>NW_027140867.1:11194816-11499658 GCF_036365525.1 Heterodontus francisci | reverse complement strand
TTGCCTGGTATGGAGGGCGCTAGCTATGAAGAGAGGTTGAGTAGATTAGGATTATTTTCATTAGAAAGACGGAGGTTGAGGGGGGACCTGATTGAGGTGTACAAAATCATGAGAGGTATAGACAGGGTGGATAGCAAGAGGCTTTTTCCCAGAGTGGGGGTTTCAATTACGAGAGGACACGAGTTCAAAGTGAAAGGGGAAAAGTTTAGGGGGGATATGCGTGGAAAGTTCTTTACGCAGAGGGTGGTGGGCACCTGGAACGCATTGCCAGCGGAGGTGGTAGATGCGGGCACGATGGAGTCTTTTAAGATGTATCTAGACAGATACATGAATGGGCAGGAAGAAAAGAGATACAGAAGCTTAGAAAATAGGCGACATGTTTAGAGAGAGGATCTGGATCGGCGCAGGCTTGGAGGGCCGAAGGGCCTGTTCCTGTGCTGTAATTATCTTTGTTCTTGTTCTTTGTTAAGGCATCCCCACAAAGTAATGCAGCCCCTCAAACTAATGCAGCCCCTCAAACTAATGCAGCCCCTCAATCTAAGGCAGCCCCTCAAACTAAGCCAACCCCTCAAACAAAGGCAGCCCCTCAAACTAAGGCAGCCCCTCAAAATAATGCAGCCCATCAACTAATGCAGACCCTCAATCTAATGCAGCCCCTCAAACTATTGCAGCCACTCAATCAAAGGCAGTCTCTCAAACTAATGCAGCCACTCAATCAAAGGCAGCCCCTCAAACTAAGCCAACTCATCAAACTAAGGCAGACCCTCAAACTAAGGCAGCCTCTCAATCTAATGCAGCCCCTCAATCTTAGGCAGCCCCTCAAACTAAGGCAGCCCCTCAAACTAATGCAGCCCCTCAATCTAAGGCAGCCCCTCAAACTAAGGCAGCCTCTCAAAGTAAGGCAGCCGCTCAAACTAAGTCAGACTCTCAAACTAAGGCAGCCCCTCAAACTAAGGCAGCCTCTCAAACTAATGCAGCCACTCAATGAAAGGCAGCCCCTCAAACTAAGCCAACTCCTCAAACTAAGGCAACCCCTCAAACTAAGGCAGCCTCTCAAACTAATGCAGCCCCTAAATCTTAGGCAGCCCCTCAAACTAAGGCAGCCCCTCAAACTAATGCAGCCCCTCAATCTAAGGCAGCCCCTCAAACAAATGCAGCCCCTCAAACTAAGTCAGCCCCTCAAACTAAGTCAGCCCCTCAAACTAATGCAGTCCTCAATCAAAGGCAGACTCTCAAACTAATGCAGCCACTCAATCAAAGGCAGCCCCTCAAACTAAGCCAACCCCTCAAACTCAGGCTGCCCTTCAAACTGAGGCGGACTCTCAAACTAATGCAGCCCCTTAAAGTAAGTCAGCCCCTCAAACTAAGCCAACCCCTCAAACAAAGTCAGCCCCTCAAACTAAGGCAGCCCCTCAAAATAATGCAGCCCCTCAACTAATGCAGACCCTCCATCTAATGCAGCTCCTCAAACTATTGCAGCCACTCAATCAATGGCAGTCTCTCAAACTAATGCAGCCACTCAATCAAAGGCAGCCCCTCAAACTAAGCCAACTCCTCAAACTAAGGCAGCCCCTCAAACTAAGGCAGCCTCTCAAACTAATGCAGCCCCTGAATCTTAGGCAGCCCCTCAAACTAAGGCAGCCCCTCAAACTAATGCAGCCCCTCAAACTAAGGCAGACCCTCAAACAAATGCAGCCCCTCAAACTAAGTCAGCCCCTCAAACTAATGCAGTACTCAATCAAAGGCAGACTCTCAAACTAATGCAGCCACTCAATCAAAGGCAGCCCCTCAAACTAAGCCAACCCCTCAAACTAAGGCTGCCCTTCAAACTAAGGCAGACTCTCAACCTAATGCAGCCCCTTCAAGTAAGGCAGCCCCTCAAACTAAGGGAGACCCTCAACCAAAGGCAGCCGTTCAAACTAATGCAGCCACTCAAACTAAGGCAGCCCTTCAAACACAGGCAGCCTCTCAAACTAAGGCAGCCGCTCAAACTAAGGCAGCCTGTCAAACTAAGGCAGCCTGTCAAACTAAGGCAGACGCTCAAAGTAAGGCAGCCGCTCAAACTGAGGCAGCCGCTCAAACTGAGGCAGACTCTCAAACTAAGGCAGCCCCTCAAACTAAGGCAGCCCCTCAAACTAATGCAGCCCCTCAAACTAATGCAGCCCCTCAATCTAAGGCAGCCCCTCAAACTAAGCCAACCCCTCAAACAAAGGCAGCCCCTCAAACTAAGGCAGCCCCTCAAAATAATGCAGCCCATCAACTAATGCAGACCCTCAATCTAATGCAGCCCCTCAAACTATTGCAGCCACTCAATCAAAGGCAGTCTCTCAAACTAATGCAGCCACTCAATCAAAGGCAGCCCCTCAAACTAAGCCAACTCATCAAACTAAGGCAGACCCTCAAACTAAGGCAGCCTCTCAATCTAATGCAGCCCCTCAATCTTAGGCAGCCCCTCAAACTAAGGCAGCCCCTCAAACTAATGCAGCCCCTCAATCTAAGGCAGCCCCTCAAACTAAGGCAGCCTCTCAAAGTAAGGCAGCCGCTCAAACTAAGTCAGACTCTCAAACTAAGGCAGCCCCTCAAACTAAGGCAGCCTCTCAAACTAATGCAGCCACTCAATGAAAGGCAGCCCCTCAAACTAAGCCAACTCCTCAAACTAAGGCAACCCCTCAAACTAAGGCAGCCTCTCAAACTAATGCAGCCCCTAAATCTTAGGCAGCCCCTCAAACTAAGGCAGCCCCTCAAACTAATGCAGCCCCTCAATCTAAGGCAGCCCCTCAAACAAATGTAGCCCCTCAAACTAAGTCAGCCCCTCAAACTAAGTCAGCCCCTCAAACTAATGCAGTCCTCAATCAAAGGCAGACTCTCAAACTAATGCAGCCACTCAATCAAAGGCAGCCCCTCAAACTAAGCCAACCCCTCAAACTCAGGCTGCCCTTCAAACTGAGGCGGACTCTCAAACTAATGCAGCCCCTTAAAGTAAGTCAGCCCCTCAAACTAAGCCAACCCCTCAAACAAAGTCAGCCCCTCAAACTAAGGCAGCCCCTCAAAATAATGCAGCCCCTCAACTAATGCAGACCCTCCATCTAATGCAGCTCCTCAAACTATTGCAGCCACTCAATCAATGGCAGTCTCTCAAACTAATGCAGCCACTCAATCAAAGGCAGCCCCTCAAACTAAGCCAACTCCTCAAACTAAGGCAGCCCCTCAAACTAAGGCAGCCTCTCAAACTAATGCAGCCCCTGAATCTTAGGCAGCCCCTCAAACTAAGGCAGCCCCTCAAACTAATGCAACCCCTCAAACTAAGGCAGACCCTCAAACAAATGCAGCCCCTCAAACTAAGTCAGCCCCTCAAACTAATGCAGTACTCAATCAAAGGCAGACTCTCAAACTAATGCAGCCACTCAATCAAAGGCAGCCCCTCAAACTAAGCCAACCCCTCAAACTAAGGCTGCCCTTCAAACTAAGGCAGACTCTCAACCTAATGCAGCCCCTTCAAGTAAGGCAGCCCCTCAAACTAAGGGAGACCCTCAACCAAAGGCAGCCGTTCAAACTAATGCAGCCACTCAAACTAAGGCAGCCCTTCAAACACAGGCAGCCTCTCAAACTAAGGCAGCCGCTCAAACTAAGGCAGCCTGTCAAACTAAGGCAGCCTGTCAAACTAAGGCAGACGCTCAAAGTAAGGCAGCCGCTCAAACTAAGGCAGCCGCTCAAACTGAGGCAGACTCTCAAACTAAGGCAGCCCCTCAAACTAAGGCAGCCCCTCAAACTAAGGCAGCCGCTCAAACTGATGCAGTAAGGCAGCCCCTCAACTCAGGCAGCCGCTCAAACTAAAGCAGCGCCTCAATCTCAGGCAGCACCTCAAATTAAGGCAGCCCCTCAAACTATGGCAGACTCTCAAACTAGAGCAGCCCCTCAAACTTAGGCAGCCTCTCAATCTGTGGCAGCCCCTCAAACTAATGCAGCCCCTCAAACTAATGCAGAACTCTATCGAAGGCAGCCCCTCAAACTAAGGAATCCCCACAAAGTAATGCAGCCCCTCAAACTAATGCAGCCCTTCAAACTAATGCAGCCCCTCAATCTAAGGCAGGCCCTTAAACTCATGCACCCCCTCAAAATAATGCAGCCACTCAATCAAAGGCAGACTCTCAAACTAATGCAGCCACTCAATCATCGGCAGCCCCTCAAATTTAGCCAACCCCTCAAACTAAGGCAGACTCTCAAACTAAGGCAGCCCCTCAAAGTAAGGCAGCCGCTCAAACTAAGGCAGACTCTCAAACTAAGGCACCCGCTCAAACTAAGGCAGCCGCTCAAACTAAGGCAGACTCTCAAACTAAGGCAGCCCCACAAAGTAAGGCAGCCGCTCAAACTAAGGCAGACTCTCAAACTAAGGCAGCCGCACAAACTAAGGCAGCCGCTCAAACTAAGGCAGCCTCTCAAATTAAGGCAGCCGCTCAAACTAAGGCAGCCCCTCAAACTAAGGCAGCCTCTCAAACTAAGGCACCCCCTCAAACTAATGCAGCCCCTCAATCTAAGGAAGACCCTCAAACTAAGCCAACCCCTCAAACAAAGGCAGCCCCTCAAACTAAGGAAGCCCCTCAAAATAATGCAGCCCATCAACTAATGCAGACCCTCAATCTAATGCAGCCCCTCAAACTATTGCAGCCACTCAATCAAAGGCGGTCTCTCAAACTAATGCAGCCACTCAATCAAAGGCAGCCCCTCAAACTAAGCCAACTCCTCAAACTAAGGCAGCCCCTCAAACTAAGGCAGCCTCTCAAACTAATGCAGCCCCTCAATCTAAGGCAGCCCCTCAAACTAAGGCAGCCTCTCAAACTAATGCAGCCCCTCAATCTAAGGCAGCCCCTCAAACTAAGGCAGCCTCTCAAAGTAAGGCAGACGCTCAAACTAAGGCAGCCTCTCAAACTCAGTCAGCCGCTCAATCTAAGGCAGCCCCTCAAACTAAGGCAGCCCCTCAAACTAAGGCAGCCGCTCAAACTGATGCAGCCCCTCAATCTAAGGCAGCCACTCAACTAAGGCAGCCGCTCAAACTAAAGCAGCCCATCAAACTAATGCAGCCCATCAATCTCAGGCAGCCCCTCAAACTAAGGCAGCCCCTCAAACTAAGGCAGCGCCTCAATCTCAGGCAGCACCTCAAATTAAGGCAGCCCCTCAAACTATGGCAGACTCTCAAACTAAAGCAGCCCCTAAAACTTAGGCAGCCTCTCAAACTATGGCAGCCCCTCAAACTAATGCAGCCCCTCAAACTAATGCAGAACTCTATCTAAGGCAGCCCCTCAAACTAAGGCATCCCCTCAAAGTAATGCAGCCCCTCAAACTAATGCAGCCCCTCAAACTAATGCAGCCCCTCAATCTAAGGCAGCCCCTCAAAGTAATGCACCCCCTCAAACTAATGCAGCCCCTCAAACTAATGCAGCCCCTCAATCTAAGGCAGCCCCTCAAAATAATGCAGCCCCTCAAAATAATGCAGCCACTCAATCAAAGGCAGACTCTCAAACTAATGCAGCCACTCAATCAAAGGCAGCCCCTCAAACTAAGCCAACCCCTCAAACTAAGGCAGACTCTCAAACTAAGGCAGCCCCTCAATCTAAGGCAGCCCCTCAAACTAAGCCAACCCCTCAAACAAAGGCAGCCCCTCAAACTAAGGCAGCCCCTCAAAATAATGCAGCCCATCAATTAATGCAGACCCTCAATCTAATGCAGCCCCTCGAACTATTGCAGCCACTCAATCAAAGGCAGTCTCTCAAACTAATGCAGCCACTCAATCAAAGGCAGCCCCTCAAACTAAGCCAACTCCTCAAACTAAGGCAGCCCCTCAAACTAAGGCAGCCTCTCAAACTAATGCAGCCCCTCAATCTTCGGCAGCCCCTCAAACTAAGGCAGCACCTCAAACTAATGCAGCCCCTGAATCTAAGGCAGCCCCTCAAACTAAGTCAGCCCCTCAAACTAAGTCAGCCCCTCAAACTAAGTCAGCCCCTCAAACTAATGCAGTACTCAATCAAAGGCAGACTCTCAAACTAATGCAGCCAATCAATCAAAGGCAGCCCCTCAAACTAAGCCAACCCCTCAAACTAAGGCTGCCCTTCAAACTAAGGCAGACTCTCAAACTAATGCAGCCCCTTAAAGTAAGGCAGTCCCTCAAACTAAGGGAGACCCTCAACCATAGGCAGCCGTTCAAACTAATGCAGACACTCAAACTAAGGCAGCCCTTCAAACACAGGCAGCCTCTCAAACGAAGGCAGCCGCTAAAACTAAGGCAGCCTGTCAAACTAAGGCAGCCTCTCAAAGTACGGCAGACGCTCAAACTAAGGCAGCCGCTCAAACTAAGGCAGACTCTCAAACTAAGGTAGCCCCTCAAACTAAGGCAGCCTCTCAAACTCAGTCAGCCGCTCAATCTAAGTCAGCCCCTCAAACTAAGGCAGCCGCTCAAACGAAGGCAGCCGCTCAAACTAATGCAGCCCCTCAATCTAAGGCAGCCCCTCAACTAAGGCAGCCGCTCAAACTAAAGCAGCCCATCAAACTAATGCAGCCCCTCAATCTAAGGCAGCCCCTCAAACTAAGGCAGCCCCTCAAACTAAGGCAGCGCCTCAATCTCAGGCAGCACCTCAAATTAAGGCAGCCCCTCAAACTATGGCAGACTCTCAAACTAAAGCAGCCCCTCAAACTTAGGCAGCCACTCAAACTATGGCAGCCCCTCAAACTATGGCAGCCCCTCAAACTAATGCAGCCCCTCAATTAAGCCAACCCCTCAAACAAAGGCAGCCACTCAAACTAAGGCAGCCCCTCAAAATAATGCAGCCCATCAACTAATGCAGACCCTCAATCTAATGCAGCCCCTCAAACTAATGCAGCCACTCAATCAAAGGCAGTCTCTCAAACTAATGCAGCCACTCAATCAAAGGCAGCCCCTCAAACTAAGCCAACCCCTCAAACTAAGGCAGCCCCTCAAACTAAGGCAGCCCCTCAAGCTAATGCAGCCCCTCAATTTAAGGCAGCCCCTCAAACTAAGGCAGCCCCTCAAACTAATGCAGCCCCTCTATGTAAGGCAGCCCCTCAAACAAATGCAGCCCCTCAAACTAAGTCAGCCCCTCAAAATAATGCAGCCACTCAATCAAAGGCAGACTCTCAAACTAATGCAGCCACTCAATCAAAGGCCGCCCCTCAAACTAAGCCTGCCCCTCAAACTAATGCAGCCCATCAATCTCAGGCAGCCCCTCAAACTAAGGCAGCCCCTCAAACTAAGGCAGCGCCTCAATCTCAGGCAGCACCTCAAATTAAGGCAGCCTCTCAAACTATGGCAGACTCTCAATCTAAAGCAGCCCATCAAACTTAGGCAGCCTCTCAAACTATGGCAGCCCCTCAAACTAATGCAGCCCCTTAAACTAATGCAGAACTCTATCTAAGGCAGCCCCTCAAACTAATGAATCCCCTCAATGTAATGCAGTCCCTCAAACTAATGCAGCCCCTCAAACGAATGCTGCCCCTCAAACGAATGCTGCCCCTCAATCTAAGGTAGCCCCTCAATCTAATGCACCCCCTCAATCTAATGCAGCCCCTCAAACTTATGCAGCCCCTCAATCTAAGGCAGCCCCTCAAAATAATGCAGCCACTCAATCAAAGGCAGACTCTCAAACTAATGCAGCCACTCAATCAAAGGCAGCCCCTCAAACTAAGCCAACCCCTCAAACTAAGGCAGCCCCTCAAACTAAGGCAGACTCTCAAACTATTGCAGCCCCTTAAAGTAAAGCAGCCCCACAAACTAAGGGAGCGCCTCAACCAAAGGCAGCCCATCAAACTAATGCAGCCGCTCAAACTAAGGCAGCCCCTCATACTCAGGCAGCGTCTCAAAGTAAGGCAGGCCCTCAAGCTAAGGCAGCCGCTCAAACTAAGGCAGACTCTCAAATTACGGCAGGCCCTCAAACTAAGGCAGCCGCTCAAACTAAGGCGGACTCTCACACTTAGCCAACCTCTCAAACTAAGTCAGCCGCTCAATCTAAGGCAGCCCCTCAAACTAAGGCAGCCCCTCAAACTAAGGCAGCCGCTCAAACTAATGCAATCCCTCAATCTAAGGCATTCCCTCAAACTTAGGCAGCCCCTCAAACTAAGGCAGCCCTTCAAACTAATGCAGCCCCTCAATCTAAGGCTGCCCCTCAAACAAATGCAGCCCCTCAAACTAAGTCTGCCCATCAAACTAATGCAGCCCCTCAATCTAACGCAGTCCGTCAAACTAACGCAGCCCCTCAATCTAATGCAGCCACTCAATCTAAGGCAGCCCCTCAAACTAAGGCAGCCCTTCAAACTAATGCAGCCGGTCAATCTAAGGCTGCCCCTCAAACAAATGCAGCCCCTCAAACTAAGTCAGCCCCTCAAACTAAGTCTGCCCCTCAAACTAATGCAGCCACTCAATCAAAGGCAGACTCTCAAACTAATGCAGCCACTCAATCAAAGGCAGCCCCTCAAACTAAGCCTACCCCTCAAACAAATGCAGCCGCTCAAACTAAGGCAGCCCCTCAAACTCAGACAGCCTCTCAAACTAAGGCAGCCCCTCAAACTAAGGGAGCCTGTCAATCTAAGGCAGCCTCTCAAAGTAAGGCAGACCCTCAAACTAACGGAGCCCCTCAACCAAAGGCAGCCCCTCAAACTAATGCAGCCGCTCAAACTAAGGCAGCCCCTCAAACTCAGGCAGCCTCTCAAACTAAGGCAGCCGCTCAACCTAAGGCAGACCCTCAAACGAAGGCAGCCGCTCAAACTAAGGCAGACTCTCAAACTAAGGCAGCCCCTCAAACTAAGGCAGCCGCTCAAACTAAGGCAGACTCTCAAACTAAGGCAGCCTCTCAAACTAATGCAGCCCCTCAATCGAAGGCAGCCCCACAAACTAAGGCAGCCCCTCAAACTAATGCAGCCCCTCTATCGAAGGCAGCCCCTCAAACAAATGCACCCCCTCATTCTAAGTCAGCCCCTCAAACTAATGCAGCCCCACAAACTAAGGCAGCCCCTTAAACTAAGCCAGCCGCTCAATCTAATGCAGCCACTTAATCAAAGGCAGCCCCTCTAACTAGGCCAACACCTCAAACTAAGGCCTCCCCTCAAACTAAGGCAGACTCTCAAACTAATGCAGCCACTCAATCAAAGGCAGCCCCTAAAACTAAGCCAACCGCTCAAACTAAGGCAGCCTCTCAAAGTAAAGCAGCCCCTCAAACAAATGCAGCCCCTCAATCTAAGGCAGCCCCTTAAACTAAGGCAGCCCCTCAAACTAATGCAGCCCCTCAAACCAAGGCAGCCGCTCAAACTAAGGCAGCCCATCAAACTATGTGTGCCGCTCAAACTAAGTCATCCGCTCAAACTAAGGCAGCCCCTCAAACTAAGGCAGCCGCTCAAACTAAGGCAGCCCTTCAAACTGAGACAGCCGCTCAAACTAATGCAGCCCCTCAGTCCAAGGCGGCCCCTCAAACTCAGGCAGCCTCTCAAACTAAGGCAGCCACTCAAACTGAGGCAGCCCCTCAAACTAAGACAGCCGCTCAAACTAATGCAGCCCCTCAATGGACAAAGACGAGACTGGTCCTAAAGGAAGAGTGCTAAATTGGGGGAAGGCCAACTGGACCAAAATTCGGCAGGAGCTGGGGAATGTAGATTGAGAGCAGCTGTTTGAAGGTAAATCCACATGTGATATGTGGGAGGCTTTTAAAGAGAGGTTGATTAGCGTGCAGGAGAGACATGTTCCTGTGAAAATGAGGGATAGAAATGGCAAGATTAGGGAACCATGGATGACAGGTGAAATTGTGAGACAAGCTAAGAATAAAAGGAAGCATACATAAGGTCTAGGCGGCTGATGAAAGACGAAGCTTTGAAAGAATATCGGGAATGTAGGACCAATCTGAAACGACAAATCAAGAGGGCTAAAAGGGGTCATGAAATATCTTTAGCAAACAGGGTTAAAGAAAATCCCAAAGCCTTTTATTCATATATAAGGAGAAAGAGGGTAACTAGAGAAAGGATTGGCCCACTAAAGGACAAAGGAGGAATGTTATGCTTGGACTCAGAGAAAATGGGTGAGATTCGAAACGAGTACTTTGCATCGGTATTCACCGAGGAGAGGGACATGACGGATGTTGAGGTTAGGAACAGATGTTTGATTGCACTCGGTCAAGTCGGCATAAGGAGGGAGGAAGTGTTGGGTATTCTAAAGGGCATTAAGGTGGACAAGTCCCCAGGTCCGGATGGGATCTATCCCAGGTTGCTGAGGGAAGCGAGAGAGGAAATAGCTGGGGCCTTAACAGATATCTTTGCAGCATCCTTAAACACGGGTGAGGTCCCGGAGGACTGGAGAATTGCTAATGTTGTCCCCTTGTTTAAGAAGGGTAGCAGAGATAATCCAGGTAATTATAGACCGGTGAGCCTGACGTCAGTGGTAGGGAAGCTGCTGGAGAAGATACTGAGGGATAGGATCTATTCCCATTTGGAAGAAAATGGGCTTATCAGTGATAGGCAACATGGTTTTGTGCAGGGAAGGTCATGTCTTACCAACTTAATAGAATTCTTTGAGGAAGTGACAAAGTTGATTGATGAGGGAAGGGCTGTCGATGTCATATACATGGACTTCAGTAAGGCGTTTGATAATGTTCCCCATGGCAGACTGATGGAGAAAGTGAAGGCGCATGGGGTCCAAGGTGTACTAGCTAGATGGATAAAGAACTGGCTGGGCAACAGGAGACAGAGAGTAGCAGTAGAAGGGAGTTTCTCAAAATGGAGACGTGTGACCAGTGGTGTTCCACAGGGATCCGTGCTGGGACCACTGTTGTTTGTGATATACATTAATGATTTGGAGGAAAGTATAGGTGGACTGATTAGCAAGTTTGCAGACGACACAAAGATTGGTGGAGTAGCAGATAGTGAAGGGGACTGTCAGAGAATACAGCAGAATATAGATAGACTGGAGAGTTGGGCAGAGAAATGGCAGATGGAGTTCAATCAGGGCAAATGCGAGGTGATGCATTTTGGAAGATCCAATTCAAGAGTGAACTATACAGTAAATGGAAAAGTCCTGGGGAAAATTGATGTACAGAGAGATTTGGGTGTGCAGGTCCACTGTTCCCTGAAGGTGGCAACGCAGGTAAATAGAGTGGTCAAGAAGGCATATGGCATGCTTTCCTTCATCGGACGGGGTATTGAGTACAAGAGTTGGCAGGTCATGTTACAGTTGTATAGGACTTTGGTTCGGCCACATTTGGAATACTGCGTGCAGTTCTGGTCGCCACATTACCAAAAGGATGTGGATGCTTTGGAGAGGGTGCAGAGGAGGTTCACCAGGATGTTGCCTGCTATGGAGGGCGCTAGCTATGAAGAGAGGTTGAGTAGATTCGGATTATTTTCATTAGAAAGACGGAGGTTGAGGGGGGACCTGACTGAGGTGTACAAAAGCATGAGAGGTATAGACAGGGTGGATAGCAAGAGGCTTTTTCCCAGAGTGGGGGATTCAATTACTAGAGGACACGAGTTCAAAGTGAAAGGAGAAAAGTTTAGGGGGGATATGCGTGGAAAGTTCTTTACGCAGATGGTGGTGGGTGCCTGGAACGCGTTGCCAGCGGAGGTGGTAGATGCAGGCACGATGGCGTCTTTTAAGATGTATCTAGACAGATACATGAATGGGCAGGAAGAAAAGAGATACAGAAGGTTAGAAAATAAGCGACATGTTTAGAGAGAGGATCTGGATCGACGCAGGCTTGGAGGGCCGAAGGGCCTGTTCCTGTGCTGTAATTATCTTTGTTCTTTGTTCTTTCTTCAGCCCCTCAAACTGAGGCAGCCGCTCAAATTAAGGCAGCCCCTCAAACTATGGCAGACTCTCAAACTTAGGCAGCCTCTCAAACTAAGGCAGCCCCTCAAACTAATGCAGCCCCTCAAACTAATGCAGAACTCTATCTAAGGCAGCCCCTCAAACTAAGGCAGCTCCGCAAAGTAATGCAGCCCCTCAAACTAATGCAGCCCCTCAAACTAATGCAGCCCCTCAATCTAAGGCTGCCCCTCAATCTAATGCAGCCCCTCAAACTAATGCAGCCCCTCAAACTAATGCAGCCCCTCAATCTAAGGCAGCCACTCAAAATAATGCAGCCACTCAATCAAAGGCAACCCCTCATACTAAGCCATCCCCTCAAACTAAGGCAGCCCCTCAAACTAATGCAGACTCTAAAACTAATGCAGCCCCTCAAACTCAGGCAGCCTCTCAATCTAAGGCAGCCGCTCAAACTAAGGCAGCCTGTCAAACTAAGGCAGCCTCTCAAAGTAAGGCAGAACCTCAAACTAAGGCAGCCGCTCAAAGTGAGGCAGACTCTCAGACGAAGGCAAACCTCTCAAACTAAGTCAGCTGCTCAATCTCAGGCAGCCCCTCAAACTAAGGAAGCCCCTCAAACTGAGGCAGCTGTTCAAACTAATGCAGCCCCTCAATCTGAGGCAGTCGCTCAAACTAAAGCAGCCCATCAAACTGATGCAGAACCTAAATCTAAGGAAGCCCCTCAATCTAAGGCAGCCCCTCAAACTAATGCAGACCCTCAATCTAAGGCAGCCCCTCAAACAAATGCTGCCCCTCAAACGAAGTCAGCCCCTTAAACTAAGTCAACCCCTCAAACTAATGCTGCCACTCAATCAAAGGCAGTCTCTCAAACTAATGCAGCAATTCAATCAAAGGCAGCCCCTCAAACTAAGCCAACCCCTCAAACTAAGGCAGCCCCTCCAACTAAGGCAGACTCTTAAACTAATGCTGCCCCTCAAAGTAAGGCAGCCCCTCAAACTAAGGGAGCCCCTCAACCAAAGGCAGCCCCTCAAACAAATGCAGCCACTCAAACTAAGGCAGCCCCTCAAACTCAAGCAGCCTCACAAACTAAGGCAGCCGCTCAAACTAAGGCAGCCTGTCAAACGAAGGCAGCCTCTCAAAGTAAGGCAGTCCCTCAAACTAAGGCAGCCGCTCAAAGTAAGGCAGACTCTCAAACTAAGGCAGCCCCTCAAACTAAGGAAGCCGCTCAAACTAAGGAAGCCGCTCAAACTAAGGCAGACTCTCAAACTAAGGCAGCCTCTCAAACTCAGTCAGCCGCTCAATCTAAGGCAGCCCCTCAAACTAAGGCAGCCCCTCAAACTAAGGAAGCCGCTCAAACTAATGCAGCCCCTCAATCTAAGGCAGCCAATCAACTAAGGCAGCCGCTCAAACTAAAGCAGCCCATCAAATTAATGCAGCCCCTCAATCTAAGGCAGCCACTCAAAATAATGCAGCCTCTCAATCAGAGGCAGACTCTCAAACTAATGCAGCCACTCAATCAAAGGCAGCCCCTCAAACTAAGCCCTCCCCTCAAACAAAGGCAGCCCCTCAAACTAAGGCAGACTCTAAAACTAATGCAGCCCCTTCAAGTAAGGCAGCCCCACAAACTAAGGGATTTCCGCAACCAAAGTCAGCCCCTCAAACTAATGCAGCCGCTCAAACTAAGGCAGCCCCTCAAACTCAGGCAGCCTCTCAATCTAAGGCAGCCGCTCAAACTAAGGCAGCCTGTCAAACTAAGGCAGCCTCTCAAAATAAGGCAGACCCTCAAACTAAGGCAGCCGCTCAAACTAAGGCAGACTCTCAGACTAAGGCAACCTCTCAAACTAAGTCAGCCGCTCAATCTCAGGCAGCCCCTCAATCTAAGGCAGCCCCTCAAATAAAGGCAGCCGCTCAAACTAATGCAGCCCCTCAATCTAAGGCAGCCCCTCAACTAAGGCAGCCGCTCAAACTAAAGCAGCCCATCAAACTAATGCAGCACCTCAATCTAAGGCAGCCCCTCAAACTAAGGCAGCCCCTCAAACTAATGCAGACCCTCAATCTAAGGCAGCCCCTCAAACAAATGCAGCCCCTCAAACTAAGTCAGCCCCTCAAACTAAGTCAGCCCCTCAAACTAATGCAGCCACTCAATCAAAGGCAGTCTCTCAAACTAATGCAGCCACTCAATCAAAGGCAGCCCCTCAAACTAAGCCAACCCCTGAAACTAAAGCAGCCCCTCAAACTTAGGCAGACTCTCAAACTAATGCTGCCCCTTAAAGTAAGGCAGCCCCTCAAACTCAGGGAGCCCCTCAACCAAAGGCAGCCCCTCAAACAAATGCAGCCACTCAAACTAAGGCAGCCCCTCAAACTCAGGCAGCCTCTCATACAAACGCAGCCGCTCAAACTAAGGCAGCCTGTCAAACTAAGGCAGCCTCTCAAAGTAAGGCAGACCCTCAAACTAAGGCAGCCGCTCAAACTAAGGCAGACTCTCAAACTCAGGCAGCCCCTCAAACTAAGGAAGCCGCTCAAACTAAGGCAGACTCTCAAACTAAGGCAGCCTCTCAAACTCAGTCAGCCGCTCAATCTGAGGCAGCCCCTCAAACTAAGGCAGCCCATCAAACTAAGGCAGCCGCTCAAACTAATGCAGCCCCTCAATCTAAGGCAGCCCCTCAACTAAGGCAGCCGCTCAAACTAAAGCAGCCCATCAAATTAATGCAGCCCCTCAATCTAAGGCAGCCCCTCAAACTAAGGCAGCCCCTCAAACTAAGGCAGCCCCTCAATCTAAGGCAGCCCCTCAATCTCAGGCAGCCCCTCAAACCAATGCAGCCCCTCAAACTAAGTCAGCCGCTCAGACTAATTCAGCCACTCAATCAAAGGCAGACTCTCAAACTAATGCAGCCTCACAATCAAAGGCAGCCCCTCAAACTGAGCCTACCCCTCAAACTAAGGCAGCCTGTCAAACGAAGGCAGCCTCTCAAAGTAAGGCAGTCCCTCAAACTAAGGCAGCCGCTCAAAGTAAGGCAGACTCTCAAACTAAGGCAGCCCCTCAAACTAAGGAAGCCGCTCAAACTAAGGAAGCCGCTCAAACTAAGGCAGACTCTCAAACTAAGGCAGCCTCTCAAACTCAGTCAGCCGCTCAATCTAAGGCAGCCCCTCAAACTAAGGCAGCCCCTCAAACTAAGGAAGCCGCTCAAACTAATGCAGCCCCTCAATCTAAGGCAGCCAATCAACTAAGGCAGCCGCTCAAACTAAAGCAGCCCATCAAATTAATGCAGCCCCTCAATCTAAGGCAGCCACTCAAAATAATGCAGCCTCTCAATCAGAGGCAGACTCTCAAACTAATGCAGCCACTCAATCAAAGGCAGCCCCTCAAACTAAGCCCTCCCCTCAAACAAAGGCAGCCCCTCAAACTAAGGCAGACTCTAAAACTAATGCAGCCCCTTCAAGTAAGGCAGCCCCACAAACTAAGGGATTTCCGCAACCAAAGTCAGCCCCTCAAACTAATGCAGCCGCTCAAACTAAGGCAGCCCCTCAAACTCAGGCAGCCTCTCAATCTAAGGCAGCCGCTCAAACTAAGGCAGCCTGTCAAACTAAGGCAGCCTCTCAAAATAAGGCAGACCCTCAAACTAAGGCAGCCGCTCAAACTAAGGCAGACTCTCAGACTAAGGCAACCTCTCAAACTAAGTCAGCCGCTCAATCTCAGGCAGCCCCTCAATCTAAGGCAGCCCCTCAAATAAAGGCAGCCGCTCAAACTAATGCAGCCCCTCAATCTAAGGCAGCCCCTCAACTAAGGCAGCCGCTCAAACTAAAGCAGCCCATCAAACTAATGCAGCACCTCAATCTAAGGCAGCCCCTCAAACTAAGGCAGCCCCTCAAACTAATGCAGACCCTCAATCTAAGGCAGCCCCTCAAACAAATGCAGCCCCTCAAACTAAGTCAGCCCCTCAAACTAAGTCAGCCCCTCAAACTAATGCAGCCACTCAATCAAAGGCAGTCTCTCAAACTAATGCAGCCACTCAATCAAAGGCAGCCCCTCAAACTAAGCCAACCCCTGAAACTAAAGCAGCCCCTCAAACTTAGGCAGACTCTCAAACTAATGCTGCCCCTTAAAGTAAGGCAGCCCCTCAAACTCAGGGAGCCCCTCAACCAAAGGCAGCCCCTCAAACAAATGCAGCCACTCAAACTAAGGCAGCCCCTCAAACTCAGGCAGCCTCTCATACAAAGGCAGCCGCTCAAACTAAGGCAGCCTGTCAAACTAAGGCAGCCTCTCAAAGTAAGGCAGACCCTCAAACTAAGGCAGCCGCTCAAACTAAGGCAGACTCTCAAACTCAGGCAGCCCCTCAAACTAAGGAAGCCGCTCAAACTAAGGCAGACTCTCAAACTAAGGCAGCCTCTCAAACTCAGTCAGCCGCTCAATCTGAGGCAGCCCCTCAAACTAAGGCAGCCCATCAAACTAAGGCAGCCGCTCAAACTAATGCAGCCCCTCAATCTAAGGCAGCCCCTCAACTAAGGCAGCCGCTCAAACTAAAGCAGCCCATCAAATTAATGCAGCCCCTCAATCTAAGGCAGCCCCTCAAACTAAGGCAGCCCCTCAAACTAAGGCAGCCCCTCAATCTAAGGCAGCCCCTCAATCTCAGGCAGCCCCTCAAACCAATGCAGCCCCTCAAACTAAGTCAGCCGCTCAGACTAATTCAGCCACTCAATCAAAGGCAGACTCTCAAACTAATGCAGCCTCACAATCAAAGGCAGCCCCTCAAACTGAGCCTACCCCTCAAACTAAGGCTGCCCCTCAAACTAAGGCAGACTCTCAAACTAAGGCAGCCTCTCAAACTAAGTCAGCCGCTCAAACTAAGGCAGCCTCTCAAACTAAGGCAGCCCCTCAAACTAAGGCAGCCCCTCAAACTAAGGCAGGACCTCAATCTAAGGCAGCCTCTCAAGCTAAGGCAGCATCTCAAACGAAGGCAGCCTGTCAAACTAAGGCAGCCCCTCAAACTAAGGCAGCCGCTCAAACTAAGGAAGCCCCTCAAACTAAGGCAGCCGCTCAAACTAAGGCAGCCACTCAAACTAATGCAGCCCCTCAATCTAAGGCAGCCACTCCAACTAAGGCAGCCGCTCAGACTAATGCAGCCCCTCAAACTAAGGCAGCCGCTCAAACTGAGGCAGCCCATCAAACTAAGGCAGCCTCTCAAACTAAGGCACCCCCTCATTCTAAGTCAGCCCCTCAAACTAATGCAGCCCCTCAATCTAAGGCAGACCCTCAAAATAATGCAGCCACTCAATCAGAGGCAGACTCTCAAACTAATGCAGCCACTCAATCAAAGGCAGCCCCTCAAACTAAGCCATCCCCTCAAACTAAGGCAGCCCCTCAAACTAAGACAGACTCTCAAACTAATGCAGCCCCTTAAAGTAAGGCAGCCCCACAAACTAAGGGAGCGCCTCAACCAAAGGCAGCCCCTCAAACTCATGCGGCCGCTCAAACTAAGGAAGCCCCTCAAACTCAGGCAGCCTCACAATCTAAGGCAGCCGCTCAAACTAAGGCAGCCTGTCAAACTAAGGCAGCCTCTCAAAGTAAGGAAGACCCTCAAACTAAGGCAGCCGCTCAAACTAAGGCAGACTCTCAAACTAAGGCAACCTCTCAAACTAAGTCAGCCGCTCAATCTAAGGCAGCCCCTCAAACTAAGGCAGCCCCTCAAACTAAGGCAGCCGCTCACACTAATGCAGCCCCTCAATCTAAGGCAGCCCCTCAACTAAGGCAGTCGCTCAAACTAAAGCAGCCCATCAAACTAATGCAGCACCTCAATCTAAGGCAGCCCCTCAAACTAAGGCAGCCCCTCAAACTAATGCAGCCCCTCAATCTAAGGCAGACCCTCAAACAAATGCAGCCCCTCAAACTAAGTCAGCCCCTCAAACCGTGTCAGCCCTTCAAACTAATGCAGCCACTCAATCAAAGGCAGTCTCTCAAACTAATGCAGCCACTCAATCAAAGGCAGCCCCTCAAACTAAGCCAACCCCTCAAACTAAGGCAGCCCCTCAAACTAAGGCAGCCTCTCAAACTAAGGCACCCCCTCAAACTAATGCAGCCCCTCAGTCTAAGGCACACCCTCATTCTAAGTCAGCCCCTCAAACTAAGTCAGCCCCTCAAACTAAGTCAGCCCCTCTAACTAATGCAGCCACTCAATCAAAGGCAGACTCTCAAACTAATGCAGCCACTCAATCAAAGGCAGCCCCTCAAACTAAGCCATCCCCTCAAACTAAGGCAGCCCCTCAAACTAAGACAGACTCTCAAACTAATGCAGCCCCTTAAAGTACGGCAGCCCCACAAACTAAGGGAGCGCCTCAACCAAATGCAGCCCCTCAAACTCATGCAGCCGCTCAAACAAAGTCAGCCCCTCAAACTATGCGAGCAGCTCAAACTAAGTCATCCGCTCAAACTAAGGCAGCCCCTCAAACTAAGGCAGCCGTTCAAACTCAGGCAGCCCCTTAAACTAAGGCAGCCGCTCAAACTGAGACAGCCGCTCAAACTAATGCAGCCGCTCAAACTAATGCAGCCCCTCAGTCCAAGGCAGCCCCTCAAACTAAGGCAGCCACTCAAACTAAGACAGCCGCTCAAACTAATGCAGCCCCTCAATGGACAAAGACGAGAGTGGTCCTAAATGAAGAGTGCTAAATTGGGAGAAGGCCAACTATACCAAAATTCGGCAGGAGCTGGGGAATGTAGATTGGGAGCAGCTGTTTGAAGGTAAATCCACATGTGATATGTGGGAGGCTTTTAAAGAGAGGTTGATTCGCGTGCAGGAGAGACATGTTCCTGTGAAAATGAGGGATAGAAATGGCAAGATTAGGGAACCATGGATGACAGGTGAAATTGTGAGACTAGCAAAGAGGAAAAAGGAAGCATACATAAGGTCTAGGCGGCTGATGAAAGACGAAGCTTTGAAAGAATATCGGGAATGTAGGACCAATCTGAAACGAGGAATTAAAAGGGCTAAAAGGGGTCATGAAATATCTTTGGCAAACAGGGTTAAAGAAAATCCCAAAGCGTTTTATTCATATGGAAGGAGAAAGAGGGTAACTAGAGAAAGGATTGGCCCACTAAAGGACAAAGGAGGAATGTTATGCTTGGACTCAGAGAAAATGGGTGAGATTCGAAACGAGTACTTTGCATCGGTATTCACCGAGGAGAGGGACATGACGGATGTTGAGGTTAGCAACAGATGTTTGATTACACTAGGTCAAGTCGGCATAAGGAGGGAGGAAGTGTTGGGTATTCTAAAGGGCATTAAGGTGGACATGTCCACAGGTCCGGATTGGATCTATCCCAGGTTACTGAGGGAAGCGAGAGAGGAAATAGCTGGGGCCTTAACAGATATCTTTGCAGCATCCTTAAACACGGGTGAGGTCCCGGAGGACAGGAGAATTGATAATGTTGTCCCCTTGTTTAAGAGGGGTAGCAGCGATAATCCAGGTAATTATAGACCGGTGAGCCTGACGTCAGTGGTAGGGAAGCAGCTGGAGAAGATACTGAGGGATAGGATCTATTCCCATTTGGAAGAAAATGGGCTTATCAGTGATAGGCAAGATGGTTTTGTGCAGGGAAGGTCATGTCTTACCAACTTAATAGAATTATTTGAGGAAGTGACAAAGTTGATTGATGAGGGAAGGGCTGTCAATGTCACATACATGGACTTCAGTAAGGCGTTTGATAACGATCCCCATGGCAGGCTGATGGAGAAAGTGAAGGCGCATGGGGTCCAAGGGGTACTAGCTAGATGGATAAAGAACTGGCTGGGCAACAGGAGACAGAGAGTAGCAGTAGAAGGGAGTTTCTCAAAATGGAGACGTGTGACCAGTGGTGTTCCACAGGGATCCGTGCTGGGACCACTGTTGTTTGTGATATACATTAATGATTTGGAGGAAAGTATAGGTGGACTGATTAGCAAGTTTGCAGACGACACTAAGATTGGTGGAGTAGCAGATAGTGAAGGGGACTGTCAGAGAATACAGCAGAATATAGATAGATTGGAGAGTTGGGCAGAGAAATGGCAGATGGAGTTCAATCAGGGCAAATGCGAGGTGATGCATTTTGGAGTGAACTATACAGTAAATGGAAAAGTCCTGGGGAAAATTGATGTACAGAGAGATTTGGGTGTGCAGGTCCACTGTTCCCTGAAGGTGGCAACGCAGGTAAATAGAGTGGTCAAGAAGGCATACGGCGTGCTTTCCTTCATCGGACGGGGTATTGAGTACAAGACTTGGCAGGTCATGTTACAGTTGTATAGGACTTTGGTTCGGCCACATTTGGAATACTGCGTGCAGTTCTGGTCGCCACATTACCAAAAGGATGTGGATGCTTTGGAGAGGGTGCAGAGGAGGTTCACCAGGATGTTGCCTGCTATGGAGGGCGCTAGCTATGAAGAGAGGTTGAGTAGATTAGGATTATTTTCATTAGAAAGACGGAGGTTGAGAGGGGACCTGACTGAGGTATACAAAATCATGAGAGGTATAGACAGGGTGGATAGCAAGAGGCTTTTTCCCAGAGTGGGGGATTCAATTACTAGAGGACACGAGTTCAAAGTGAAAGGAGAAAAGTTTAGGGGGGATATGCGTGGAATGTTCTTCACGCAGAGGGTGGTGGGTGCCTATAATGCGTTGCCAGCGGAGGTGGTAGATGCGGGCACGATGGCGTCTTTCAAGATGTATCTAGACAGATACATGAATGGGCAGGAAGAAAAGAGATACAGAACCTCAGAAAATAGGCGACATGTTTAGAGAGAGGATCTGGTTCGGCGCAGGCTTGGAGGGCCGAAGGGCCTGTTCCTGTGCTGTAATTATCTTTGTTCTTTGTTCTTTGTTCTTTGTTCAGCCCCTCAAACTGAGGCCGCCGCTCAAATTAAGGCAGCCACTCAAACTTTGGCAGACTCTCAAACTAAGGCAGCCCCTCAAACTAAGGCAGCTCCTCAAAGTAATGCAGCCCCTCAAACTAATGCAGCTCCTCAAACTAATGCAGCCCCTCAATCTAAGGCAGCCCCTCAAACTAATGCACCCCCTCATTCTAAGTCAGCCCCTCAAACGATTGCAGCCCCTCAAACTAAGGCAGCCCCTTAAACTAAGCCAGCCCCTCAAACTAATGCAGCCACTCAATCAAAGGCAGCCCCTCAAACTAAGCCAACCGCTCAAGCTAATGCAGCCTCTCAAAGTAAAGCAGCCCCTCAAACTAATGCAGCCCCTCAATCTAAGGCACCCCTCAAACTAATGCACCCCCTCATTCTAAGTCAGCCCCTCAAACGATTGCAGCCCCTCAAACTAAGGCAGCCCCTTAAACTAAGCCAGCCCCTCAAACTAATGCAGCCACTCAATCAAAGGCAGCCCCTCAAACTAAGCCAACCGCTCAAGCTAATGCAGCCTCTCAAAGTAAAGCAGCCCCTCAAACAAATGCAGCCCCTCAATCTAAGGCAGCCCCTTAAACTAAGGCAGCCCCTCAAACTAATGCTGCCCCTCAAACCAAGGCAGCCGCTCAAACTAAGGCAGTCCCTTAAACTATGCGAGCCACTCAAACTAAGGCATCCGCTCAAACTAAGGCAGCCCCTCAAACTAAGGCAGCCGCTCAAACGAAGGCAGCCCCTCAAACTGAGACAGCCGCTCAAACTAATGCAGCCCCTCAGTCCAAGGCAGCCCCTCAAACTCAGGGAGCCCCTCAAACTCAGGCAGCCTCTCAAACTAATACAGCCGCTCAAACTAATGCAGCCCCTCAATGGACAAAGACGAGAGTGGTCCTCTAGGAAGAGTGCGAAATTGGGGGAAGGCCAACTCGACCAAAATTCGGCAGGAGCTGGGGAATGTAGATTGAGAGCAGCTGTTTTAAGGTAAATCCACATGTGATATGTGGGAGGCTTTTAAAGAGAGGTTGATTAGCGTGCAGGAGAGACATGTTCCTGTGAAAATGAAGGATAGAAATGGCAAGATTAGGGAACCATGGATGACTGGTGTAATTGTGAGACTCGCTAAGAGGAAAAAGGAAGCATACATACGGTCTAGGCGGCTGATGAAAGACGAAGCTTTGAAAGAATATCGGGAATGTAGGACCAATCTGAAACGAGGAATTAAGAGGGCTAAAAGGGGTCATGAAATATCTTTAGCAAACAGGGTTAAAGAAAACCCCAAAGCCTTTTATTCATATATAAGGAGAAAGAGGGTAACTAGAGAAAGGATTGGCCCACTAAAGGACAAAGGAGGAATGTTATGCTTGGACTCAGAGAAAATGGGTGAGATTCTAAATGAGTACTTTGCATGGGTATTCATCGAGGAGAGGGGCATGACGGATGTTGAGGTTAGGAACAGATGTTTGATTACACTAGGTCAAGTCGGCATAAGGAGGGAGGAAGTGTTGGGTATTCTAAAGGGCATTAAGGTGGACAAGTCCCCAGGTCCGGATGGGATCTATCCCAGGTAACTGAGGGAAGCGAGAGAGGAAATAGCTGGGGCCTTAACAGATATCTTTGCAGCATCCTTAAACACGGGTGAGGTCCCGGAGGACTGGAGAATTGCTAATGTTGTCCCCTTGTTTAAGAAGGGTAGCAGGGATAATCCAGGTAATCATAGACCGGTGAGCCTGACGTCAGTGGCAGGGAAGCTGCGGGAGAAGGTACTGAGGGGTAGGATCTATTCCCATTTGGAAGAAAATGGGCTTATCAGTGATAGGCAACTTGGTTTTGTGCAGGGAAGGTCATGTCTTACCAACTTAATAGAATTCTTTGAGGAAGTGACAAAGTTGATTGATGAGGGAAGGGCTGTCGATGTCACAAACATGGACTTCAGTAAGGCGTTTGATAAGGTTCCCCATGGCAGGCTGATGGAGAAAGTGAAGGCGCATGGGGTCCAAGGTGTACTAGCTGGATGGATAAAGAACTGGCTGGGCAGTAGGAGACAGAGAGTAGCAGTAGAAGGGAGTTTCTCAAAATGGAGACGTGTGACCAGTGGTGTTCCACAGGGATCCGTGCTGGGACCACTGTTGTTTGTGATATACATTAATGATTTGGAGGAAAGTATAGGTGGACTGATTAGCAAGTTTGCAGACGACACTCTGATTGGTGGAGTAGCAGATAGTGAAGGGGACTGTCAGAGAATACAGCAGAATATAGATAGATTGGAGAGTTGGGCAGAGAAATGGCAGATGGAGTTCAATCAGGGCAAATGCGAGGTGTTGCATTTTGGAAGATCCAAATCAAGAGTGAACTATACAGTAAATGGAAAAGTCCTGGGGAAAATTGATGACAGAGAGATTTGGGTGTTCAGGTCCACTGTTCCCTGAAGGTGGCAACGCAGGTAAATAGAGTGGTCAAGAAGGCATACGGCATGCTTTCCTTCATCGGACGGTGTATTGAGTACAAGAGTTGGCAGGTCATGTTACAGTTGTATAGGACTTTGGTTCGGCCACATTTGGAATACTGCGTGCAGTTCTGGTCGCCACATTACCAAAAGGATGTGGATGCTTTGGAGAGGGTGCAGAGGAGGTTCACCAGGATGTTGCCTGGTATGGAGGGCGCTAGCTATGAAGAGAGGTTGAGCAGATTAGGATTATTTTCATTAGAAAGACGGAGGTTGAGAGGGGACCTGATTGAGGTGTACAAAATCATGAGAGGCATAGACAGGGTGGATAGCTAGAGGCTTTTTCCCAGAGTGGGGGATTCAATTACTAGAGGACACGAGTTCAAAGTGAAAGGGGAAATATTTAGGGGGGATATGCGTGGAAAGTTCTTTACGCAGAGGGTGGTGGGTACCTGGAACGCGTTGCCAGCGGAGGTGGTAGATGCGGGCACGATGGCGTCTTTTAAGATGTATCTAGACAGATACATGAATGGGCAGGAAGAAAAGAAATACAGAACCTTAGAAAATAGGCGACATATTTAGAGAGAGGATCTGGATCGGCGCAGGCTTGGAGGGCCGAAGGGCCTGTTCCTGTGCTGTAATTATCTTTGTTCTTTGTTCTTTGTATGGGGTTTTCACGGTGTATCAGGATCCTGCCAGGTGTGTATGTGGGTTTCACAGTTTATCAGGATCCTGCCTGGTGTGTATGGGGTTTCACAGTGGATCAGGATCCTGCCAGGTGTGCATGTGGGTTTCACAGTTTATCAGGATCCTGCCAGATGTGAATGGGTTTTCACAGTGGATCAGGATCCTGCCAGGTGTGTACGGGGTTTTCACAGTGTATCAGGATCCTGCCAGATGTGCATGGAGTTTTCACAGTGGATCAGGATCCTGCCAGTTGTGTATGGGGTTTTCACAGTTAATCAGGATCCTGCCAGGTGTGTCAGTGATTTCACAGTGTATCAGGATCCTGCCAGGTGTGTATGGTGTGTTCA
Source organism: Heterodontus francisci (assembly GCF_036365525.1). Taxonomy (NCBI): domain Eukaryota; kingdom Metazoa; phylum Chordata; class Chondrichthyes; order Heterodontiformes; family Heterodontidae; genus Heterodontus; species Heterodontus francisci. Next base: position 11,475,499 of record NW_027140867.1, on the reverse strand, counting down.
CAGTTTATCAAGGTCCTGTCAGGTGTGTATGGAGTTTTCACAGTCGATCAGGATCCTGCCAGATGTGAATGGAGTTTTCACTGTGCATCAGGATCCTGCCAGATGTGAATGGGGTTTTCGCTGTGCATCAGGATCCTGCCAGATGTGTATGGGGTTTTCACAGTGCATCAGGATCCTTCCAGATGTGTCAGGGGGTTTCACAGTGTATCAGGATCCTGCCACGTGTGTATGGGATTTCACAGTTTATCAGGATCCTGCCAGGTGTGTATGTGGGTTTCACTGTTTATCAGGATCCTGCTTGGTGTGTCTGGGGTTTTCACAGTGTATCAGGATCCTGCCAGGTGTGTATGTGGGTTTCACAGTGTATCAGGCTCCTGCCAGGTGTGTATGTGGGTTTCACAGTATATCAGGATCCTGCCTGGTGTGTATGGGGTTTCACAGTGGATCAGGATCCTGCCACGTGTGTATGGGGTTTTCACAGTGTATCAGGATCCTGCCAGCTGTGTATGTGGGTTTCACAGTTTATCAGGATCCTGCCAGGTGTGATTGGGGGTTTCACAGTTCATCAGGATCCTGCCAGGTGTGTATGGTGGTTTCACTGTTTATCAGGATCCTGCCTGGTGTGTCTGGGGGTTTCACAGTTCATCAGGATCCTGCCAGGTGCGTATGTGGGTTTCACAGTTTATCAGGAATCTGCCAGAAGTGAATGTTGTTTTCACAGTGATTCAGGATCCTGCCAGATGTGTATGGGGGTTTCGCAGTGTATCAGGATCCTGCATCGTGTGGATGGGGTTTCACAGTTTATCAGGATCCTGCCAGGTGTGTATGGGGTTTTCACAGTGTATCAGGATCCTGCCAGTGGTGTATGGGGTTTTCACAGTTTATCAGGATCCTGCCAGGTGTGTATGAGGGTTTCACAGTTTATCAGAATACTGCCTGGTGTGTATGGGGTTTTCACAGTGCTTCAGGATCCTGCCAGGTGTGTATGTGGGTTTCACAGTTGATCAGGATCCTGCCTGGTGTGTATGGGGTTTCACAGTGGATCAGGATCCTGCCAGTTGTGTATGTGGGTTTCACAGTTTATCAGGATCCTGAAAGGTGTGTATGGGGGTTTCACAGTTTAACAGGATCCTGCCACAAGTGTATGGGTTTGCACAGTGGTTCAGGATCCTGCCAGGTGCGTTTGGGGTTTTCACTGTGCATCAGGATCCTGCCAGATGTGAATGGGGTTTTCACAGTGCATCAGGTTCCTACTAGATGTGTATGTGGATTTCGCAGTTTATCAGGATGCTGCCAGGTGTGTATGGGGTTTCACAGTGTATCAGGATCCTGCCAGACGTGTATGGGGTTTTCACAGTGCATCAGGATCATTCCAGATGTGCCTGGGGGGTTTCACAGTTTATCAGGCACCTGCCAGGTGTGTATGTGGGTTTCACAGTTTATCAGGATCCTGCCTGGTGTGTCTGGGGTTTTCAGTTTGTCAGGATCCTGCCTGGTGTGTATGGGGTTTCACAGTGGATCAGGATCCTGCCACGTGTGTATGGGGATTTCACAGTGTATCAGGATCCTGACAGGTGTGTATGGGGGTTTCACAGTTTATCAGGATCCTGCCAGCAGTGTATGTGTGTTTCACAGTTTATCAGGATCCTGCCAGGGGTGTATGGGGGTTTCACATTTCATCAGGATCCTGCCTGATGTGTTTGGGGTTTCACAGTTAATCACAATCCTGCATGGTGAGTCTGGGTGTTTCACAGTTCTTCAGGATCCTGCCAGGTGTGTATGTGGGTTTCACAGTTTATCAGGAACCTGCCAGATGTGAATGTGGTTTTCACAGTGATTCAGTATCCTGCCAGATGTGTATGGGGTTTTCACAGTGCATCAGGATCCTTCCAGATGTATATGGGGGTTTCACAGTGTATCAGGATCCTGCATCGTGTGTATGGGGTTTCACAGTTTATCAGGATCCTGCCAGGTGTGTATGGGGTATTCACAGTGTATCAGGATCCTGCCAGGTGTGCATGGGGTTTTCAAAGTGTATCAGGATCCTGCCAGGTGTGTATGTGGGTTTCACAGTTTATCAGGATCCTGCCTGGTGTGTATGGGGTTTTCACAGTGCATCAGGATCCTGCCACGTGTGTATGGGGTTTTCACAGTGCATCAGGATCCTTCCAGATGTGTATGGGGGTTTCACAGTGTATCAGGATCCTGCATCGTGTGTATGGGGTTTCAAAGTTTATCAGGATCTTGCCAGGTGTGTATGGGATTTTCACAGTTTATCAGTATCCTGCCTGGTGTGTATCGGGATTTCACAGTGCATCAGGATCCTGCCAGGTGTGTATGTGGGTTTCGCAGTTGATCAGGATCCTGCCTGGTGTGTATGGGGTTTCACAGTGGCTCAGGATTCTGGCAGGTGTGTATGTCGGTTTCACAGTTTATCAGGAACCTGCCAGATGTGAATGGGGTTTTCACAGTGCATCAGGATCCTGCCAGATGTGTATGGTGTTTTCACAGTGCATCAGGATCCTGTCAGATGTGTATGTGATTTTCTCAGTGTATCAGGATCCTGCATCGATTGTATGGGGCTTCACAGTTCATCAGGATCCAGCCAGGTGTGTATGGGGTTTTCACAGTGTATCAGGATCCTGCCTGGTGTGTATGTGATTTTCACTGTTTATCAGGATCCTGCCTGGTGTGTATGGGGTTTTCACAGTGCATCAGGATCCTGCCAGGTGTGTATGTGGGTTTCACAGTTTATCAGGATCCTGCCTGGTGTGTATGGGGTTTCACAGTTCATCAGGATCCTGCCAGGTGTGTATGGTGGTTTCACAGTTCATCAGGATCCTTCCTGGTGTGTCTGGGGGTTTCACAGTTTATCAGGATCTTGCCTGGTGTGTATGGTGTTTTCACAGTGTATCAGGATCCTGCAAGGTGTGTATGGGGGTTTCACAGTTTATCAGGATCCTGCCAGCTGTGTATGTGGGTTTCACAGTTTATCAGGATCCTGCCAGGTGTGTATGGGGGTTTCACAGTTCATCAGGATCCTGCCAGGTGTGTATGGTGGTTTCACAGTTCATCAGGATCCTGCCTGGTGTGTCTGGGGGTTTCACAGTGGATCAGGATCCTGCCTCGTGTGTATGTGGGTTTCACAGTTTATCAGGATCCTGCCAGGTGTGTATGGGGGTTTCACAGTTTATCAGGGTCCTGCCACATGTGTATGTTGTTTCACAGTGGTTCAGGATACTGCCAGGTGTGTTTGGGGTTTTCACTGTGCATCAGGATCCTGCCAGGTGTGTATGGGGTTTTCACAGTGTATCCGAATCCTGCCAGGTGTTTATGGTTTTTCATAGTGTATCAGGATCCTGCCAGGTGTGTTTGGGTTGTTCTCAGTGTATCAGAATCTTGCCAGGTGTGTATGGGGTTTTCACAGTTTATCAGTATCCTGCCTGGTGTGTATCGGGATTTCACAGTGCATCAGGATCCTGCCAGGTGTGTATGTGGGTTTCGCAGTTGATCAGGATCCTGCCTGGTGTGTATGGGGTTTCACAGTGGCTCAAGATCCTGGCAGGTGTGTATGTGGGTTTCACAGTTTATCAGTATCCTGCAAGGTGTGTATGGGGGTTTCACAGTTTATCAGGATCCTGCCACATGTGTATGGGTTTTCACAGTGGTTCAGGATCCTGCCAGGTGCGTTTGGGGTTTTCACAGTGAATCAGGATCCTGCCAGATGTGTATGTGGGTTTCACAGATTATCAGGATCCTGCCAGGTGTGTATGGAGGTTTCACAGAGTATCATGATCCTGCCAGATGTGTATGGGGTTTTCACAGTGCATCAGGATCCTTCCAGATGTGTCTGGAGGTTTCGCAGTATATCAGGATGCTGCCACGTGTGAAGGGGGTTTCACAATTTATCAGGATCCTGCCTGGTGTGTCTGGGGTTTTCACAGTTTGTCAGGATCCTGCCTGGTGTGTATGGGGTTTCACAGTGGATCAGGGTCCTGCCACGTGTGTATGGACTTTTAACAGTGTATCAGGATCCTGCCAGGTGTGTATGGGGGTTTCTCAGTTTATCAGGATCCTGCCAGCAGTGTATGTGTGTTTCACAGTTTATCAGGATCCTGCCAGGGGTGTATGGGGGTTTCACATTTCATCAGGATCCTGCCTGATGTGTTTGGGGGTTTCACAGTTTATCAGAATCCTGCCTGGTGTGTCTGGGGGTTTCACAGTTCCTCAGGATCCTGCCAGGTGTGTATGTGGGTTTCACAGTTTATCAGGAACCTGCCAGATGTGAATGTGGTTTTCACAGTGATTCAGTATCCTGCCAGATGTGTATGGGGTTTTCACAGTGCATCAGGATCCTTCCAGATGTGTATGGGGGTTTCACAGTGTATCAGGATCCTGCATCGTGTGTATGGGGTTTCACAGTTTATCAGGACCCTGCCAGGTGTGTATGGGGTTTTCACAGTGTATCAGGATCCTGCCAGGTGTGCATGGGGTTTTCAAAGTGTATCAGGATCCTGCCAGGTGTGTATGTGGGTTTCACAGTTTATCAGGATCCTGCCTGGTGAGTATGGGGTTTTCACAGTGCATCAGGATCCTGCCACGTGTGTATGGGGTTTTCACAGTGCATCAGGATCCTTCCAGATGTGTATGGGGGTTTCACAGTGTATCAGGATCCTGCATCGTGTGTATGGGGTTTCAAAGTTTATCAGGATCTTGCCAGGTGTGTATGGGGTTTTCGCAGTGTATCAGGATCCTGCCAGGTGTGTATAGGGTTTTCACAGTGTATCAGGATCCTGCCAGGTGTGTATGTGGGTTTCACAGTTTATCAGGATCCTGCCTGGTGTGTATGGGGTTTTCACAGTGCATCAGGATCCTGCCACGTGTGTATGGGGTTTTCACAGTGCATCAGGATCCTTCCAGATGTGTATGGGGGTGTCACAGTGTATCAGGATCCTGCATCGTGTGTATGGGGTTTCAAAGTTTATCAGGATCTTGCCAGGTGTGTATGGGGTTTTCACAGTGTATCAGGATCCTGCCAGGTGTGTATACTCTTTTCACAGTGTATCAGGATCCTGCCAGGTGTGTATTTGGGTTTCACAGTTTATCAGTATCCTGCCTGGTGTGTATGGGGTTTCACAGTGGATCAGGATCTTGCCAGGTGTGTATGGGGTTTTCACAGAGTATCAGGATCCTGCCAGGTGTGTATCGGGATTTCACAGTGCATCAGGATCCTGCCAGGTGTGTATGTGGGTTTCGCAGTTGATCAGGATCCTGCCTGGTGTGTATGGGGTTTCACAGTGGATCAGGATCCTGCCAGGTGTGTATGTGGGTTTCACAGTTTATCAGTATCCTGCCACGTGTGTATGGGGGTTTCACAGTTTATCAGGTTCCTGCCACATGTGTATGGGTTTTCACAGTGGATCAGGATCCTGCCAGGTGCGGTTGGGGTTTTCACTGTTCATCAGGATCCAGCCAGATGTGAATGGGGCTTTCACAGTGCATCAGGATCCTGCCAGATGTGTATGTAGGTTTCACAGTTTATCAGGATCCTGCCAGGTGTGTATGGAGGTTTCACAGAGTATCACGATCCTGCCAGATGTGTATGGGGTTTTCACAGTGCATCAGGATCATTCCAGATGTGCCTGGGGGGTTTCACAGTTTATCAGGCACCTGCCAGGTGTGTATGTGGGTTTCACAGTTTATCAGGATCCTGCCTGGTGTGTCTGGGGTTTTCAGTTTGTCAGGATCCTGCCTGGTGTGTATGGGGTTTCACAGTGGATCAGGATCCTGCCACGTGTGTATGGGGATTTCACAGTGTATCAGGATCCTGACAGGTGTGTATGGGGGTTTCACAGTTTATCAGGATCCTGCCAGCAGTGTATGTGTGTTTCACAGTTTATCAGGATCCTGCCAGGGGTGTATGGGGGTTTCACATTTCATCAGGATCCTGCCTGATGTGTTTGGGGGTTTCACAGTTAATCAGAATCCTGCATGGTGAGTCTGGGTGTTTCACAGTTCTTCAGGATCCTGCCAGGTGTGTATGTGGGTTTCGCAGTTTATCAGGAACCTGCCAGATGTGAATGTGGTTTTCACAGTGATTCAGTATCCTGCCAGATGTGTATGGGGTTTTCACAGTGCATCAGGATCCTTCCAGATGTATATGGGGGTTTCACAGTGTATCAGGATCCTGCATCGTGTGTATGGGGTTTCACAGTTTATCAGGATCCTGCCAGGTGTGTATGGGGTATTCACAGTGTATCAGGATCCTGCCAGGTGTGCATGGGGTTTTCAAAGTGTATCAGGATCCTGCCAGGTGTGTATGTGGGTTTCACAGTTTATCAGGATCCTGCCTGGTGTGTATGGGGTTTTCACAGTGCATCAGGATCCTGCCACGTGTGTATGGGGTTTTCACAGTGCATCAGGATCCTTCCAGATGTGTATGGGGGTTTCACAGTGTATCAGGATCCTGCATCGTGTGTATGGGGTTTCAAAGTTTATCAGGATCTTGCCAGGTGTGTATGGGATTTTCACAGTTTATCAGTATCCTGCCTGGTGTGTATCGGGATTTCACAGTGCATCAGGATCCTGCCAGGTGTGTATGTGGGTTTCGCAGTTGATCAGGATCCTGCCTGGTGTGTATGGGGTTTCACAGTGGCTCAGGATTCTGGCAGGTGTGTATGTCGGTTTCACAGTTTATCAGGAACCTGCCAGATGTGAATGGGGTTTTCACAGTGCATCAGGATCCTGCCAGATGTGTATGGTGTTTTCACAGTGCATCAGGATCCTGTCAGATGTGTATGTGATTTTCTCAGTGTATCAGGATCCTGCATCGATTGTATGGGGCTTCACAGTTCATCAGGATCCAGCCAGGTGTGTATGGGGTTTTCACAGTGTATCAGGATCCTGCCTGGTGTGTATGTGATTTTCACTGTTTATCAGGATCCTGCCTGTAGTGTATGGGGTTTTCACAGTGCATCAGGATCCTGCCAGGTGTGTATGTGGGTTTCACAGTTTATCAGGATCCTGCCTGGTGTGTATGGGGTTTCACAGTTCATCAGGATCCTGCCAGGTGTGTATGGTGGTTTCACAGTTCATCAGGATCCTTCCTGGTGTGTCTGGGGGTTTCACAGTTTATCAGGATCTTGCCTGGTGTGTATGGTGTTTTCACAGTGTATCAGGATCCTGCAAGGTGTGTATGGGGGTTTCACAGTTTATCAGGATCCTGCCAGCTGTGTATGTGGGTTTCACAGTTTATCAGGATCCTGCCAGGTGTGTATGGGGGTTTCACAGTTCATCAGGATCCTGCCAGGTGTGTATGGTGGTTTCACAGTTCATCAGGATCCTGCCTGGTGTGTCTGGGGGTTTCACAGTGGATCAGGATCCTGCCTCGTGTGTATGTGGGTTTCACAGTTTATCAGGATCCTGCCAGGTGTGTATGGGGGTTTCACAGTTTATCAGGGTCCTGCCACATGTGTATGTTGTTTCACAGTGGTTCAGGATACTGCCAGGTGTGTTTGGGGTTTTCACTGTGCATCAGGATCCTGCCAGGTGTGTATGGGGTTTTCACAGTGTATCCGAATCCTGCCAGGTGTTTATGGTTTTTCATAGTGTATCAGGATCCTGCCAGGTGTGTTTGGGTTGTTCTCAGTGTATCAGAATCTTGCCAGGTGTGTATGGGGTTTTCACAGTTTATCAGTATCCTGCCTGGTGTGTATCGGGATTTCACAGTGCATCAGGATCCTGCCAGGTGTGTATGTGGGTTTCGCAGTTGATCAGGATCCTGCCTGGTGTGTATGGGGTTTCACAGTGGCTCAAGATCCTGGCAGGTGTGTATGTGGGTTTCACAGTTTATCAGTATCCTGCAAGGTGTGTATGGGGGTTTCACAGTTTATCAGGATCCTGCCACATGTGTATGGGTTTTCACAGTGGTTCAGGATCCTGCCAGGTGCGTTTGGGGTTTTCACAGTGAATCAGGATCCTGCCAGATGTGTATGTGGGTTTCACAGATTATCAGGATCCTGCCAGGTGTGTATGGAGGTTTCACAGAGTATCATGATCCTGCCAGATGTGTATGGGGTTTTCACAGTGCATCAGGATCCTTCCAGATGTGTCTGGAGGTTTCGCAGTATATCAGGATGCTGCCACGTGTGAAGGGGGTTTCACAGTTTATCAGGATCCTGCCTGGTGTGTCTGGGGTTTTCACAGTTTGTCAGGATCCTGCCTGGTGTGTATGGGGTTTCACAGTGGATCAGGGTCCTGCCACGTGTGTATGGACTTTTAAAAGTGTATCAGGATCCTGCCAGGTGTGTATGGGGGTTTCTCAGTTTATCAGGATCCTGCCAGCAGTGTATGTGTGTTTCACAGTTTATCAGGATCCTGCCAGGGGTGTATGGGGGTTTCACATTTCATCAGGATCCTGCCTGATGTGTTTGGGGGTTTCACAGTTTATCAGAATCCTGCCTGGTGTGTCTGGGGGTTTCACAGTTCCTCAGGATCCTGCCAGGTGTGTATGTGGGTTTCACAGTTTATCAGGAACCTGCCAGATGTGAATGTGGTTTTCACAGTGATTCAGTATCCTGCCAGATGTGTATGGGGTTTTCACAGTGCATCAGGATCCTTCCAGATGTGTATGGGGGTATCACAGTGTATCAGGATCCTGCATCGTGTGTATGGGGTTTCACAGTTTATCAGGATCCTGCCAGGTGTGTATGGGGTTTTCACAGTGTATCAGGATCCTGCCAGGTGTGCATGGGGTTTTCAAAGTGTATCAGGATCCTGCCAGGTGTGTATGTGGGTTTCACAGTTTATCAGGATCCTGCCTGGTGTGTATGGGGTTTTCACAGTGCATCAGGATCCTGCCACGTGTGTATGGGGTTTTCACAGTGCATCAGGATCCTTCCAGATGTGTATGGGGGTTTCACAGTGTATCAGGATCCTGCATCGTGTGTATGGGGTTTCAAAGTTTATCAGGATCTTGCCAGGTGTGTATGGGGTTTTCGCAGTGTATCAGGATCCTGCCAGGTGTGTATAGGGTTTTCACAGTGTATCAGGATCCTGCCAGGTGTGTATGTGGGTTTCACAGTTTATCAGGATCCTGCCTGGTGTGTATGGGGTTTTCACAGTGCATCAGGATCCTGCCACGTGTGTATGGGGTATTCACAGTACATCAGGATCCTTCCAGATGTGTATGGGGGTTTCACAGTGTATCAGGATCCTGCATCGTGTGTATGGGGTTTCAAAGTTTATCAGGATCTTGCCAGGTGTGTATGGGGTTTTCAGTGTATCAGGATCCTGCCAGGTGTGTATAGGGTTTTCACAGTGTATCAGGATCCTGCCAGGTGTGTATTTGGGTTTCACAGTTTATCAGTATCCTGCCTGGTGTGTATGGGGTTTCACAGTGGATCAGGATCTTGCCAGGTGTGTATGGGGTTTTCACAGAGTATCAGGATCCTGCCAGGTGTGTATCGGGATTTCACAGTGCATCAGGATCCTGCCAGGTGTGTATGTGGGTTTCGCAGTTGATCAGGATCCTGCCTGGTGTGTATGGGGTTTCACAGCTTATCAGGATCCTGCCAGGTGTGTATGTGGGTTTCACAGTTTATCAGTATCCTGCCACGTGTGTATGGGGTTTTCACAGTTTATCAGGATCCTGCCACATGTGTATGGGTTTTCACAGTGGTTCAGGATCCTGCCAGGTGCGGTTGGGGTTTTCACTGTGCATCAGGATCCAGCCAGATGTGAATGGGGCTTTCACAGTGCATCAGGATCCTGCCAGATGTGTATGTGGGTTTCACAGTTTATCAGGATCCTGCCAGGTGTGTATGGAGGTTTCACAGAGTATCACGATCCTGCCAGATGTGTATGGGGATTTCACAGTGCATCAGGATCCTTCCAGATGTGTCTGGGGGTTTCACAGTATATCAGGATACTGCCACGTGTGTATGGGGTTTCACAGTTCATCAGGATCATGCCAGGTGTGTATGTGGGTTTCACAGTTTATCAGGATCCTGCCTGGTGTGTCTGGGGTTTTCACAGTTTGTCAGGATCCTGCCTGGTGTGTATGTGGTTTCACAGTGGATCAGGGTCCTGCCACGTGTGTATGGGGTTTTCACAGTGTATCAGGATCCTGCCAGGTGTGTATGGGGGTTTCACAGTTTATCAGGATCCTGCCAGGTGTGTATGTGGTTTTCACAGTTTATCAGGATCCTGCCAGGTGTGTATGGGGGTTTCACAGTTCATCAGGATCCTGCCTGGTGTGTATGGGGGTTTCACAGTTTATTAGGATCCTGCCTGGTGTGTCTTGGGGTTTCACAGTGTATCAGGATCCTGCCAGGTTTGTATATGGGTTTCACAGTTTATCAGGAACCTGCCAGATGTGAATGTGGTTTTCACAGTGTATCAGGATCCTGCCAGATGTGTATGGGGATTTCACAGTGCATCAGGATCCTTCCAGATGTGTATGGGGGTTTCACAATGTATCAGGATCCCACATCGTTTGTATGGGGTTTCACAGTTTATCAGGATTCTGCCAGGTGTGTCTGGGATTTTCACAGTGTATCAGGTTCCTGCCAGGTGTGTTGTGGGGTTTTCACAGTGTATCAGGATCCTGCCAGGTGTGTATGTGGGTTTCACAGTTTATCAGGATCCTGCCTGGTGTGTATGGGGATTTCACAGTGCATCAGGATCCTGCCAGGTGTGTATGTGGGTTTCACAGTTGATCAGGATCCTGCCTGGCGTGTATGGGGTTTCACAGTGGATCAGGATCCTGCCAGGTGTGTATGTGGGTTTCACAGTTTATCAGGATCCTGCCAGGTGTGTATGGGGGTTTCACAGTTTATCAGGATCCTGCCACATGTATATGGGTTTTCACAGTGGTTCAGGCTCCTGCCAGGTGCGTTTGGGGTTTTCACTATGCATCAGGATCCAGCCAGATGTGTATGGGGATTGCACATTGCATCAGGATCCTTCCAGGTGTGTCTGGGTGTTTCACAGTGTATCAGGATCCTGCTACGTGTGTATGGAGTTTCACAGTTTATCAGGATCCGGCCAGGTGTGCATGTGGGTTTCACAGTTTATCAGGATACTGCCTGGTGTGTCTGGGGTTTTCACAGTGTATCAGGATCCTGCCAGGTGTTTATGTGGGTTTCGCAATGAATCAGGCTCCTGGAGGTGTGTATGTGGGTTTCACAGTTTATCAGGATCCTGCTTGGTGTGTACGGGGGTTTCACAGTGGATCAGGATCCTGCCACGTGTGTATGGGGTTTTCACATTCTATCAGGATCCTGCCAGGTGTGTATGGGGGTTTCACAGTTAATCAGGAACCTGCCAGGTGTGTATGTGGGTTTCACAGTTTGTCAAGATCCTGCCTGGTGTGTATGGTGTTTTCACAGTTCATCAGGATCCTGCCAGGTGTGTATGGGGTCTTCACAGTTTATCAGGATCCTGCCTGGTGTGTCTGGGGGTTTCACAGTTCATCAGGATCCTGCCAGGTGTGTATGTGGGTTTCACAGTTTATCAGGAACCTGCCAGATGTGAATGGTGATTTCACAGTGCATCAGCATCCTGCCAGATGTGTATGGTGTTTTCACAGTGCATCAGGATCCTGCCAGATGTGTATGTGATTTTCACAGTGTATCAGGATCCTGCATCGATTGCATGGGGCTTCACAGTTCATCAGGATCCAGCCAGGTGTGTATGGGGTTTTCACAGTGTATCAGGATCCTGCCAGGTGTGTGTGGGGTTTTCACAGTGTATCAGGATCCTGCCAGGTGTGTATGTGATTTTCACTGTTTATCAGGATCCTGCCTGGTGTGTATGGGGTTTTCGCAGTGCATCAGGATCCTGCCAGGTGTGTATGTGGGTTTCACAGTTTATCAGGATCCTGCCTGGTGTGTATGGGGTTTCACAGTGGATCAGGTTCCTGCCTCGTGTGTATGTGGGTTTCACAGTTTGTCAGCATCCTGTCAGGTGTGTATGTGGTTTCACAGTGGATCAGGGTCCTGCCACGTGTGTATGGGGTTTTCACAGTGTATCAGGATCCTGCCAGGTGTGTATGTGGTTTTCACAGTTTATCAGGATCCTGCCAGGTGTCTATGGGGGTTTCACAGTTCATCAGGATCCTGCCTGGTGTGTATGGGGGTTTCACAGTTTATTAGGATCCTGCCTGGTGTGTCTTGGGGTTTCACAGTGTATCAGGATCCTGCCAGGTGTGTATATGGGTTTCACAGTTTATCAGGAACCTGCCAGATGTGAATGTGGTTTTCACAGTGTATCAGGATCCTGCCAGATGTGTATGGGGATTTCACAGTGCATCAGGATCCTTCCAGATGTGTATGGGGGTTTCACAATGTATCAGGATCCCACATCGTGTGTATGGGGTTTCACAGTTTATCAGGATTCTGCCAGGTGTGTCTGGGATTTTCACAGTGTATCAGGATCCTGCCAGGTGTGTTGTGGGGTTTTCACAGTGTATCAGGATCCTGCCAGGTGTGTATGTGGGTTTCACAGTTTATCAGGATCCTGCCTGGTGTGTATGGGGATTTCACAGTGCATCAGGATCCTGCCAGGTGTGTATGTGGGTTTCACAGTTGATCAGGATCCTGCCTGGCGTGTATGGGGTTTCACAGTGGATCAGGATCCTGCCAGGTGTGTATGTGGGTTTCACAGTTTATCAGGATCCTGCCAGATGTGTATGGGGGTTTCACAGTTTATCAGGATCCTGCCTGGTGTGTATGGGGTTTTCGCAGTGCATCAGGATCCTGCCAGGTGTGTATGTGGGTTTCACAGTTTATCAGGATCCTGCCTGGTGTGTATGGGGTTTCACAGTGGATCAGGTTCCTGCCTCGTGTGTATGTGGGTTTCACAGTTTGTCAGCATCCTGTCAGGTGTGTATGTGGTTTCACAGTGGATCAGGGTCCTGCCACGTGTGTATGGGGCTTTCACAGTGTATCAGGATCCTGCCAGGTGTGTATGTGGTTTTCACAGTTTATCAGGATCCTGCCAGGTGTCTATGGGGGTTTCACAGTTCATCAGGATCCTGCCTGGTGTGTATGGGGGTTTCACAGTTTATTAGGATCCTGCCTGGTGTGTCTTGGGGTTTCACAGTGTATCAGGATCCTGCCAGGTGTGTATATGGGTTTCACAGTTTATCAGGAACCTGCCAGATGTGAATGTGGTTTTCACAGTGTATCAGGATCCTGCCAGATGTGTATGGGGATTTCACAGTGCATCAGGATCCTTCCAGATGTGTATGGGGGTTTCACAATGTATCAGGATCCCACATCGTGTGTATGGGGTTTCACAGTTTATCAGGATTCTGCCAGGTGTGTCTGGGATTTTCACAGTGTATCAGGATCCTGCCAGGTGTGTTGTGGGGTTTTCACAGTGTATCAGGATCCTGCCAGGTGTGTATGTGGGTTTCACAGTTTATCAGGATCCTGCCTGGTGTGTATGGGGATTTCACAGTGCATCAGGATCCTGCCAGGTGTGTATGTGGGTTTCACAGTTGATCAGGATCCTGCCTGGCGTGTATGGGGTTTCACAGTGGATCAGGATCCTGCCAGGTGTGTATGTGGGTTTCACAGTTTATCAGGATCCTGCCAGATGTGTATGGGGGTTTCACAGTTTATCAGGATCCTGCCACATGTGTATTGGTTTTCACAGTGGTTCAGGATCCTGCCAGGTGCGTTTGGGGTTTTCACTATGCATCAGGATCCAGCCAGATGTGTATGAGGTTTTCACATTGCATCAGGATACTTCCAGGTGTGTCTGGGTGTTTCACAGTGTATCAGGATCCTGCTACGTGTGTATGGAGTTTCACAGTTTATCAGGATCCGGCCAGGTGTGCATGTGGGTTTCACAGTTTATCAGGATACTGCCTGGTGTGTATGGGGGTTTCACAGTTTATCAGGAACCTGCCAGATGTGAATGGGGTTTTCACAGTGCATCAGGATCCTGCCAGATGTGTATGGTGTTTTCACAGTGCATCAGGATCCTGCCAGATGTGTATGTGATTTTCACAGTGTATCAGGATCCTGCATCGATTGCATGGGGCTTCACAGTTCATCTGGATCCAGCCAGGTGTGTCTGGGGTTTTCACAGTGTATCAGGATCCTGCCAGGTGTTTATGTGGGTTTCGCAGTGAATCAGGCTCCTGGAGGTGTGTATGTGGGTTTCACAGTTTATCAGGATCCTGCTTGGTGTGTATGGGGGTTTCACAGTGGATCAGGATCCTGCCACGTGTGTATGGGGTTTTCACATTCAATCAGGATCCTGCCTGGTGTGTATGGGGTTTTCACAGTTCATCAGCATCCTGCCAGGTGTGTATGGGGGTTTCACAGTTTATCAGGATCCTGCCTGGTGTGTCTGGGGGTTTCACAGTTCATCAGGATCCTGCCAGGTGTGTATGTGGGTTTCACAGTTTATCAGGAACCTGCCAGATGTGAATGGGGTTTTCACAGTGCATCAGGATCCTGCCAGATGTGTATGGTGTTTTCACAGTGCATCAGGATCCTGCCAGATGTGTATGTGATTTTCACAGTGTATCAGGATCCTGCATCGATTGCATGGGGCTTCACAGTTCATCAGGATCCAGCCAGGTGTGTATGGGGTTTTCACAGTGTATCAGGATCCTGCCAGGTGTGTGTGGGGTTTTCACAGTGTATCAGGATCCTGCCAGGTGTGTATGTGATTTTCACTGTTTATCAGGATCCTGCCTGGTGTGCATGGGGTTTTCACAGTGCATCAGGATCCTGCCAGGTGTGTATGTGGGTTTCACAGTTTATCAGGATCCTGCCTGGTGTGTATGTGGGTTTCACAGTTTGTCAAGATCCTGCCTGGTGTGTATGGTGTTTTCACAGTTCATCAGGATCCTGCCAGGTGTGTATGGGGTCTTCACAGTTTATCAGGATCCTGCCTAGTGTGTCTGGGGGTTTCACAGTTCATCAGGATCCTGCCAGGTGTGTATGTGGGTTTCACAGTTTATCAGGAACCTGCCAGATGTGAATGGGGTTTTCACAGTGCATCAGGATCCTGCCAGATGTGTATGGTGTTTTCACAGTGCATCAGGATCCTGCCAGATGTGTATGTGATTTTCACAGTGTATCAGGATCCTGCATCGATTGCATGGGGCTTCACAGTTCATCAGGATCCAGCCAGGTGTGTATGGGGTTTTCACAGTGTATCAGGATCCTGCCAGGTGTGTGTGGGGTTTTCACAGTGTATCAGGATCCTGCCAGGTGTGTATGTGATTTTCACTGTTTATCAGGATCCTGCCTGGTGTGTATGGGGTTTTCGCAGTGCATCAGGATCCTGCCAGGTGTGTATGTGGGTTTCACAGTTTATCAGGATCCTGCCTGGTGTGTATGGGGTTTCACAGTGGATCAGGTTCCTGCCTCGTGTGTATGTGGGTTTCACAGTTTGTCAGCATCCTGTCAGGTGTGTATGTGGTTTCACAGTGGATCAGGGTCCTGCCACGTGTGTATGGGGTTTTCACAGTGTATCAGTATCCTGCCAGGTGTGTATGTGGTTTTCACAGTTTATCAGGATCCTGCCAGGTGTCTATGGGGGTTTCACAGTTCATCAGGATCCTGCCTGGTGTGTATGGGGGTTTCACAGTTTATTAGGATCCTGCCTGGTGTGTCTTGGGGTTTCACAGTGTATCAGGATCCTGCCAGGTGTGTATATGGGTTTCACAGTTTATCAGGAACCTGCCAGATGTGAATGTGGTTTTCACAGTGTATCAGGATCCTGCCAGATGTGTATGGGGATTTCACAGTGCATCAGGATCCTTCCAGATGTGTATGGGGGTTTCACAATGTATCAGGATCCCACATCGTGTGTATGGGGTTTCACAGTTTATCAGGATTCTGCCAGGTGTGTCTGGGATTTTCACAGTGTATCAGGATCCTGCCAGGTGTGTTGTGGTGTTTTCACAGTGTATCAGGATCCTGCCAGGTGTGTATGTGGGTTTCACAGTTTATCAGGATCCTGCCTGGTGTGTATGGGGATTTCACAGTGCATCAGGATCCTGCCAGGTGTGTATGTGGGTTTCACAGTTGATCAGGATCCTGCCTGGCGTGTATGGGGTTTCACAGTGGATCAGGATCCTGCCAGATGTGTATGGGGGTTTCACAGTTTATCAGGATCCTGCCACATGTGTATGGGTTTTCACAGTGGTTCAGGATCCTGCCAGGTGCGTTTGGGGTTTTCACTATGCATCAGGATCCAGCCAGATGTGTATGGGGTTTTCACATTGCATCAGGATACTTCCAGGTGTGTCTGGGTGTTTCACAGTGTATCAGGATCCTGCTACGTGTGTATGGAGTTTCACAGTTTATCAGGATCCGGCCAGGTGTGCATGTGGGTTTCACAGTTTATCAGGATACTGCCTGGTGTGTATGGGGGTTTCACAGTTTATCAGGAACCTGCCAGATGTGAATGGGGTTTTCACAGTGCATCAGGATCCTGCCAGATGTGTATGGTGTTTTCACAGTGCATCAGGATCCTGCCAGATGTGTATGTGATTTTCACAGTGTATCAGGATCCTGCATCGATTGCATGGGGCTTCACAGTTCATCAGGATCCAGCCAGGTGTGTCTGGGGTTTTCACAGTGTATCAGGATCCTGCCAGGTGTTTATGTGGGTTTCGCAGTGAATCAGGCTCCTGGAGGTGTGTATGTGGGTTTCACAGTTTATCAGGATCCTGCTTGGTGTGTATGGGGGTTTCACAGTGGATCAGGATCCTGCCACGTGTGTATGGGGTTTTCACATTCAATCAGGATCCTGACTGGTGTGTATGGGGTTTTCACAGTTCATCAGGATCCTGCCAGGTGTGTATGGGGGTTTCACAGTTCATCAGGATCCTGCCAGGTGTGTCTGGGGGTTTCACAGTTCATCAGGATCCTGCCAGGTGTGTATGTGGGTTTCACAGTTTATCAGGAACCTGCCAGATGTGAATGGGGTTTTCACAGTGCATCAGGATCCTGCCAGATGTGTATGGTGTTTTCACAGTGCATCAGGATCCTGCCAGATGTGTATGTGATTTTCACAGTGTATCAGGATCCTGCATCGATTGCATGGGGCTTCACAGTTCATCAGGATCCAGCCAGGTGTGTATGGGGTTTTCACAGTGTATCAGGATCCTGCCAGGTGTGTGTGGGGTTTTCACAGTGTATCAGGATCCTGCCAGGTGTGTATGTGATTTTCACTGTTTATCAGGATCCTGCCTGGTGTGCATGGGGTTTTCACAGTGCATCAGGATCCTGCCAGGTGTGTATGTGGGTTTCACAGTTTATCAGGATCCTGCCTGGTGTGTATGGGGTTTCACAGTGGATCAGGTTCCTGCCTCGTGTGTATGTGGGTTTCACAGTTTATCAGGATCTTGCCTGGTGTGTATGGTGTTTTCACGGTGTATCAGGATCCTGCAAGGTGTGTATGGGGGTTTCACAGTTCATCAGGATCCTGCCAGGTGTGTATGGGGGTTTCACAGTTCATCAGGATCCTGCCAGGTGTGTATGGTGGTTTCACAGTTCATCAGGATCCTGCCTGGTGTGTCTGGGGGTTTCACAGTGGATCAGGATCCTGCCTCGTGTGTATGTGGGTTTCACAGTTTATCAGGATCCTGCCAGGTGTGTATGGGGGTTTCACAGTTTATCAGGGTCCTGCCACATGTGTATGGTGTTTCACAGTGGTTCAGGATACTGCCAGGTGTGTTTGGGGTTTTCACTGTGCATCAGGATCCTGCCAGGTGTGTATGGGGTTTTCACAGTGTATCCGAATGTGCCAGGTGTTTATGGTTTTTCATAGTGTATCAGGATCCTGCCAGGTGTGTTTGGGTTGTTCTCAGTGTATCAGGGTCCTGCCAGGTGTGTATGGGGTTTTCACAGTGTATCAGGTTCCTGCCAGGTGTGTATGGGGGTTTCAAAGTTAATCAGGATCCTGCCAGGTGTGTATGTGGGTTGCACGGTTTATCAGGATCCTGCCAGTTGTGTATAGGTTTTTCACAGTGTATCAGGATCCTGCCATGTGTGTTTGGGGTTTTCACAGTTGATCAGGAACCTGCCAGGTGTGTATGGGGGTTTCACAGTTTATCAGGATCCTGCCAGGTGTGCATTGGGTTTCACAGTGTATCAGGATCCTGCCAGGTGTGTATGGGGTTTTCACAGTGGATCAGGATGCTGCCAGGTGTGTATGGTTTTTTCACAGTGTATCAGGATCCTGCCAGGTGTGTGTGGGGTTTTTTCAGTGGATCAGGTACCTGCCAGGTGTTAATGGGGATTTCACAGTGTATCAGGATCCTGACAGGTGTGTTTGGGTTGTTCTCAGTGTATCAGGATCCTGCCAGGTGTGTATGGGGTTTTCACAGTGTATCAGGTTCCTGCCAGGTGTGTATGGGGGTTTCAAAGTTAATCAGGATCCTGCCAGGTGTGTATGTGGGTTGCACGGTTTATCAGGATCCTGCCAGTTGTGTATGGGTTTTTCACAGTGTATCAGGATCCTGCCAGGTGTGTATGGGGTTTTCACAGTGGATCAGGATGCTGCCAGGTGTGTATGGTTTTTTCACAGTGTATCAGGATCCTGCCAGGTGTGTGTGGGGTTTTTTCAGTGGATCAGGTACCGGCCAGGTGTTAATGGGGATTTCACAGTGTATCAGGATCCTGCCAGGTGTGTATGTGGGTTTCACAGTGTATCAGGATCCTGCCAGGTGTGTATGGGGTTTTCACAGTGTATCAGGTTCCTGCCAGGTGTGTATGGGGGTTTCAAAGTTAATCAGGATCCTGCCAGGTGTGTATGTGGGTTGCACGGTTTATCAGGATCCTGCCAGGTGTGTATGGGGGTTTCACAGTGTATCAGGATCCTGCCAGGTGTGTATGGGTTTTTCACAGTGTATCAGGATCCTGCCAGGTGTGTATGGGGGTTTCACAGTTTATCAGGATCCTGCCAGGTGTGTATGTGGGTTTCACAGTTTATCGGGATCTCGCCAGGTGTGTCTGGGGGTTTCACAGTTTATCAGGATCCTGCCAGATGTGTATGGTGTTTTCACAGTGCATCAGGATCCTTCCAGATGTGTATGGGCGTTTCACAGTTTATCAGGATCCTGCCACGTGTGTATGGGGTTTCACAGTTTATCAGGATCCTGCCAGGTGTGTATGTGGGTTTCACAGTTTATCAGGATCCTGCCTGGAGTGTATGGGGTTTCAGAGTGGATCAGGATCCTGCCTGGTGTGTATGGTGTTTTCACAGTGTATCAGGATCCTGCAAGGTGTGTATGGGGGTTTCACAGTTTATCAGGATCTTGCCTGGTGTGGATGGTGTTTTCACAGTGTATCAGGATCCTGCAAGGTGTGTATGGGGGTTTCACAGTTTAACAGGATCCTGCCAGCTGTGTATGTGGGTTTCACAGTTTATCAGGATCCTGCCAGGTGTGTATGGGGGTTTCACAGTTCATCAGGATCCTGCCAGGTGTGTATGGTGGTTTCACGGTTCATCAGGATCCTGCCTGGTGTGTCTGGGGATTTCACAGTGGATCAGGATCCTGCCTCGTGTGTATGTGGGTTTCACAGTTTATCAGGATCCTGCCAGGTTTGTATGGGGGTTTCACAGTTTATCAGGGTCCTGCCACATGTGTATGGTGTTTCACAGTGGTTCAGGATACTGCCAGGTGTGTTTGGGGTTTTCACTGTGCATCAGGATCCTGCCAGGTGTGTATGGGGTTTTCACAGTGTATCCGAATCCTGCCTTTTTTTCTGTTTTTTCATAGTGTATCAGGATCCTGCCAGGTGTGTTTGGGTTGTTCTCAGTGTATCAGGATCCTGCCAGGTGTGTATGGGGTTTTCACAGTGTATCAGGATCCTGCCAGGTGTGTATGGGGTTTTCACAGTGGATCAGGAACTTCCCGTGTGTGTGGGGATTTCACAGTGTATCAGGATCCTGCCAGGTGTGTATGTTTGTTTCACATTTTGTCAGGATCCTGCCACGAGTGTATGGGGTTTCACAGTGCTTCAGGATACTGCCAGGTGTGTATGGGGTTTTTACAGTGTATCAGGATCCTGCCAGGTGTGTATGGGGTTTTCACAGTGTATCTGGATACTGCCAGGTGTGTTTGGGGTGTTCACTGTGCATCAGGATCCTGCCAGTTGTGTATGGGTTTTTCACAGTGTATCAGGATCCTGCCAGGTGTGTATGTTTGTTTCACATTTTATCAGGATCCTGCCACGAGTGTATGGGGTTTTCACAGTGCATCAGGATCCTGCCAGATGTGTATGGTGTTTTCACAGTGCATCAGGATCCTGCCAGATGTGTATGTGATTTTCACAGTGTATCAGGATCCTGCATCGATTGCATGGGGCTTCACAGTTCATCAGGATCCAGCCAGGTGTGTATGGGGTTTTCACAGTGTATCAGGATCCTGCCAGGTGTGTGTGGGGTTTTCACAGTGTATCAGGATCCTGCCAGGTGTGTATGTGATTTTCACTGTTTATCAGGATCCTGCCAGGTGTGTATGTTTGTTTCACATTTTATCAGGATCCTGCCACGAGTGTATGGGGTTTTCACAGTGCATCAGGATCCTGCCAGGTGTGTTTGGGGTGTTCACTGTGCATCAGGATCCTGCCAGTTGTGTATGGGTTTTTCACAGTGTATCAGGATCCTGCCAGGTGTGTATGGGGTTTTCACAGTTGATCAGGAACCTGCCAGGTGTGTATGGGGATTCCACAGCGTATCAGGATCCTGCCAGGTGTGTATGGGGGTTTCACAGTTTATCAGGATCCTGCCAGGTGTGCATTGGGTTTCACAGTGTATCAGGATCCTGCCAGGTGTGTATGGGGTTTTCACAGTGGATCAGGATCCTGCCAGGTGTGTATGGGTTTTTCACAGTGTATCAGGATCCTGCCAGGTGTGTGTGGGGTTTTTTCAGTGGATCAGGTACCTGCCAGGTGTTTATGGGGATTTCACGGTGTATCAGGAACCTGCCAGGTGTGTATGTGGGTTTCACAGTGTATCAGGATCCTGCCAGGTGTGTATGGGGTTTTCACAGTGTGTCAGGATCCTGCCAGGTGTGTATGGGGGTTTCACAGTTTATCAGGATCCTGCCAGGTGTGTATGTGGGTTGCACGGTTTATCAGGATCCTGCCAGGTGTGTATGGGGGTTTTACAGTGTATCAGGATCCTGCCAGGTGTGTATGGGTTTTTCACAGTGTATCAGGATCATGCCAGGTGTGTATGGGGGTTTCACAGTTTATCAGGATCCTGCCAGGTGTGTATGTGGGTTTCACAGTTTATCGGGATCTCGCCAGGTGTGTCTGGGGGTTTCACAGTTTATCAGGATCCTGCCAGGTGTGCTTGGGGTTTTCACTGTGCATCATGATCCTGCCAGATGTGTATGGTGTTTTCACAGTGCATCAGGATCCTTCCAGATGTGTATGGGTGTTTCACAGTTTATCAGGATCCTGCCAGTTTTGTATGGGGTTTCACAGTTTATCAGGATCCTGCCACGTGTGTATGGGTGTTTCACAGTTTATCAGGATCCTGCCACATGTGTATGGGGTTTCACAGTTGTTCAGGATACTGCCAGGTGTGTTTGGGGTTTTCACTGTGCATCAGTATCCTGCCAGGTGTGTATGGGGTTTTCACAGTGTATCAGGATCCTGCCAGGTGTGTATGGTTTTTCACAGTGTATCAGGATCCTGCCAGGTGTGTATGGGGATTTCACCGCGTATCAGGATCCTGCCAGGTGTGTATGGGGGTTTCACAGTTTATCAGGATCCTGCCAGGTGTGTATTGGTTTTCACAGTGTATCAGAATCCTGCCAGGTGTGTATGGGGTTTTCACAGTGGATCAGGATCCTGCCAGGTGTGTATGGGGTTTCACAGTTGTTCAGGATACTGCCAGGTGTGTTTGGGGTTTTCACTGTGCATCAGTATCCTGCCAGGTGTGTATGGGGTTTTCCCAGTGTATCAGGATCCTGCCAGGTGTGTATGGTTTTTCACAGTGTATCAGGATCCTGCCAGGTGTGTATGGGGATTTCACAGCGTATCAGGATCCTGCCAGGTGTGTATGGGTTTTTCACAGTGTATCAGGATCCTGCCAGGTGTGTATGGAGATTTCACAGTTTATCAGGATCCTGTCAGGTGTTTATGTGGGTTTCACAGTTCATCAGGATCCTGCCAGGTGTGTATGGGGTTTTCACAGTGCATCAGTATCCTGCCAGGTGTGCATGTGTGTTTCACAGTGCATCAGGACCCTGCCAGGTGTGCATGGGGGTTTCACAGTTTATCAGGATCCTGCCAGGTGTGTATGGGTATTTCACAGTCTATCAGGATCCTGCCAGGTATGTATGGGGTTTTCACAATCTATCAGGATCCTGCCAGGTGTGTAGCGGGTTTTCACTGTGTATCAGGATCCTGCCAGGTGTGTATGGGGATTTCACAGTTTATCAGGATCCTGCCAGGTGTTTCTGGGGGTTTCACAGTTTATCAGGATCCTGCCAGGTGTGTATGGGGGTTTCACAGTTTATCAGGATCCTGCCAGGTGTGTATGTGGGTTTCTCAGTTTATCAGTATCCTGCCAGGTGTGTATGGGGTTTTCACAGTGTATCTGGATCCTGCCAGGTGTTTATGGGTTTTTCACAGTGTATCAGGATCCTGCCAGGTGTGTATGGGGGTTTCACAGTTTATCAGGGTCCTGTCAGGTGTTTGTGTGTGTTTCACAGTTTATCAGGATCCTGCCAGGTGTGTATCGGGTTTTCACAGTGTATCAGTATCCTGCCAGGTGTGCTTGTGTGTTTCACAGTTTATCAGTATCCTGCCAGGTGTGTATGGGTTTTTCACAGTTTATCAGTATTCTGCCTGGTGTGTATGGGGTTTTCACAGTGTATCAGGATCCTGCCAGGTGTGTATGGGGTTTTCACAGTTTATCATGATCCTGCCAGGTGTGTATGGGGGTTTCACAGTTTATCAGGATCCTGCCAGGTGTGTATGTGGGTTTCACAGTTTATCAGGATCCCGTCAGGTGTGTATGGGGGTTTCACAGTTTATCAGGATCCTGCCAGGTGTGCATGGGGTTTTCAAAGTTTATCGGTATCCTTCCTGGTGTGTCTGGGGGTTTCACAGTTTATCAGGATACTGCCAGGTGAGTTTGTGGGTTTCACAGTTTATCAGGATCCTGCCAGATGTGAGTGGGGTTTTCACAGTGCATCAGGATCCTGCCAGATGTGTATGGGGTTTTCACAGTGCATCAGGATCCTTCCAGATGTGTATGGGTGTTTCACAGTTCATCAGGATCCTGCCAGGTGTGTATGGTGTTTTCACAGTGTATCAGTATCCTGCCAGGTGTGCATGTGTGTTTCACAGTTTATCAGTAACCTGCCAGGTGTGTATGGGGGTTTCACTGTTTATCAGGATCCTGCCAGGTGTGTATGGGTGTTTCACAGTCTATCAGGATCCTGCCAGGTGTGTATGGGGTTTTCACAGTCTATCAGGATCCTGCCAGGTGTGCATGGGGTTTTCACTGTGTATCAGGATCCTGCCAGGTGTGTATGGGGTTTTCACAGTTTATCAGGATCCTGCCAGGTGTTTCTGGGGGTTTCACAGTTTATCAGGATCCTGCCAGGTGTGTATGGGGGTTTCACAGTTTATCCGGATCTTGCCAGGTGTGTATGTGAGTTGCACAGTTTATCAGTATCCTGCCAGGTGTGTATGGGGGTTTCACAGTGTATCAGGATCCTGCCAGGTGCGTATGGGGGTTTCACAGTTTATCAGGAACCTGCCAGATGTGTATGGGGGTTTCACAGTGTATCAGGATTCTGCCAGATGTGCATGGGTGTTTCACAGTTTATCAGGATCCTGCCACGTGTGTATGGGGTTTCACAGTTTATCAGGATCCTGACAGGTGTGTATGGGGGTCTCACAGTTTATCAGGATCCTGCCACATGTGTATGGGGTTTCACAGTTGTTCAGGGTACTGCCAGATGTGTTTGGGGTTTTCACTGTGCATCAGTATCCTGCCAGGTGTGTATGTGGTTTTCAAAGTGTATCAGGATCCTGCCAGGTCTGTATGGTTTTTCACAGTGTATCTGGATACTGCCAGGTGTGTATGGGGTTTTAACAGTTAATCAGGAACTTGCCAGGTGTGTATGGGGATTTCACAGTGTATCAGGATCGTGCCAGGTGTGTATGTGTGTTTCACAGTGGTTCAGGATCCTGCCAGGTGTGTTTGGGGTTTCAATGTGCATCAGGATACTGCCAGGTGTGTATGGGGTTTTCACAGTGTATCAGGATCCTGCCAGGTTTATATGGGGTTTTCACAGTGTATCAGGATCCTGCCAGGTGTGTTTGGGGTTTTCACTGTGCATCAGGATCCTGCCAGTTGTGCATGGGGTTTTCACAGTGTATCAGTATCCTGCCAGGTGTGTTTGGGGTTTTCACAGTTGATCAGGAACCTGCCAGGTGTGTTTGGGGATTTCACAGCGTATCAGGAACCTGCCAGGTGTGTATGGGGGTTTCACAGTTTATGAGGATCCTGCCAGGTGTGTATTGGGTTTCACAGTGTATCAGGATCCTGCCAGGTGTGTATGGGGTTTTCACAGTGGATCAGGATCCTTCCAGGTGTGTATGGGGTTTTCACAGTGTATCAGGATCCTGCCAGGTGTGTATGGGGTTTTATCTGTGGATCAGGAACCTGCCAGGTGTTTATGGATATTTCACAGTGTATTAGGATCCTGCCAGGTGTGTATGTGGGTTTCACAGTGTATCAGGATCCTGCCAGGTGTGTATGGGGTTTTCACAGTGTATCCGGATCCTGCGAGGTGTGTCTGGGGTTTTCACAGTGTATCAGGATCCTGCCAGGTGTGTATGGGGGTTTCACAGTTTATCAGGATCCTGCCAGGTGTGTATGTGTGTTGCACAGTTGATCAGGATCCTGCCAGGTGTGTATGGGATTTCACAGTGGTTCAGGATCCTGCCAGGTGTGTTTGGGGTTTCAATGAGCATCAGGATACTGCCAGGTGTGTATGGGGTTTTCACAGTGTATCAGGATCCTGCCAGGTGTGTATGGGGTTTTCACAGTGTATCAGGATCCTGCCAGGTGTGTTTGGGATTTTCACTGTGCATCAGGATCCTGCCAGTTGTGTATGGGGTTTTCACAGAGTATCAGAATCCTGCCAGGTGTGTTTGGGGTTTTCACAGTTGATCAGGAACCTGCCAGGTTTGTATGGGGATTTCACAGAGTATCAGGATCCTGCCAGGAGTGTATGGGGGTTTCACAGTTTATCAGGATCCTGCCAGGTGTGTATTGGGTTTCACAGTGTATCAGGATCCTGCCAGGTGTGTATGGGGTTTTCACAGTGGATCAGGATCCTGCCAGGTGTGTATGGGGTTTTCACAGTGTATCAGGATCCTGCCATATGTGTATGGGGTTTTTTCTGTGGATCAGGAACCTGCCAGGTGTTTATGGGGATTTTACAGTGTATCAGGATCCTGCCAGGTGTGCATGTGGGTTTCACAGTGTATCAGGATCCTGCCAGGTGTGTATGGGGTTTTCACAGTGTATCAGTATCCTGCCAGGTGTTTATGGGTTTTTCACAGAGTATCAGGATCCTGCCAGGTGTGTATGTGTGTTGCACAGTGTTTCAGGCTCCTGCCAGGTGTGTGTGGGTGTTTCACAGTGTATCAGGATCCTGCCAGGTGTGTATGGGGTTTTCACAGAGTATCAGAATCCTGCCAGTTGTGTATGTGTTTTGCACAGTTTTTCAGGCTCCTGCCAGGTGTGTGTGGGGGTTTCGCAGTGTATCAGGATCCTGCCAGGTGTGTATGGGGGTTTCACAGTTTATCAGGATCCTGTCAGGTGTTTCTGTGGGTTTCACAGTTCATCAGGATCCTGCCAGGTGTGTATGGGGTTTTCACAGTGTATCAGTATCCTGCCAGGTGTGCATGTGTGTTTCACAGTTTATCAGTATCCTGCCAGGTGTGTATGGGGGTTTCACAGTTTATCAGGATCCTTCCAGGTGTGTGTGGGTGTTTCACAGTCTATCAGGATCCTGCCAGGTGTGCATGGGGTTTTCACAGTCTATCAGGATCCTGCCAGGTGTGTATGGGGTTTTCACTGTGTATCAGGATCCTGTCAGGTGTGTATGGGCTTTTCACAGTTTATCAGGATCCTGCCAGGTGTGTATGGGCGTTTCACAGTTTATCAGGATCCTGCCAGGTGTGTATGGGGGTTTCACAGTTTATCAGGATCCTGCCAGGTGTGTATGTGGGTTGCACAGTTTATCAGTATGCTGCCAGGTGTGTATTGGAGTTTCACAGTGTATCAGGATCCTGCCAGGTGTGTATGGGTTTTTCACAGTGTATCAGGATCCTGCCAGGTGTGTATGGGGGTTTCACAGTTTATCAGGGTCATGTCAGGTGTTTATGTGGGTTTCACAGTTCATCAGGATCCTGCCAGGTGTGTATCGGGTTTTCACAGTGTCTCAGTATCCTGCCAGGTGTGCATGTGTGTTTCACAGTTTATCAGTATCCTGCCATGTGTGTATGGGGGTTTCACAGTTTATCAGGATCTTGCCAGGTGTGTATGGGTGTTTCACAGTCTATCAGGATCCTGCCAGGTGTGTATTGGGTTTTCACAGTCTATCAGGATCCTGCCAGGTGTGTATGGGGTTTTCACCGTGTATCAGGATCCTGCCAGGTGTGTATGTGGGTTTCACAGTTTATCAGGATCCCGGCAGGTGTGCATGGGGGTTTCACATTTTATCAGGATCCTGCCAGGTTTGTATGGGGTTTTCACAGTTTATCGGTATCCTTCCTGGTATGTCTGGGGGTTTCACAGTTTATCAGGATCCTGCCAGGTGAGTATGTGGGTTTCACAGTTTATCAGGATCCTGCCAGATGTGAGTTGCGTTTTCACAGTGCATCAGGATCCTGCCTGATATGCATGGGGTTTTCACAGTGCATCAGGATCCTTCCAGATGTGTATGGGTGTTTCACAGTGTATCAGGATCCTGCCACGTGTGTATGGGGTTTCACAGTATATCAGGGTCATGTCAGGTGTTTATGTGGGTTTCACAGTTCATCAGGATCCTTCCAGGTGTGTATCGGGTTTTCACAGTGTCTCAGTATCCTGCCAGGTGTGCATGTGTGTTTCACAGTTTATCAGTATCCTGCCATGTGTGTATGGGGGTTTCACAGTTTATCAGGATCCTGCCAGATGTGAGTGGGGTTTTCACAGTGCATCCGGATCCTGCCTGATGTGTATGGGGGTTTCACAGTGCATCAGGATCCTTCCAGATGTGTATGGGTGTTTCACAGTGTATCAGGATCCTGCCACGTGTGTATGGGGTTTCACAGTATATCAGGATCCTGCAGGTGTGTATGTGGGTTTCAGAGTTTATCAGGATCCTGCCTGGTGTGCATGGGGTTTCACAGTGGATCAGGATCCTGCCACGTGTGTATGGGGTTTTCACAGAGTATCAGGATCCTGCCAGGTGTGTATGGGGGTTTCACAGTTATCAGGATTCTGCCAGGTGTGTATGTGGGTGTCACAGTTTATCAGGATCCTGCCAGGTGTGTATGGGTGTTTCACAGTTTATCAGGATCCTGCCAGGTGTGTATGGGGGTTTCACAGAGTATCAGTATCCTGCCTGGTGTGTCCGGGGGTTTCACAGTTTATCAGGTTTCTGCCAGATTTGTGTGGGGTTTTCACAATGCATCAGGATCCTTCCAGATGTGATTGAGGGTTTCACAGTGTATCAGGATCCTGCATCGAGTGTTTGGGGACCCACAGTTTATCTGGTTCCTGCCAGGTGTGTATGGGGGTTTCACAGTTTATCAGGATCCTGCCTGGTGTGTCTGGGGGTTTCACAGTTCATCAGGATCCTGCCAGGAGTGTATGTGGGTTTCACAGTGTATCAGCATCCTGCCTGGTGTGTCTGGGGTTTTCACAGATTATAACGATCCTGCCAGGTGTGTATGGGGGTTTCACAGTGCATCAGGATCCTTCCAGATGTGTATGGGAGGGACACAGCGTATCAGGATCCTGTCAGATGTTTTTCGGGTTTTCACAGTGCATCAGGATCTTTCAAGGTGTGTATGGGGGTTTCACATTGGATCAGGATCCTGCCAGGTGTGTATTGAGTTTCACAGTGTATCAAGATCCTCCCAGGTGTGTATGGGGGTTTCACAGTGGATCAGGATCCTTCCAGGTGTGTCTGGGTTTTCACAGTGTATCAGGATCCTGCCAGGTGTGTATGGGGGTTTCACAGTTTATCAGGATCCTGTCAGGTGTTTCTGTGGGTTTCACAGTGTATCAGGATCCTGCCAGGTGTGTATGGGGTTTTCACAGTGTATCAGTATCCTGCCAGGTGTGCATGTGTGTTTCACAGTTTATCAGTATCCTGCCAGGTGTGTATGGGGGTTTCACAGTTTATCAGGATCCTGCCAGGTGTGCATGGGGTTTTCACAGTCTATCAGGATCCTGCCAGGTGTGTATGGGGTTTTCACTGTGTATCAGGATCCTGTCAGGTGTGTATGGGCTTTTCACAGTTTATCAGGATCCTGCCAGGTGTGTATGGGCGTTTCACAGTTTATCAGGATCCTGCCAGGTGTGTATGGGGGTTTCACAGTTTATCAGGATCCTGCCAGGTGTGTATGTGGGTTGCACAGTTTATCAGTATGCTGCCAGGTGTGTATTGGAGTTTCACAGTGTATCAGGATCCTGCCAGGTGTGTATGGGTTTTTCACAGTATATCAGGATCCTGCCAGGTGTGTATGGGGGTTTCACAGTTTATCAGGGTCATGTCAGGTGTTTATGTGGGTTTCACAGTTCATCAGGATCCTGCCAGATGTGTATCGGGTTTTCACAGTGTCTCAGTATCCTGCCAGGTGTGCATGTGTGTTTCACAGTTTATCAGTATCCTGCCATGTGTGTATGGGGGTTTCACAGTTTATCAGGATCTTGCCAGGTTTGTATGGGTGTTTCACAGTCTATCAGGATCCTGCCAGGTGTGTATGGGGTTTTCACAGTCTATCAGGATCCTGCCAGGTGTGTATGGGGTTTTCACCGTGTATCAGGATCCTGCCAGGTGTGTATGTGGGTTTCACAGTTTATCAGGATCCCGGCAGGTGTGCATGGGGGTTTCACATTTTATCAGGATCCTGCCAGGTTTGTATGGGGTTTTCACAGTTTATCGGTATCCTTCCTGGTATGTCTGGGGGTTTCACAGTTTATCAGGATCCTGCCAGGTGAGTATGTGGGTTTCACAGTTTATCAGGATCCTGCCAGATGTGAGTTGCGTTTTCACAGTGCATCAGGATCCTGCCTGATATGCATGGGGTTTTCACAGTGCATCAGGATCCTTCCAGATGTGTATGGGTGTTTCACAGTGTATCAGGATCCTGCCACGTGTGTATGGGGTTTCACAGTATATCAGGGTCATGTCAGGTGTTTATGTGGGTTTCACAGTTCATCAGGATCCTGCCAGGTGTGTATCGGGTTTTCACAGTGTCTCAGTATCCTGCCAGGTGTGCATGTGTGTTTCACAGTTTATCAGTATCCTGCCATGTGTGTATGGGGGTTTCACAGTTTATCAGGATCCTGCCAGATGTGAGTGGGGTTTTCACAGTGCATCCGGATCCTGCCTGATGTGTATGGGGGTTTCACAGTGCATCAGGATCCTTCCAGATGTGTATGGGTGTTTCACAGTGTATCAGGATCCTGCCACGTGTGTATGGGGTTTCACAGTATATCAGGATCCTGCAGGTGTGTATGTGGGTTTCAGAGTTTATCAGGCTCCTGCCTGGTGTTTATGTGGGTTTCACAGTTTATCAGGATCCTGCCTGGTGTGCATGGGGTTTCACAGTGGATCAGGATCCTGCCACGTGTGTATGGGGTTTTCACAGAGTATCAGGATCCTGCCAGGTGTGTATGGGGGTTTCACAGTTATCAGGATCCTGCCAGGTGTGTATGTGGGTGTCACAGTTTATCAGGATCCTGCCAGGTGTGTATGGGTGTTTCACAGTTTATCAGGATCCTGCCAGGTGTGTATGGGGGTTTCACAGAGTATCAGTATCCTGCCTGGTGTGTCCGGGGGTTTCACAGTTTATCAGGTTTCTGCCAGATTTGTGTGGGGTTTTCACAATGCATCAGGATCCTTCCAGATGTGATTGAGGGTTTCACAGTGTATCAGGATCCTGCATCGAGTGTTTGGGAACCCACAGTTTATCTGGTTCCTGCCAGGTGTGTATGGGGGTTTCACAGTTTATCAGGATCCTGCCTGGTGTGTCTGGGGGTTTCACAGTTCATCAGGATCCTGCCAGGAGTGTATGTGGGTTTCACAGTGTATCAGCATCCTGCCTGGTGTGTCTGGGGTTTTCACAGATTATAACGATCCTGCCAGGTGTGTATGGGGGTTTCACAGTGCATCAGGATCCTTCCAGATGTGTATGGGAGGGACACAGCGTATCAGGATCCTGTCAGATGTTTTTCGGGTTTTCACAGTGCATCAGGATCTTTCAAGGTGTGTATGGGGGTTTCACATTGGATCAGGATCCTGCCAGGTGTGTATTGAGTTTCACAGTGTATCAAGATCCTCCCAGGTGTGTTTGGGGTTTTCACAGTGTATCATGATCCTTCCTGGTGTGTATGGGGGTTTCACAGTGGATCAGGATCCTTCCAGGTGTGTCTGGGTTTTCACAGTGTATCAGGATCCTGCCAGATGTGTTTGGGTATTTCACAGTGTATCAGGATCCTTCCAGGTGTGTATGAGTGTTTCACAGTGGATCAGGATCCTGCCAGGTGTGTATGGGGTTTCACAGTGTATCAGGATCCTCCCAGGTGTGTTTGGGGTTTTCACAGTGTGTGAGGATCCTGCTAAATGTGAACGGGGTTTCACAGTAGATCAGGATCCTGCCAGGTGTGCTTGGGGTTTCACAGTGTATCAGTATCCTGCCAAATGTGAACGGGGTTTCACAGTGTATCAGGATCCTGCCAAATGAGAACGGGGTTTCACAGAGGATCAGGATCCTGCCAGGTGTGTATGGGGTTTCACAGTGGATCAGGATTCTGCCAGGTGTGTATGGGGATTTTCACAGTGTATCAGGATCCTTCCAGGTGTGTATGGGGGTTTTCACAGTGTATCCGGATCCTTTCAGGTGTGTATGGGGTTTCACAGTGTATCAGGATCCTCCCAGGTGAGTTTGGGCTTTTCATAGTGTATCAGGAACCTGCCAAATGTGAACGGGGTTTCACAGTGGATCAGGATCCTGCCAGGTGTGTATGGGTTTCACAGTGAATCCGGATCCTGCGAAATGTGAACGGGGTTTCACAGTGTATCAGGATCCTGTCAAATGTGAACGGGGTTTCACAGTATAACAGGAACCTGCCAGGTGTGTATGGGGTTTTCAAAGTGGATCAGGATCCTGCCAGGTGTGTATGGGGGTTTTCACAGTGTATCAGGATCCTTCCAGCTGTGTATGGGGTTTTCACAGTGGATCAGGATCCTGCCAGGTGTGTATGGGGGTTTTCACAGTGTATCAGGATCCTTCCAGCTGTGTATGGGGGTTTTCTCAGTGTTTCCGGATCCTTCCAGGTGTGTGTGGGGATTTCACAGTGGATCAGGATCCTGGCAGGTGTGTAAGGGGTTGCACAGTGTATCAGTATCCTGCCAGATGTG
This sequence comes from Heterodontus francisci, assembly GCF_036365525.1. NCBI lineage: Eukaryota > Metazoa > Chordata > Chondrichthyes > Heterodontiformes > Heterodontidae > Heterodontus > Heterodontus francisci. The sequence continues at coordinate 11,443,839 of NW_027140867.1, read as the reverse complement.
AATGGGGTTTCGCTGCGTATCAGGATCCTGCCAGATGTGAATGGGGTTTCACAGTGGATCAGGATCCTGCCAGGTGTGTCCGGGGTTTTCACAGTGTATCAGGATCCTGCCAGATGTGAATGGAGATTTCACAGTGGATCAGGATCCTGCCAGATGTGAATGGGGATTTCACAGTGCATCAGGATCCTGCCAGATGTGTATGGGGATTTCACAGTGCATCAGAATTCCTGCAGATGTGTATGGGCGTTTCACAGTGTATCAGGATCCTGCATCGTGTGTTTGGGGTTTCACAGTTTATCAGGATCCTGCCAGGTGTGTATGGGGTTTTCACAGTGTATCAGGATCCTGCCAGGTGTTTATGGGGTTTTCACAGTGTATCAGGATCCTGCCAGGTGTGTATGTGGGTTTCACAGTTTATCAGGATCCTGCCAGGTGTGCCTGGGGTTTTCACATTTTATCAAGTTCCTGCCAGGTGTGTATGGGGGTTTCACAGTTTATCAGGATCCTGCCAGGTGTGTATGTGAGTTTCACAGTTTATCAGGACCCTGCCAGTTGTGAATGGGGTTTTCACAGTGCATCAGTATCCTGCCAGATGTGTATGAGGTTTTCACAGTCCATCAGGACCCTTCCAGATGTGTATGGGTGTTTCACAGTGTAACAGGATTCTGCATCGTGTGTATGGGCTTTCACAGTTTATCAGGATCCTGCCAGGTGTGTATGGGGTTTTCACAGTGTATCAGTATTCGGCCAGGTGTGCATGTGTGTTTCACAGTTTATCAGTATCCTGCCAGCTGTGCATGGGGGTTTCACAGTTTATCAGGATCCTGCCAGGTGTGTAAAGGTGTTTCACAGTCTATCAGGATCCTGCCAGGTGTGTATGGGGATTTCACAGTCTATCAGGATCCTGCCAGGTGTGTATGGGGTTTTTACTGTGTATCAGGATCCTGCAGGTGTGTATGGGCTTTTCACAGTTTATCAGGATCCTACCAGGTGTGTATGGGGGTTTCACAGTTTATCAGGATCCTGCCAGGTGTGTATGGGGGTTTCACAGTTTATCAGGATCCTGCCAGGTGTGTATGTGGGTTGCACAGTTTATCAGTATGATGCCAGGTGTGTATGGGGGTTTCACAGTGTATCAGGATCCTGCCAGGTGTGTATGGGGGTTTCACAGTTTATCAGGATCCTGCCAGGTGTGTATGGTGTTTTCACAGTGTATCAGGATAATGCCAGGTGTGTATGGGGTTTTCACAGTTTATCAGAATCCTTCCAGGTATGTATTGGGGTTTCACAGTTTATCAGGATCCTGCCAGTTGTGTATGTGGGTTTCACAGTTTATCAGTATCCCGGCAGGTGTGTATGGGGGTTTCACAGTTTATCAGGATCCTGCCAGGTGTGTATGGGGTTTTCACAGTTTATCGGTATCCTTCCTGCTGTGTCTGGGGGTTTCACAGTTTATCAGGATCCTGCCAGGTGAGTATGTGGGTTTCACAGTTTATCAGGATCCTGCCAGATGTGAGTGGGGTTTTCACAGTGCATCAGGATCCTGCCAGATGTGTATGGGGTTTTCACAGTGCATCAGGATCCTTCCAGATGTGTATGGGTGTTTCACAGTGTATCAGGAGCCTGCCACGTGTGTATGGGGTTTCACAGTATATCAGGATCCTGCAGGTGTGTATGTGGGTTTCAGAGTTTATCAGGCTCCTGCCTGGCGTTTATGTGGGTTTCACAGTTTATCAGGATCCTGCCTGGTGTGTATGGGGTTTCACAGTGGATCAGGATCCTGCCAAGTGTGTACGGGGTTTTCACAGAGTATCAGGATCCTGCCAGGTGTGTATGGGGGTTTCACAGTTATCAGGATCCTGCCAGGTGTGTATGTGGGTGTCACAGTTTATCAGGATCCTGCCAGATGTGTATGGGGGTTTCACAGTTTATCACGATCCTGCCAGGTGTGTATGTGGGTTGCACAGTTTTTCAGTATGCTGCCAGGTGTGTCTGGGGGTTTCACAGTTTATCAGGATCCTGCCAGGTGAGTATGTGGGTTTCACAGTTCATCAGGATCGTGCCAGATGTGAGTGGGGTTTTCACAGTGCATCAGGATCCTGCTAGATGCGTATGGGTTTTTCGCAGTGCATCAGGATCCTTCCAGATGTGTGTGTGTGTTTCACAGTGTATCAGGATCCTGCCACGTGTGTATGGGGTTTCACAGTATATCAGGATCCTGCAGGTGTGTATGTGGGTTTCAGAGTTTGTCAGGCTCCTGCCTGGTGTTTATGTGGGTTTCACAGTTTATCAGGATCCTGCCTGGTGTGTATGGGGTTTCACAGTGGATCAGGATCCTGCCACGTGTGTATGGGGTTTTCACAGAGTATCAGGATCCTGCCAGGTGTGTATGGGGTTTTCACAGTGGATCAGGATCCTGCCAGGTGTGTATGGGTTTCACAGTGAATCCGGATCCTGCGAAATGTGAACGGGGTTTCACAGTGTATCAGGATCCTGTCAAATGTGAACGGGGTTTCACAGTATAACAGGAATCTGCCAGGTGTGTATGGGGTTTTCACAGTGGATCAGGATCCTGCCAGGTGTGTATGGGGGTTTTCACAGTGTATCAGGATCCTTCCAGCTGTGTATGGGGGTTTTCTCAGTGTTTCCGGATCCTTCCAGGTGTGTGTGGGGATTTCACAGTGGATCAGGATCCTGGCAGGTGTGTATGGGGTTGCACAGTGTATCAGTATCCTGCCAGATGTGAATGGGGTTTCGCTGCGTATCAGGATCCTGCCAGATGTGAATGGGGTTTCACAGTGGATCAGGATCCTGCCAGGTGTGTACGGGGTTTTCACAGTGTATCAGGATCCTGCCAGATGTGAATGGAGATTTCACAGTGGATCAGGATCCTGCCAGATGTGAATGGGGATTTCACAGTGCATCAGGATCCTGCCAGATGTGTATGGGGATTTCACAGAGCATCAGAATTCCTCCAGATGTGTATGGGCGTTTCACAGTGTATCAGGATCCTGCATCGTGTGTTTGGGGTTTCACAGTTTATCAGGATCCTGCCAGGTGTGTATGGGGTTTTCACAGTGTATCAGGATCCTGCCAGGTGTTTATGGGGTTTTCACAGTGTATCAGGATCCTGCCAGGTGTGTATGTGGGTTTCACAGTTTATCAGGATCCTGCCAGGTGTGCCTGGGGTTTTCACATTTTATCAAGTTCCTGCCAGGTGTGTATGGGGGTTTCACAGTTTATCAGGTTCCTGCCAGGTGTGTATGTGAGTTTCACAGTTTATCAGGATCCTGCCAGTTGTGAATGGGGTTTTCACAGTGCATCAGTATCCTGCCAGATGTGTATGGGGTTTTCACAGTCCATCGGGACCCTTCCAGATGTGTATGGGTGTTTCACAGTGTACCAAGATCCTGCATCGTGTGTATGGGCTTTCACAGTTTATCAGGATCCTGCCAGGTGTGTATGGGGTTTTCACAGTGTATCAGTATCCTGCCAGGTGTGCATGTGTGTTTCAAAGTTTCTCAGTATCCTGCCAGGTGTGCATGGGGGTTTCACAGTTTATCAGGATCCTGCCAGGTGTGCATGGGTGTTTTACAGTCTGTCAGGATCCTGCCAGGTGTGTATGGGGATTTCACAGTCTATCAGGATCCTGCCAGGTGTGTATGGGGTTTTTACTGTGTATCAGGATCCTGCCAGGTGTGTATGGGCTTTTCACAGTTTATCAGGATCCTGCCAGGTGTGCATGGGTGTTTTACAGTCTGTCAGGATCCTGCCAGGTGTGTATGGGGATTTCACAGTCTATCAGGATCCTGCCAGGTGTGTATGGGGTTTTTACTGTGTATCAGGATCCTGCCAGGTGTGTATGGGCTTTTCACAGTTTATCAGGATGCTGCCAGGTGTGTATGGGGGTTTCACAGTTTATCAGGATCCTGCCAGGTGTGTATGGGGGTTTCACAGTTTATCCGGATCCTGCCAGGTGTGTATGTGGGTTCCACAGTTTATCAGTATGATGCCAGGTGTGTATGGGGGTTTCACAGGGTATCAGGATCCTGCCAGGTGTGTATGGGGGTTTCACAGTTTATCAGGATCCTGCCAGGTGTGTATGGGGTTTTCACAGTGTATCAGGATCCTGCCAGGTGTGTATGGGGTTTTCACAGTTTATCAGGATCCTTCCAGGCATGTATTGGGGTTTCACAGTTTATCAGGATCCTGCCAGTTGTGTATGTGGGTTTCACAGTTTATCAGGATCCCGTCAGGTGTGTATGGGGGTTTCACAGTTTATCAGGATCCTGCCAGGTGTGTATGGGGTTTCCACAGTTTATCGGTATCCTTCCTGCTGTGTCTGGGGGTTTCACAGTTTATCAGGATCCTGCCAGGTGAGTATGTGGGTTTCACAGTTTATCAGGATCCTGCCAGATGTGAGTGGGGTTTTCACAGTGCATCAGGATCCTGCCAGATGTGTATGGGGTTTTCACATTGCATCAGGATCCTTCCAGATGTGTATGGGTGTTTCACAGTGTATCAGGAGCCTGCCACGTGTGTATGGGGTTTCACAGTATATCAGGATCCTGCAGGTGTGTATGTGGGTTTCAGAGTTTATCAGGCTCCTGCCTGGTGTTTATGTGGCTTTCACAGTTTATCAGGATCCTGCCTGGTGTGTATGGGGTTTCACAGTGGATCAGGATCCTGCCACGTGTGTATGGGGTTTTCACAGAGTATCAGGATTCTGCCAGATGTGTATGGGGGTTTCACAGTTATCAGGATCCTGCCAGGTGTGTATGTGGGTGTCACAGTTTATCAGGATCCTGCCAGATGTGTATGGGGGTTTCACAGTTTATCAGGATCCTGCCAGGTGTGTATGTGGGTTGCACAGTTTATCAGTATGCTGCCAGGTGTGTCTGCGGGTTTCACAGTTTATCAGGATCCTGCCAGGTGAGTATGTGGGTTTCACAGTTCATCAGGATCGTGCCAGATGTGAGTGGGGTTTTCACAGTGCGTCAGGATCCTGCTAGATGCGTATGGGTTTTTCGCAGTGCATCAGGATCCTTCCAGATGTTTGTGGGTGTTTCACGGTGTATCAGGATCCTGCCACGTGTGTATGTGGGTTTCACAGTATATCAGGATCCTGCAGTTGTGTATGTGGGATTCAGAGTTTGTCAGGCTCCTGCCTGGTGTTTATGTTGGTTTCACAGTTTATCAGGATCCTGCCTGGTGTGTATGGGGTTTCACAGTGGATCAGGATCCTGCCACGTGTGTATGGGGTTTTCACAGAGTATCAGGATCCTGCCAGGTGTGTATGGGATTTTCACAGTTATCAGGATCCTGCCAGGTGTGTATGTGGGTGTCACAGTTTATCAGGATCCTGCCAGGTGTGCATGGGTGTTTCACAGTTTTTCAGTATCCTGCCTGGTGTGTCCGGGGGTTTCACAGTTTATCAGGTTTCTGCCAGATGTGAATGGGGTTTTCACAGTGCATCAGGATCCTTCCAGATGTGTCTGATGTTTTCACAGTGTATCAGGATCCTGCATCGAGTGTTTGGGGACCCACAATTTATCAGGATCCTGCCAGGTGTGTATGGGGGTTTCACAGTTTATCAGGATCCTGCCTGGTGTGTCTGGGGGTTTCACAGTTCATCAGGATCCTGCCAGGTGTGTATGTGGGTTTCACAGTTTATCAGTATACTGCCAGGTGTGTATGGGGATTTCACAGTGTATCAGGATCCTGCCTGGTGTGTATGGGGGTTTCACAGTTTATCAGGATCCTGCCTGGTGTGTCTGGGGTTTTCACAGATTATCAGGATCCTGCCAGGTGTGTATGGGTGTTTCACAGTGCATCAGGATCCTTCCAGATGTGTATGGGAGTTACACAGTGCATCATGATCCTGCCAGATGTTTTTCGAGTTTTCACAGTTTATCAGGATCCTGCCAGGTGTGTATTGGGTTTCACAGTTGTATCAGTATCCTCCCAGGTGTGTGTGGGATTTTCACAGTGTATCCTGATCCTTCCTGGTGTGCATGGGGGTTTCACAGTGGATCAGGATCCTTCCAGGTGTGTATGGGTTTTCACAGTGGATCAGGATCCTGCCAGATGTGTTTGGGTATTTCACAGTGTATCAGGATCCTTCCAGTTGTGTATGAGTGTTTCACAGTGGATCAGGATCCTGCCAGATGTGTATGGGGTTTCACAGTGTATCAGGATCCTCCCAGGTGTGTTTGGGGTTTTCACAGTGTATCAGGATTCTGCGAAATGTGAACGGGGTTTCACAGTAGATCAGGATCCTGCCAGGTGTGCTTGGGGTATCACAGTGTATCAGGATCCTGCCAAATGTGTACGGGGTTTCACAGTGTATCAGGATCCTGCCAAATGTAAACGGGGTTTCACAGAGGATCAGGATCCTGCCAGGTGTGTATGGGGTTTCACAGTGTATCAGGATCCTGCCAAATGTGAGGGGATTTCACAGTATAACAGGATCCTGCCAGGTGTGTATGGGGTTTTCACAGTGTATCCGGATCCTTTCAGGTATGTATGGGGTTTCACAGTGCATCAGGATCCTCCCAGGTGTGTTTGGGCATTTCATAGTGTATCAGGATCCTGCCAAATGTGAACGGGGTTTCACAGTGGATCAGGATCCTGCCAGGTGTGTATGGGGTTTCACAGTGTATCCGGATCCTGCCAAATGTGAACGGGGTTTCACAGTGTATCAGGATCCTGTCAAATGTGAACGGGGTTTCACAGTATAACAGGATCCTGCCAGGTGTGTATGGGGTTTTCACAGTGGATCAGGATCCTGCCAGGTGTGTATGGGGGTTTTCACAGTGTATCAGGATCCTTCCAGGTGTGTATGGGGGTTTTCTCAGTGTATCCGGATCCTTCCAGGTGTGTGTGGGGATTTCACAGTGGATCAGGGTCCTGGCAATTGAGTATGGGGTTGCACAGTGTATCAGGATCCTGCCAGATGTGAATGGGGTATCACTGCGTATCAGGATCCTGCCAGATGTGAATGGGGATCTCACAGTGCATCAGGATCCTGCCAGATGTGTATGGGGATTTCACAGTGCATCAGAATCCTTCCAGATGTGTATGGGCGTTTCACAGTTTATCAGGATCCTGCATCGTGTGTTTTGGTTTTCACAGTGTATCAGGATCCTGCCAGGGGTGGATGTGGGTTTCACAGTTTATCAGGATCCTGCCAGGTGTGTCTGGAGTTTTCACAGTTTATCAGGATCCTGCCAGGTGTGTATGGGGGTTTCACAGTTTATCAGGATCCTGCCAGGAGTGTGTGTGAGTTTCACAGTTTATCAGGATCCTGCCAGTTGTGAATGGGGTTTTCACATTGCATCAGTATCCTGCCAGATGTGTTTGGGGTTTTCACAGTCCATCAAGACCCTTCCAGATGTGTATGGGTATTTCACAGTGTACCAGGATCCTGCATCGTGTGTATGGGCTTCCACAGTTTATCAGGATCCTGCCAGGTGTGTATGGGGTTTTCACAGTGTATCAGGATCCTGCCAGGTGTGTATGGGGTTTTCACAGTTTATCAGGATCCTGCCAGATGTTGTGGGGTTTCACAGTGGATCAGGATCCTGCCAGGTGTGTCCGGGGTTTTCACAGGGTATCAGGATCTTGCCAGATGTGTATGGAGTTTTCACAGTGGATCAGGATCCTGCCAGGTGTGTATGGGGTTTTCACAGTGGATCAGGAGCCTGCCTGGTGTGTCAGGGATTTCCCAGATTATCAGGATCCTGCCAGGTGTGTATGTGGGTTTCACAGCTTATCAGGATCCTGCCAGATGTGAATGGAGCTTTAACAGTGCATCAGGATCCTTCCAGATGTGTATGAGCGTTTCACATTGTATCAGGATCCTGCCAGGTGTGTATGGGTTTCTCACAGTGTACCAGGATCTGCCAGGTGTGTATGGGGTTTCACAGTGTATCAGGATCCTGCCAGATGTGTTTCGGGTTTTCACAGTCTATCAGGTCCTTCCAGGTGTGTATGGTGGTTTCACAGTGGATCAGGATCCTGCCAGGTGTGTCTGGGGTTTCACAGTGTATCAGGATCCTGCCAGATGTATTTGGGGTTTTCACAGTGTATCAGGATCCTTCCAGGTGTGTATGAAGGTTTCACAGTGTATCAGGATCCTGCCAGGTGTGTATGGGGTTTCGCGGTTTTTCTGGATCCTCCCAGGTGTGTTTGGTGTTTTCACAGTGTATCAGGATCCTGCCAAATGTGAACGGGATTTCACAGTGGATCAGGATCCTGCCAGGTGTGTAGGGGGTTTCACAGTGTATCAGGATCCTGCCAAATGTGAACGGGGTTTCACAGTGGATCAGGATCCTGCCAGGTGTGCCTGGGGTTTCACAGTGCATCAGGATCCTGCCAAATGTGAAGGAGGTTTCACAGTATAACAGGATCCTGCCAGGTGTGTATGGGGTTTTCACAGTGAATCAGGATCCTGCCAAATGTGAAGGAGGTTTCACAGTATAACAGGATCCTGCCAGGTGTGTATGGGGTTTTCACAGTGTATCAGGATCCTCCCAGGTGTGTATGGGGTTTTCACAGTGTATCAGGATCCTGCCAAATGTGAACGGGGTTTCACAGTAGATCAGGATCCTGCCAGGTTTGCTTGGGGTTTCACAGTGTATCAGGATCCTGCCAAAAGTGAACCTGGTTTCACAGTGTATCAGGATCCTGCCAAATGTGAACGGGGTTTCACAGTGGATCAGGATCCTGCCAGGTGTTTATGGGGTTTCACAGTGTATCAGGATCCTGCCAAATGTGAAGGGGGTTTCACAGTATAACAGGATCCTGCCAAGTGTGTATGGGGTTTTCACAGTGGATCAGGATCCTGCCAGGTGTGTATGGGGGTTTTCGCAGTGTATCAGGATCCTCCCAGGTGTGTTTGGGTTTTCACAGTGTATCAGGATCCTGCCAAATGTGAACGGGGTTTCACAGTGGATCAGGATCCTGCCAGTTGTTTATGGGGTTTCACAGTGTATCAGGATCCTGCCAAATGTGAAGGGGGTTTCACAGTATAACAGGATCCTGCCAAGTGTGTATGGGGTTTTCACAGTGGATCAGGATCCTGCCAGGTGTGTACGGGGTTTTCACAGAGTATCAGGATCTTGCCAGATGTGAACGGGGTTTCACAGTGTATCAGGATCCTGCCAAATGTGAACTTGGTTTCACAGTGTATCAGGATCCTGCCAAATGTAAACGGGGTTTCACAGAGGATCAGGATCCTGCCAGGTGTGTATGGGGTTTCACAGTGTATCAGGATCCTGCCAAATGTGAGGGGATTTCACAGTATAACAGGATCCTGCCAGGTGTGTATGGGGTTTTCACAGTGTATCAGGATCCTTCCAGGTGTGTATGGGGGTTTTCACAGTGTATCCGGATCCTTTCAGGTATGTATGGGGTTTCACAGTGCATCAGGATCCTCCCAGGTGTGTTTGGGCATTTCATAGTGTATCAGGATCCTGCCAAATGTGAACGGGGTTTCACAGTGGATCAGGATCCTGCCAGGTGTGTATGGGGTTTCACAGTCTATCCGGATCCTGCCAAATGTGAACGGGGTTTCACAGTGTATCAGGATCCTGTCAAATGTGAACGGGGTTTCACAGTATAACAGGATCCTGCCAGGTGTGTATGGGGTTTTCACAGTGGATCAGGATCCTGCCAGGTGTGTATGGGGGTTTTCACAGTGTATCAGGATCCTTCCAGGTGTGTATGGGGGTTTTCTCAGTGTATCCGGATCCTTCCAGGTGTGTGTGGGGATTTCACAGTGGATCAGGGTCCTGGCAATTGAGTATGGGGTTGCACAGTGTATCAGGATCCTGCCAGATGTGAATGGGGTATCACTGCGTATCAGGATCCTGCCAGATGTGAATGGGGATCTCACAGTGCATCAGGATCCTGCCAGATGTGTATGGGGATTTCACAGTGCATCAGAATCCTTCCAGATGTGTATGGGCGTTTCACAGTTTATCAGGATCCTGCATCGTGTGTTTTGGTTTTCACAGTGTATCAGGATCCTGCCAGGGGTGGATGTGGGTTTCACAGTTTATCAGGATCCTGCCAGGTGTGTCTGGAGTTTTCACAGTTTATCAGGATCCTGCCAGGTGTGTATGGGGGTTTCACAGTTTATCAGGATCCTGCCAGGAGTGTGTGTGAGTTTCACAGTTTATCAGGATCCTGCCAGTTGTGAATGGGGTTTTCACATTGCATCAGTATCCTGCCAGATGTGTTTGGGGTTTTCACAGTCCATCAGGACCCTTCCAGATGTGTATGGGTATTTCACAGTGTACCAGGATCCTGCATCGTGTGTATGGGCTTCCACAGTTTATCAGGATCCTGCCAGGTGTGTATGGGGTTTTCACAGTGTATCAGGATCCTGCCAGGTGTGTATGGGGTTTTCACAGTTTATCAGGATCCTGCCAGATGTTGTGGGGTTTCACAGTGGATCAGGATCCTGCCAGGTGTGTCCGGGGTTTTCACAGAGTATCAGGATCTTGCCAGATGTGTATGGAGTTTTCACAGTGGATCAGGATCCTGCCAGGTGTGTATGGGGTTTTCACAGTGGATCAGGAGCCTGCCTGGTGTGTCAGGGATTTCCCAGATTATCAGGATCCTGCCAGGTGTGTATGTGGGTTTCACAGCTTATCAGGATCCTGCCAGATGTGAATGGAGCTTTAACAGTGCATCAGGATCCTTCCAGATGTGTATGAGCGTTTCACATTGTATCAGGATCCTGCCAGGTGTGTATGGGTTTCTCACAGTGTACCAGGATCTGCCAGGTGTGTATGGGGTTTCACAGTGCATCAGGATCCTGCCAGATGTGTTTCGGGTTTTCACAGTCTATCAGGTCCTTCCAGGTGTGTATGGTGGTTTCACAGTGGATCAGGATCCTGCCAGGTGTGTCTGGGGTTTCACAGTGTATCAGGATCCTGCCAGATGTATTTGGGGTTTTCACAGTGTATCAGGATCCTTCCAGGTGTGTATGAAGGTTTCACAGTGTATCAGGATCCTGCCAGGTGTGTATGGGGTTTCGCGGTTTTTCTGGATCCTCCCAGGTGTGTTTGGTGTTTTCACAGTGTATCAGGATCCTGCCAAATGTGAACGGGATTTCACAGTGGATCAGGATCCTGCCAGGTGTGTAGGGGGTTTCACAGTGTATCAGGATCCTGCCAAATGTGAACGGGGTTTCACAGTGGATCAGGATCCTGCCAGGTGTGCCTGGGGTTTCACAATGCATCAGGATCCTGCCAAATGTGAAGGAGGTTTCACAGTATAACAGGATCCTGCCAGGTGTGTATGGGGTTTTCACAGTGTATCAGGATCCTCCCAGGTGTGTATGGGGTTTTCACAGTGTATCAGGATCCTGCCAAATGTGAACGGGGTTTCACAGTAGATCAGGATCCTGCCAGGTTTGCTTGGGGTTTCACAGTGTATCAGGATCCTGCCAAAAGTGAACCTGGTTTCACAGTGTATCAGGATCCTGCCAAATGTGAACGGGGTTTCACAGTGGATCAGGATCCTGCCAGGTGTTTATGGGGTTTCACAGTGTATCAGGATCCTGCCAAATGTGAAGGGGGTTTCACAGTATAACAGGATCCTGCCAAGTGTGTATGGGGTTTTCACAGTGGATCAGGATCCTGCCAGGTGTGTATGGGGGTTTTAGCAGTGTATCAGGATCCTCCCAGGTGTGTTTGGGTTTTCACAGTGTATCAGGATCCTGCCAAATGTGAACGGGGTTTCACAGTGGATCAGGATCCTGCCAGGTGTTTATGGGGTTTCACAGTGTATCAGGATCCTGCCAAATGTGAAGGGGGTTTCACAGTATAACAGGATCCTGCCAAGTGTGTATGGGGTTTTCACAGTGGATCAGGATCCTGCCAGGTGTGTACGGGGTTTTCACAGAGTATCAGGATCTTGCCAGATGTGTATGGAGTTTTCACAGTGGATCAGGATCCTGCCAGGTGTGTATGGGGTTTTCACAGTGGATCAGGAGCCTGCCTGGTGTGTCAGGGATTTCCCAGATTATCAGGATCCTGCCAGGTGTGTATGTGGGTTTCACAGCTTATCAGGATCCTGCCAGATGTGAATGGAGCTTTAACAGTGCATCAGGATCCTTCCAGATGTGTATGAGCGTTTCACATTGTATCAGGATCCTGCCAGGTGTGTATGGGTTTCTCACAGTGTACCAGGATCTGCCAGGTGTGTATGGGGTTTCACAGTGTATCATGATCCTGCCAGATGTGTTTCGGGTTTTAACAGTCTATCAGGTCCTTCCAGGTGTGTATGGTGGTTTCACAGTGGATCAGGATCCTGCCAGGTGTGTCTGGGGTTTCACAGTGTATCAGGATCCTGCCAGATGTGTTTGGGGTTTTCACAGTGTATCAGGATCCTTCCAGGTGTGTATGAAGGTTTCACAGTGTATCAGGATTCTGCCAGGTGTGTATGGGGTTTCGCGGTTTTTCTGGATCCTCCCAGGTCTGTTTGGTGTTTTCACAGTGTATCAGGATCCTGCCAAATGTGAACGGGATTTCACAGTGGATCAGGATCCTGCCAGGTGTGTATGGGGTTTCACACTGTATCAGGATCCTGCCAAATGTGAACGGGGTTTCACAGTGGATCAGGATCCTGCCAGGTGTTTATGGGGTTTCACAGTGTATCAGGATCCTGCCAAATGTGAAGGGGGTTTCACAGTATAACAGGATCCTGCCAAGTGTGTATGGGGTTTTCACAGTGGATCAGGATCCTGCCAGGTGTGTACGGGGTTTTCACAGAGTATCAGGATCTTGCCAGATGTGTATGGAGTTTTCACAGTGGATCAGGATCCTGCCAGGTGTGTATGGGGTTTTCACAGTGGATCAGGAGCCTGCCTGGTGTGTCAGGGATTTCCCAGATTATCAGGATCCTGCCAGGTGTGTATGTGGGTTTCACAGCTTATCAGGATCCTGCCAGATGTGAATGGAGCTTTAACAGTGCATCAGGATCCTTCCAGATGTGTATGAGCGTTTCACATTGTATCAGGATCCTGCCAGGTGTGTATGGGTTTCTCACAGTGTACCAGGATCTGCCAGGTGTGTATGGGGTTTCACAGTGTATCATGATCCTGCCAGATGTGTTTCGGGTTTTAACAGTCTATCAGGTCCTTCCAGGTGTGTATGGTGGTTTCACAGTGGATCAGGATCCTGCCAGGTGTGTCTGGGGTTTCACAGTGTATCAGGATCCTGCCAGATGTGTTTGGGGTTTTCACAGTGTATCAGGATCCTTCCAGGTGTGTATGAAGGTTTCACAGTGTATCAGGATCCTGCCAGGTGTGTATGGGGTTTCGCGGTTTTTCTGGATCCTCCCAGGTCTGTTTGGTGTTTTCACAGTGTATCAGGATCCTGCCAAATGTGAACGGGATTTCACAGTGGATCAGGATCCTGCCAGGTGTGTATGGGGTTTCACAGTGTATCAGGATCCTGCCAAATGTGAACGGGGTTTCACAGTGGATCAGGATCCTGCCAGGTGTTTATGGGGTTTCACAGTGCATCAGGATCCTGCCAAATGTGAAGGAGGTTTCACAGTATAACAGGATCCTGCCAGGTGTGTATGGGGTTTTCACAGTGGATCAGGATCCTGCCAGGTGTGTGTGGGGTTTTCACAGTGTATCAGGATCCTCCCAGGTGTGTATGGGGTTTTCACAGTGTATCAGGATCCTGCCAAATGTGAACGGGGTTTCACAGTAGATCAGGATCCTGCCAGGTTTGCTTGGGGTTTTACAGTGTATCAGGATCCTGCCAAAAGTGAACGGGGTTTCACAGTGTATCAGGATCCTGCCAAATGTGAACGGGGTTTCACAGTGGATCAGGATCCTGCCAGGTGTGTATGGGGTTTCACAGTGTATCAGGATCCTGCCAAATGTGAAGGGGGTTTCACAGTATAACAGGATCCTGCCAAGTGTGTATGGGGTTTTCACAGTGGATCAGGATCCTGCCAGGTGTGTATGGGGGTTTTCGCAGTGTATCAGGATCCTCCCAGGTGTGTGTGGGTTTTCACAGTGTATCAGGATCCTGCCAAATGTGAACGGGGTTTCACAGTGGATCAGGATCCTGCCAGGTGTGTATGGGGTTTCACAGTGTATCAGGATCCTGCCAAATGTCAACGGGGTTTCACAGTATGACAGGATCCTGCCAGGTGTGTATGGGGTTTTCACAGAGGATCAGGATCCTGCCAGGTGTGTATGGGCGTTTTCACAGTGTATCAGGATCCTTCCAGGTGTGTATGGGGGTTTTCTCAGTGTATCCGGATCCTTCCAGTTGTGTCTGGGGAGTTCACAGTGGATCAGGATCCTGGCAGGTGTGTATGGGGTTGCACAGTGTATCAGTATCCTGCCAGATGCGAATAGGGTTTCACTGCGTATCAGGATCCTGCCAGATGTGAATGGGGTTTCACAGTGGATCAGGAGCCTGCCAGGTGTGTACGGGGTTTTCACAGTGTATCAGGATCCTGCCAGATGTGAATGGAGATTTCACAGTGGATCAGGATCCTTATAGATGTGTATGGGGATTTCACAGTGCATCAGAATCCTTCCAGATGTGTATGGGCGTTTCACAGTGTATCAGGATCCTGCATCGTGTGTTTGGGGTTTCACAGTTTATCAGGATCCGGCCAGGTATGTATGGGGTTTTCACAGTGTATCAGGATCCTGACAGGTGTTTATGGGGTTTGCACAGTGTATCAGGATCCTGCCAGGTGTGTATGTGGGTTTCACAGTATATCAGGATCCTGCCAGTTGTGTCTGGGGTTTTCACAGTTTATCAGGAACCTGCCAGGTGTGCATGGGGGTTTCACAGTTTATCAGGACCCTGCCAGGTGTGTATGTGGGTTTCACAGTTTTTCAGGATCCTGCCAGATGTGAATGGGGTTTTCACGGTGCATCAGTATCCTGCCAGATGAGTATGGGGTTTTCACAGTCCATCAGGACCATTCCAGATGTGTATAGGTGTTTCACAGTGTACCAGGATCCTGCATCGTGTGTATGGGCTTCCACAGTTTGTCAGGATCCTGCCAGGTGTGTATGGGGTTTTCACAGTGTATCAGGATCCTGCCAGGTGTGTATGGGGTTTTGACAGTGTATCAGGATCCTGCCAGATGTGTATGTGGGTTTCACAGGTTATCAGGATCCTGCCTGGTGTGTATGTGGTTTTCACAGTTTATCAGGATCATGCCTGGTGTGTATGGGGTTTCACAGTGGATCAGGATCCTGCCAGGTGTGCATGTGGGTTTCACAGTTTATCAGGATCCTGCCAGATGTGAATGGGGTTTCACAGAGGATCAGGATCCTGCCAGGTGTGTACGGGGTTTTCACAGAGTATCAGGATCTTGCCAGATGTGTATGGAATTTTCACAGTGGATCAGGATCCTGCCAGGTGTGTATGGGGTTTTCACAGATTATCAGGATCCTGCCAGTTGTGTATGTGGGTTTCACAGTTCATCAGGATCCTGCCAGATGTGAATGGAGCTTTCACAGTGCATCAGGATCCTGCCAGATGTGCATGGGGTTTTCACAGTGCATCAGGATCCTTCCAGATGTGTAAGGGGGTTACACAGTGTATCAGGATCCTGCCAGGTGTGCATGAGCGTTTCAAATTGTATCAGGATCCTGCCAGGTGTGTATGGGTTTTTCACAGTGTATCAGGATCTGCCAGGTGTTTCGGGTTTTCACAGTCTATCAGGTCCTTCCAAGTGTGTATGGTGGTTTCACAGTGGATCAGGATCCTGCCAGGTGTGTATGGGGTTTCACAGTGTATCAGGATCCTGCCAGATGTGTTTGGGGATTTCACAGTGTATCAGGATCCTTCCAGGTCTGTATGAAGGTTTCACAGTGTATCTGGATCCTGCCAGGTGTGTATGGGGTTTCACAGTGTATCAGGATCCTCCCAGGTGTGTTTGGGGTTTTCACAGTGTATCAGGATCCTGCCAAATGTGAAGGGGGTTTCACAGTATAACAGGATCCTGCCAGGTGTGTATGGGGTTTTCACAGTGGATCAGGATCCTGCCAGGTGTGTATGGGGGTTTCACAGTGTATCAGGATCCTACCAGGTGTGTTTGGGTTTTCACAGTGGATCAGGATCCTGCCAGGTGTGTATGGGGTTTCACAGTGTATCAGGATCCTGCCAAATGTGAAGGGGGTTTCACATTATAACAGGATCCTGCCAGGTGTGTATGGGGTTTTCACAGTGGATCAGGATCCTGCCAGGTGTATATGGGGTTTCACAGTGTATCTGGATCCTGCCAGATGTGAATGGGGTTTCACTGCGTATCAGGATCCTGCCAGATGTGAATGGGGTTTCACAGTGGATCAGGATTCTGCCAGGTGTGTACAGGGTTTTCACAGTGTATCCGGATCCGGCCAAATGTGTATGGAGATTTCACAGTGGATCAGGATCCTGCTAGATGTGAATGAGATTTTCACAGTGCATCAGGATCCTGCCAGATGTGCATGGGGTTTTCACAGTGCATCAGGATCCTTCTAGATGTGTCTGGGTGTTTCACAGTGTATCAGGATCCTGCCAGGTGTGTATGGGGTTTCACAGTGTATCAGGATCCTGCCAGATGTGTTTCGGGTTTTCACAGTCTATCAGGTCCTTGCAGGTGTGTATGGTGGTTTCACAGTGGATCAGGATCCTGCCAGGTGTGTATGGGGTTTCACAGTGTATCAGGATCCTGCCAGATGTGTTTGGGGTTTTCACAGTGTATCAGGATCCTTCCAGGTGTGTATGAAGGTTTCACAGTGTATCAGGATCCTGCTCGGTGTGTATGGGGTTTCACAGTCTATCAGGATCCTCCCAGGTGTGTTTGGGTTTTTCACAGTGTATCAGGATCCTGCCAAATGTGACCGGGGTTTCACAGTGGATCAGGATCCTGCCAGGTGTGTAGGGGGTTTCACAGTGTATCAGGATCCTGCCAAATGTGAACGGGATTTCACAGTGCATCAGGATCCTGCCAGGTGTGCATGGGGTTTTCACAGTGTTTCAGGATCCTGCCAAATGTGAAGGGGGTTTCACCGTATAACATAATCCTGCCAGGTGTGTATGGGGTTTTCACAGTGGCTCAGGATCCTGCCAAGTGTGTATGGGGGTTTCACAGTGTATCAGGATCCTATCAGGTGTGTATGGGGTTTTCACAGTGGATCAGGATCCTGCCAGGTGTGCATGGGGTTTCACAGTGTATCAGGATCCTGCCAAATGTGAAGGGGGTTTCACAGTATAACAGGATCCTGCCAGGTGTGTATGGGGGTTTTCACAGTGTATCAGGATCCTGCCAGGTGTGCTTGGGGGTTTTCTCAGTGCATCCGGATTCTTCCAGGTGTGTATGGGGTTTTCACAGTGGATCAGGATCCTGCCAGGTGTGTATGTGGGTTTCACAGTTTATCAGGATCCTGCCAGATGTGAATGGAGCTTTCACAGGTAGGTCGTGCCTCACAAACCTTATTGAGTTTTTCGAGAAGGTGACCAAACAGGTGGATGAGGGTAAAGCCGTGGATGTGGTGTATATGGATTTCAGTAAGGCGTTTGATAAGGTTCCCCACGGTAGGCTATTGCAGAAAATACGCAAGTATGGGGTTGAAGGTGATTTAGAGCTTTGGATCAGAAATTGGCTAGCTGAAAGAAGACAGAGGGTGTTGGTTGATGGCAAATGTTCATCCTGGAGTTTATTTACTAGTGGTGTACCGCAAGGTTCTGTTTTGGGGCCACTGCTGTTTGTCATTTTTATAAATGACCTGGATGAGGGTGTAGAAGGGTGGGTTAGTAAATTTGCGGATGACACGAAGGTCGGTGGAGTTGTGAATAGTGTCGAAGGGTGTTGTAGGGTACAGAGGGACATAGATAGGCTGCAGAGCTGGGCTGAGAGATGGCAAATGGAGTTTAATGCGGAGAAGTGTGAGGTGATTCACTTTGGAAGGAGTAACAGCAATGCAGAGTACTGGGCTAATGGGAAGATTCTTGGTAGTGTAGATGAGCAGAGAGATCTTGGTATCCAGGTACATAAATCCCTGAAAGTTGCTACCCAGGTTAATAGGGCTGTTAAGAAGGCATATGGTGTGTTAGCCTTTATTAGTAGGGGGATCGAGTTTCAGAGCCACGGGGTCATGATGCAGCTGTACAAAACTCTGGTGAGGCCGCACCTGGAGTATTGCGTGCAGTTCTGGTCACCGCATTATAGGAAGGATGTGGAAGCTTTGGAAAGGGTGCAGAGGAGATTTACTAGGATGTTGCCTGGTATGGAAGGAAGGTCTTACGAGGAAAGGCTGAGGGACTTGGGGTTGTTTTCGTTAGAGAGAAGGAGGAGGAGAGGTGACTTAATAGAGACATACAAGATAATCAGAGGGTTAGATAGGGTGGATAGTGAGAGTCTTTTTCCTCGGATGAGGATGGCAAACACGAGGGGACATAGCTTTAAGTTGAGGGGTGAAAGATATAGGACAGATGTCAGAGGTAGTTTCTTTACGCAGAGAGTAGTAGGGGCGTGGAACGCCCTGCCTGCAACAGTAGTAGACTCGCCAACTTTAAGGGCATTTAAGTGGTCATTGGATAGACATATGGATGTAAATGGAATAGTGTAGGTCAGATGATCGGCGCAACATCGAGGGCCGAATGGCCTGTACTGCGCTGTAATATTCTAATTCTAATTCTAATTCTAATCAGGATCCTGCCAGATGTGCATGGGGTTTTCACAGTGCATCAGGATCCTTCCAGATGTGTAAGGGGGTTACACAGTGTATCAGGATCCTGCCAGGTGTGCATGAGCGTTTCAAATTGTATCAGGATCCTGCCAGGTGTGTATGGGTTTTTCACAGTGTATCAGGATCTGCCAGGTGTTTCGGGTTTTCACAGTCTATCAGGTCCTTCCAAGTGTGTATGGTGGTTTCACAGTGGATCAGGATCCTGCCAGGTGTGTATTGGGGTTTCACAGTGTATCAGGATCCTGCCAGATGTGTTTGGGGATTTCACAGTGTATCAGGATCCTTCCAGGTGTGTCTGAAGGTTTCACAGTGTATCTGGATCCTGCCAGGTGTGTATGGGGTTTCACAGTGTATCAGGATCCTCCCAGGTGTGTTTGGGGTTTTCACAGTGTATCAGGATCCTGCCAAATGTGAAGGGGGTTTCACAGTATAACAGGATCCTGCCAGGTGTGTATGGGGTTTTCACAGTGGATCAGGATCCTGCCAGGTGTGTATGTGGGTTTCACAGTGTATCAGGATCCTACCCGGTGTGTTTGGGTTTTCACAGTGGATCAGGATTCTGCCAGGTGTGTATGGGGTTTCACAGTGTATCAGGATCCTGCCAAATGTGAAGGGGGTTTCACATTATAACAGGATCCTGCCAGGTGTGTATGGGGTTTTCACAGTGGATCAGGATCCTGCCAGGTGTATATGGGGTTTCACAGTGTATCTGGATCCTGCCAGATGTGAATGGGGTTTCACTGCGTATCAGGATCCTGCCAGATGTGAATGGGGTTTCACAGTGGATCTGGATTCTGCCAGGTGTGTACAGGGTTTTCACAGTGTATCAGGATCCGGCCAAATGTGTATGGAGATTTCACAGTGGATCAGGATCCTGCTAGATGTGAATGAGATTTTCACAGTGCATCAGGATCCTGCCAGATGTGCATGGGGTTTTCACAGTGCATCAGGATCCTTCTAGATGTGTCTGGGTGTTTCACAGTGTATCAGGATCCTGCCAGGTGTGTATGGGGTTTCACAGTGTATCAGGATCCTGCCAGATGTGTTTCGGGTTTTCACAGTCTATCAGGTCCTTGCAGGTGTGTATGGTGGTTTCACAGTGGATCAGGATCCTGCCAGGTGTGTATGGGGTTTCACAGTGTATCAGGATCCTGCCAGATGTGTTTGGGGTTTTCACAGTGTATCAGGATCCTTCCAGGTGTGTATGAAGGTTTCACAGTGTATCAGGATCCTGCCAGGTGTGTATGGGGTTTCACAGTCTATCAGGATCCTCCCAGGTGTGTTTGGGGTTTTCACAGTGTATCAGGATCCTGCCAAATGTGACCGGGTTTTCACAGTGGATCAGGATCCTGCCAGGTGTGTAGGGGGTTTCACAGTCTATCAGGATCCTGCCAAATGTGAACGGGGTTTCACAGTGCATCAGGATCCTGCCAGGTGTGCATGGGGTTTTCACAGTGTTCCAGGATCCTGCCAAATGTGAAGGGGGTTTCACAGTATAACATAATCCTGCCAGGTGTGTATGGGGTTTTCACAGTGGCTCAGGATCCTGCCAAGTGTGTATGATGGTTTCACAGCGTATCAGGATCCTATCAGGAGTGTATGGGGTTTTCACAGTGCATCAGGATCCTGCCAGGTGTGCATGGGGTTTCACAGTGTATCAGGATCCTGCCAAATGTGAAGGGGGTTTCACAGTATAACAGGATCCTGCCAGGTGTGTATGGGGGTTTTCACAGTGTATCAGGATCCTTCCAGGTGTGCTTGGGGGTTTTCGCAGTGCATCCGGATTCTTCCAGGTGTGTATGGGGTTTTCACAGTGGTTCAGGATCCTGCCAGGTGTATATGGGGTTTCACAGTGTATCAGGATCCTGCCAGATGTGCATGTGGTTTCACTGCATATCAGGATCCTGCCAAATGTGACCGGGTTTTCACAGTGGATCAGGATCCTGACAGGTGTGTAGGGGGTTTCACAGTGTATCAGGATCCTGCGAAATGTGAACGGGGTTTCACAGTGCATCAGGATCCTGCCAGGTGCGCATGGGGTTTTCACAGTGTTTCAGGATCCTGCCAAATGTGAAGGGGGTTTCACAGTATAACATAATCCTGCCAGGTGTGTATGGGGTTTTCACAGTGGCTCAGGATCCTGCCAAGTGTGTATGGGGGTTTCACAGTGTATCAGGATCCTGCCAGGTGTGTATGTGGGTGTAACAGTTTATCATGATCCTGCCACATGTGTATGGGGTTTTCACAGTTTATCAGGGTCCTGCCAGGTGTGTTTGGGGATTTCACAGTGTATCAGGATCCTTCCAGGTGTGTATGAAGGTTTCACAGTGTATCTGGATCCTGCCAGGTGTGTATGGGGTTTCACAGTGTATCAGGATCCTCCCAGGTGTGTTTGGGGTTTTCACAGTGTATCAGGATCCTGCCAAATGTGAAGGGGGTTTCACAGTATAACAGGATCCTGCCAGGTGTGTATGGGGTTTTCACAGTGGATCAGGATCCTGCCAGGTGTGTATGTGGGTTTCACAGTGTATCAGGATCCTACCAGGTGTGTTTGGGTTTTCACAGTGGATCAGGATTCTGCCAGGTGTGTATGGGGTTTCACAGTGTATCAGGATCCTACCAGGTGTGTTTGGGTTTTCACAGTGTATCAGGATCCTACCAGGTGTGTATGGGGTTTTCACAGTGGATCAGGATCCTGCCAGGTGTATATGGGGTTTCACAGTGTATCTGGATCCTGCCAGATGTGAATGGGGTTTCACTGCGTATCAGGATCCTGCCAGATGTGAATGGGGTTTCACAGTGGATCTGGATTCTGCCAGGTGTGTACAGGGTTTTCACAGTGAATCAGGATCCGGCCAAATGTGTATGGAGATTTCACAGTGGATCAGGATCCTGCTAGATGTGAATGAGATTTTCACAGTGCATCAGGATCCTGCCAGATGTGCATGGGGTTTTCACAGTGCATCAGGATCCTTCTAGATGTGTCTGGGTGTTTCACAGTGTATCAGGATCCTGCCAGGTGTGTATGGGGTTTCACAGTGTATCAGGATCCTGCCAGATGTGTTTCGGGTTTTCACAGTCTATCAGGTCCTTGCAGGTGTGTATGGTGGTTTCACAGTGGATCAGGATCCTGCCAGGAGTGTATGGGGTTTCACAGTGTATCAGGATCCTGCCAGATGTGTTTCGGGTTTTCACAGTCTATCAGGTCCTTGCAGGTGTGTATGGTGGTTTCACAGTGGATCAGGATCCTGCCAGGTGTGTATGGGGTTTCACAGTGTATCAGGATCCTGCCAGGTGTGTATGTGGGTTTCACAGTTTATCAGGATCCTGCCAGATGTGTATGGGGTTTTCACAGTCCATCAGGCTCCTTACAGATGTGTATGGGTGCTTCACAGTGTTTCAGGATCCAGCATCGTGTGTATGGGGTTTCACAGTTTAAAAGGATCCTGCCAGGTGTGCATGGGGTTTTCACAGTGTATCAAGATCCTGCCAGGTGTGTAAGGGGTTTTCACAGTGTATCAGAATCCTGCCAGGTGTGTATGGGGTTTCACAGTCTATCAGGATCCTCCCAGGTGTGTTTGGGGTTTTCACAGTGTATCAGGATCCTGCCAAATGTGACCGGGTTTTCACAGTGGATCAGGATCCTGCCAGGTGTGTAGGGGGTTTCACAGTGTATCAGGATCCTGCCAAATGTGAACGGGGTTTCACAGTGCATCAGGATCCTGCCAGGTGTGCATGGGGTTTTCACAGTGTTTCAGGATCCTGCCAAATGTGAAGGGGGTTTCACAGTATAACATAATCCTGCCAGGTGTGTATGGGGTTTAAACAGTGGCTCAGGATCCTGCCAAGTGTGTATGGGGGTTTCACAGTGTATCAGGATCCTGCCAGGTGTGTATGTGGGTTTAACAGTTTATCATGATCCTGCCACATGTGTATGGGGTTTTCACAGTTTATCAGGGTCCTGCCAGGTGTGCATGTGTTTTTCACAGTTTATGAGGATCCTGCCAGGTGTGTATGGGGTTTCACAGTGGATCAGAATCCTTCCAGATGTGTATGGGCGTTTCACAGTGTATCAGGATCCTGCATCGTGTGTTTGGGTTTTCACAGTGTATCAGGATCCTGCCAGGGGTGTATGTGGGTTTCACAGATTATCAGGATCCTGCCAGGTGTGTCTGGGATTTTCACAGTTTATCAGGATCCTGCCAGGTGTGTGTGGGGGTTTCACAGTTTATCAGGATCCTGCCAGGAGAGTATGTGAGTTTTACAGTTTATCAGGATCCTGCCAGATGTGCATGGAGATTTCACAGTGGATCAGGATCCTGCCAGATGTGAATGAGCTTTTCACAGTGCATCAGGATCCTGCCAGATGTGCATGGGGTTTTCACAGTGCATCAGGATCCTTCCAGATGTGTATGGGTGTTTCACAGTGTATCAGGATCCTGCATCGTGTGTATTGGATTTCACAGTTAATCAGGTTCCTGCCAGGTGTGTATGGGGTTTTCACTGTGTATCAGGATCCTGCCAGGTGTGTATGGGGCTTTTACAGTGTATCAGGATCCTGCCATGTGTGTATTTGGGTTTCACAGTTTATCAGGATCCTGCCAGTTGTGTGTGGGGGTTTCACAGTTTTTCAGGATCCTGCAAGGTGTGTATGGGGGTTTCACAGTTTATCAGGATCCTGCCAGGTGTGTATGTGGGTTTCACAGTTTATCAGGATCCTGCCAGATGTGTATGGGGTTTTCACAGTCCATCAGGCTCCTTACAGATGTGTATGGGTGCTTCACAGTGTTTCAGGATCCAGCATCGTGTGTATGGGGTTTCACAGTTTATCAGGATCCTGCCAGATGTGCATGGGGTTTTCACAGTGTATCAAGATCCTGCCAGGTGTGTAAGGGGTTTTCACAGTGTATCAGAATCCTGCCAGGTGTGTATGGGGTTTCACAGTCTATCAGGATCCTCCCAGGTGTGTTTGGGGTTTTCACAGTGTATCAGGATCCTGCCAAATGTGACCGGGTTTTCACAGTGGATCAGGATCCTGCCAGGTGTGTAGGGGGTTTCACAGTGTATCAGGATCCTGCCAAATGTGAACGGGGTTTCACAGTGCATCAGGATCCTGCCAGGTGTGCATGGGGTTTTCACAGTGTATCAGGATCCTGCCAAATGTGAAGGGGGTTTCACAGTATAACATAATCCTGCCAGGTGTGTATGGGGTTTTCACAGTGGCTCAGGATCCTGCCAAGTGTGTATGGGGGTTTCAGAGTGTATCAGGATCCTGCCAGGTGTGTATGTGGGTTTAACAGTTTATCATGATCCTGCCACATGTGTATGGGGTTTTCACAGTGTATCAGGGTCCTGCCAGGTGTGCATGTGTTTTTCACAGTTTATCAGGATCCTGCCAGGTGTGTATGGGGTTTCACAGTGGATCAGAATCCTTCCAGATGTGTATGGGCGTTTCACAGTGTATCAGGATCCTGCATCGTGTGTTTGGGTTTTCACAGTGTATCAGGATCCTGCCAGGGGTGTATGTGGGTTTCACAGATTATCAGGATCCTGCCAGGTGTGTCTGGGATTTTCACAGTTTATCAGGATCCTGCCAGGTGTGTGTGGGGGTTTCACAGTTTATCAGGATCCTGCCAGGAGAGTATGTGAGTTTTACAGTTTATCAGGATCCTGCCAGTTGTGAATGGGGTTTTCACAGTGCATCAGTATCCTGCCAGATGTGTTTGGGGTTTTCACAGTCCATCAGGACCCTTCCAGATGTGTATGGGTGTTTCACAGTGTACCAGGATCCTGCATCGTGTGTATGGGCTTTCACAGTTTATCAGGATCCTGCCAGGTGTGTATGGGGTTTTCACAGTGTATCAGGATCATGCCTGGTGTGTATGGGGTTTCACAGTTTATCAGGATCCTGCCTGGTGTGTATGGGGTTTTCACAGTTTATCAGGATCATGCCTGGTGTGTATGGGGTTTCACAGTAGATCAGGATCCTACCAGGTGTGCATGTGGGTTTCACAGTTTATCAGGATCCTGCCAGTTGTGAATGGGGTTTCACAGTGGATCAGGATGCTGCCAGGTGAGTCCGGGGTTTTCACAGTGGATCAGGAGCCTGCCTGGTGTGTCAGGGATTTCACAGATCATCAGGATCCTGCCAGGTGTGTATGTGGGTTTCACAGCTTATCAGGATCCTGCCAGATGTGAATGGAGCTTTAACAGTGCATCAGGATCCTTCCAGATGTGTATGAGCGTTTCACATTGTATCAGGATCCTGCCAGGTGTGTATGGGTTTTTCACAGTGTACCAGGATCTGCCAGGTGTGTATGGGGTTTCACAGTGTATCATGATCCTGCCAGATGTGTTTCGGGTTTTCACAGTCTACCAGGTCCTTCCAGGTGTGTATGGTGGTTTCACAGTGGATCAGGATCCTGCCAGGTGTGTCTGGGGTTTCACAGTGTATCAGGATCCTGCCAGATGTGTTTGGGGTTTTCACAGTGTATCAGGATCCTTCCAGGTGTGTATGAAGGTTTCACAGTGTATCAGGATCCTGCCAGGTGTGTATGGGGTTTCGCAGTTTATCAGGATCCTCCCAGGTGTGTTTGGTGTTTTCACAGTGTATCAGGATCCTGCCAAATGTGAACGGGATTTCACAGTGGATCAGGATCCTGCCAGGTGTGTAGGGGGTTTCACAGTGTATCAGGATCCTGCCAAATGTGAAGGAGGTTTCACAGTGGATCAGGATCCTGCCAGGTGTGCATGGGGGTTTCACAGTGGATCAGGATCCTGCCAGGTGTGTATGGGGTTTTCACAGTGTATCAGGATCCTCCCAGGTCTGTTTGGGGTTTTCACAGTGTATCAGGATCCTGACAAATGTGAACGGGGTTTCACAGTGGATCAGGATCCTGACAAATGTGAACGTGGTTTCACAGTGGATCAGGATCCTGCCAGGTGTTTATGGGGTTTCACAGTGTATCAGGATCCTGCCAAATGTGAAGGGGGTTTCACAGTATAACAGGATCCTGCCAAGTGTGTATGGGGTTTTCACAGTGGATCAGGATTCTGCCAGGTGTGTATGGGGGTTTTCACAGTGTATCAGGATCCTTCCAGGTGTGTATGGGGTTTTTCACAGTGTATCCGAATCCTTTCAGGTGTGTATGGGGTTTTACAGTGTATCAGGATCCTCCCAGGTGTGTTTGGGTTTTCACAGTGTATCAGGATCCTGCCAAATGCGAACGGGGTTTCACAGTGGATCAGGATCCTGCCAGGTGTGTATGGGGTTTCACAGTGTATCAGGATCCTGCCAAATGTGAACGGGGTTTCACAGTGTATCAGGATCCTGTCAAATGTCAACGGGGTTTCACAGTATAACAGGATCCTGCCAGGTGTGTTTGGGGTTTTCACAGAGGATCAGGATCCTGCCAGGTGTGTATGGGGGTTTTCACAGTGTATCAGGATCCTTCCAGGTGTGTATGGGGGTTTTCACAGTGTATCCGAATCCTTTCAGGTGTGTATGGGGTTTCACAGTGTATCAGGATCCTCCCAGGTGTGTTTGGGTTTTCACAGTGTATCAGGATACTGCCAAATGTGAACGGGGTTTCACAGTGGATCAGGATCCTGCCAGGTGTGTATGGGGTTTCACAGTGTATCAGGATCCTGCCAAATGTGAACGGGGTTTCACAGTGTATCAGGATCCTGTCAAATGTCAACGGAGTTTCACAGTATAACAGGATCCTGCCAGGTGTGTCTGGGGTTTTCACAGAGGATCAGGATCCTGCCAGGTGTGTATGGGGGTTTTCACAGTGTATCAGGATCCTTCCAGGTGTGTATGGGGGTTTTCTCAGTGTATCCGGATCCTTCCAGGTGTGTCTGGGGAGTTCACAGAGGATCAGGATCCTGCCAGGTGTGTATGGGGGTTTTCACAGTGTATCAGGATCCTTCCAGGTGTGTATGGGGGTTTTCACAGTGTATCCGAATCCTTTCAGGTGTGTATGGGGTTTCACAGTGTATCAGGATCCTCCCAGGTGTGTTTGGGTTTTCACAGTGTATCAGGATCCTGACAAATGTGAACGGGGTTTCACAGTGGATCAGTATCCTGCCAGGTGTGTATGGGGTTTCACAGTGTATCAGGATCCTGCCAAATGTGAACGGGGTTTCACAGTGTATCAGGATCCTGTCAAATGTCAACGGAGTTTCACAGTATAACAGGATCATGCCAGGTGTGTCTGGGGTTTTCACAGAGGATCAGGATCCTGCCAGGTGTGTATGGGGGTTTTCACAGTGTATCAGGATCCTTCCAGGTGTGTATGGGGGTTTTCTCAGTGTATCCGGATCCTTCCAGGTGTGTCTGGGGAGTTCACAGTGGATCAGGATCCTGGCAGGTGTGTATGGGGTTGCACAGTGTATCAGTATCCTGCCAGATGCGAATGAGGTTTCACTGCGTATCAGGATCCTGCCAGATGTGAATGGGGTTTCACAGTGGATCAGGAGCCAGCCAGGTGTGTACGGGGTTTCCACAGTGTATCAGGATCCTGTCAGATGTGAATGAAGATTTCACAGTGTATCAGGATCCTTCCAGGTGTGTATGGGGGTTTTCTCAGTGTATCCGGATCCTTCCAGGTGTGTCTGGGGAGTTCACAGAGGATCAGGATCCTGCCAGGTGTGTATGGGGGTTTTCACAGTGTATCAGGATCCTTCCAGGTGTGTATGGGGGTTTTCACAGTGTATCCGAATCCTTTCAGGTGTGTATGGGGTTTCACAGTGTATCAGGATCCTCCCAGGTGTGTTTGGGTTTTCACAGTGTATCAGGATCCTGACAAATGTGAACGGGGTTTCACAGTGGATCAGGATCCTGCCAGGTGTGTATGGGGTTTCACAGTGTATCAGGATCCTGCCAAATGTGAACGGGGTTTCACAGTGTATCAGGATCCTGTCAAATGTCAACGGAGTTTCACAGTATAACAGGATCCTGCCAGGTGTGTCTGGGGTTTTCACAGAGGATCAGGATCCTGCCAGGTGTGTATGGGGGTTTTCACAGTGTATCAGGATCCTTCCAGGTGTGTATGGGGGTTTTCTCAGTGTATCCGGATCCTTCCAGGTGTGTCTGGGGAGTTCACAGTGGATCAGGATCCTGGCAGGTGTGTATGGGGTTGCACAGTGTATCAGTATCCTGCCAGATGCGAATGAGGTTTCACTGCGTATCAGGATCCTGCCAGATGTGAATGGGGTTTCACAGTGGATCAGGAGCCAGCCAGGTGTGTACGGGGTTTTCACAGTGTATCAGGATCCTGTCAGATGTGAATGAAGATTTCACAGTGGATCAGGATCCTTCCAGATGTGTATGGGGATTTCACAGTGCATCAGAATCCTTCCAGATGTGTATGGGCGTTTCACAGTGTATCAGGATCCTGCATCGTGTGTTTGGGGTTTCACAGTTTATCAGGCTCCTGCCAGGTGTTTATGGGGTTTGCACAGTGTATCAGGATCCTGCCAGGTGTGTCTGGGGTTTTCACAGTTTATCAGGAACCTGCCAGGTTTGTATGTGGGTTTCACAGTTTTTCAGGATCCTGCCAGTTGTGAATGGGGTGTTCACGGTGCATCAGTATCCTGCCAGATGTGTATGGGGTTTTCACAGTCCATCAGGACCCTTCCAGATGTGTATGGGTGTTTCACAGTGTACCAGGATCCTGCATCGTGTGTATGGGCTTCCACAGTTTATCAGGATCCTGCCGGGTGTGTTTGGGGTTTTCACAGTGTATCAGGATCCTGCCAGGTGTGTATGGGGTTTTGACAGTGTATCAGGATCCTGCCAGATGTGTATGTGGGTTTCAAAGTTTATCAGGATCCTGCCTGGTGTGTATGTGGTTTTCACAGTTTATCAGGATCATGCCTGGTGTGTATGGGGTTTCACAGTGGATCAGGATCCTGCCAGGTGTGCATGTGGGTTTCACAGTTTATCAGGATCCTGCCAGATGTGAATGGGGTTTCACAGAGGATCAGGATTCTGCCAGGTGTGTACGGGGTTTTCACAGAGTATCAGGATCTTGCCAGATGTGTATGGAGTTTTCACAGTGTTTCAGGATCCTGCCAAATGTGAAGGGGGTTTCACAGGATAACATAATCCTGCCAGGTGTGTATGGGGGTTTTCACAGTGTATCAGGTTCCTTCCAGGTGTGCTTGGGGGTTTTCACAGTGCATCCGTATTCTTCCAGGTGTGTATGGGGTTTTCACAGTGGATCAGGATCCTGCCAGGTGTATATGGGGTTTCGCAGTGTATCAGGATCCTGCCAGAGGTGAATGGGGTTTCACTGCGTATCAGGATCCTGCCAGATGTGAATGGGGTTTCACAGTGGATCAGGAACCTGCCAGGTGTGTACCGGGTTTTCAAAGAGTATCAGGATCCTGCCAGATGTGTATGGAGATTTCACAGTGGATCAGGATCCTGCCAGATGTGTATGGAGTTTTCACAGTGGATCAGGATCCTGCCAGGTGTGTATGGGGTTTTCACAGTGGATCAGGATCCTGCCTGGTGTGCCAGGGATTTCACAGATTATCAGGATCCTGCCAGGTGTGTATGTGGGTTTCACAGTTTATCAGGATCCTGCTTGATGTGAATGGAGCTTTCACAGTGCATCAGGATCCTGCCAGATGTGCATGGGGTTTTCACAGTGCATCACGATCCTTCCAGATGTGTAAGGGGGTTACACAGTGTATCAGGATCCTGCCAGGTGTGCATGAGCGTTTCAAATTGTATCAGGATCCTGCCAGGTGTGTATGGGTTTTTCACAGTGTATCAGGATCTGCCAGGTGTGTGGGGGGTTTCACAGTATATCAGGATCCTGCCAGGTGTGTATTGGGGTTTCACAGTCTATCAGGTCCTTCCAAGTGTGTATGGTGGTTTCTCAGTGGATCAGGATACTGCCAGGTGTGTATGGGGTTTCACAGTGTATCAGGATACTGCCAGATGTGTTTGGGGTTTTCACAGTGTATCAGGATCCTTCCAGGTGTGTATGAAGGTTTCACAGTGTATCTGGATCCTGCCAGGTGTGTATGGGGTTTCACAGTGTATCAGGATCTTCCCAGGTGTGTTTGGGGTTTTCACAGTGTATCAGGATCCTGCCAAATTTGAAGGGGGTTTCACAGTATAACAGGATCCTGCCAGGTGTGTATGGGGTTTTCACAGTGGATCAGGATCCTGCCAGGTGTGTATGGGGGTTTCACAGTGTATCAGGATCCTACCAGGTGTGTTTGGGTATTCACAGTGGATCAGGATCCTGCCAGGTGTGTATGGGGTTTCACAGTGTATCAGGATCCTGCCAAATGTGAAGGGGGTTTCACAGTATAACAGGATCCTGCCAGGTGTGTATGGGGGTTTTCACAGTGTATCAGGATCCTTCCAGGTGTGCTTGGGGGCTTTCACAGTTTATCCGGATTCTTCCAGGTGTGTATGGGGTTTTCACAGTGGATCAGGATCCTGCCAGGTGTATATGGGGTTTCACAGTGTATCTGGATCCTGCCAGATGTGAATGGTGTTTCACTGCGTATCAGGATCCTTCCACATGTGAATGGGGTTTCACAGTGGATCAGGATCCTGCCAGGTGTGTACAGGGTTTTCACAGTGTATCAGGATCCGGCCAAATGTGTATGGAGATTTCACAGTGGATCAGGATCCTGCCAGATGTGAATGAGATTTTCACAGTGCATCAGGATCCTTCCAGATGTGTCTGGATGTTTCACAGTGTATCAGGATCCTGCCAGGTGTGTATGGGGATTCACAGTGTATCAGGATCCTGCCAGATGTGTTTCGGGTTTACACAGTCTATCAGGTCCTTGCAGGTGTGTATGGTGGTTTCACAGTGGATCAGGATCCTGCCATGTGTGTATGGGGTTTCACAGTGTATCAGGATCGTGCCAGATGTGTTTGGGGCTTTCACAGTGTATCAGGATCCTTCCAGGTGTGTATGAAGGTTTCACAGTGTATCAGGATCCTGCCAGGAGTGTATGGGGTTTCACAGTCTATCAGGATCCTCCCAGGTCTGTTTGGGGTTTTCACAGTGTATCAGGATCCTGCCAAATTTGAACGGGTTTTCACAGTGGATCAGGATCCTGCCAGGTGTGTAGGGGGTTTCACAGTGTATCAGGATCCTGCCAGGTGTGCATGGGGTTTTCACAGTGTTTCAGGATCCTGCCAAATGTGAAGGGGGTTTCACAGGATAACATAATCCTGCCAGGGGTGTATGGGGGTTTTCACAGTGTATCAGGTTCCTTCCAGGTGTGCTTGGGGGTTTTCACAGTGCATCCGTATTCTTCCAGGTGTGTATGGGGTTTTCACAGTGGATCAGGATCCTGCCAGGTGTATATGGGGTTTCACAGTGTATCAGGATCCTGCCAGAGGTGAATGGGGTTTCACTGCATATCAGGATCCTGCCAGATGTGAATGGGGTTTCACAGTGGATCAGGAACCTGCCAGGTGTGTACCGGGTTTTCAAAGAGTATCAGGATCCTGCCAGATGTGTATGGAGATTTCACAGTGGATCAGGATCCTGCCAGATGTGAATGAGTTTTACACAGTGCATCAGGATCCTGCCAGATGTGCATGGGGTTTTCACAGTGCATCAGGATCCTTCCAGATGTGTATGGGTGTTTCACAGTGTATCAGGATCCTGCATCGTGTGTATGGGGTTTCACAATTAATCAGGTTCCTGCCAGGTGTGTATGGGGTTTTCACTGTGCATCAGGATCCTGCCAGGTGTGCATGGGGCTTTTACAGTGTATCAGGATCCTGCCATGTGTGTATTTGGGTTTCACAGTTTTTCAGGATCCTGCCAGTTGTGTGTGGGGGTTTCACAGTTTATCAGGATCCTGCAAGGTGTGTATGGGGGTTTCACAGTTTATCAGTATCCTGCCAGGTGTGTATGTGCGTTTCACAGTTTATCAGGATCCTGCCAGATGTGTATGGGGTTTTCACAGTCCATCAGGCTCCTTACAGATGTGTATGGGTGCTTCACAGTGTTTCAGGATCCAGCATCGTGTGTATGGGGTTTCACAGTTTATCAGGATCCTGCCAGGTGTGCATGGGGTTTTCACAGTGTATCAAGATCCTGCCAGGTGTGTAAGGGGTTTTCACAGTGTATCAGGATCCTGCCAGGTGTGTATGTGGTTTTCACTGTTTATCATGATCCTGCCTGGTGTGTATGGGGTTTTCACAGTGTATCAGGGTCCTGCCAGGTGTGTATTTGTTTTTCACAGTTTATCAGGATCCTGCCAGGTGTGTATGGGGTTTCACAGTGGATCAGGATCCTGCCAGGTGTGGATGTGGGTTTCACAGTTTATCAGGATCCTGCCAGGTGTGAATGGGGTTTCACAGTGGATCAGGATCCTGCCAGGTGTGTACGGGGTTTTCACAGTGTATCAGGATCTTGCCAGATGTGTATGGTGTTTTCACAGTGGATCAGGATCCTGCCAGGTGTGTATGGGGTTTTCACAGTGGATCAGGATCCTGCTTGGTGTGACAGGGATTTCACAGATTATCAGGATCCTGCCAGGTGTGTATGTGGGTTTCACAGTTTATCAGGATCCTGCCAGATGTGTATGGGGTTTTCACAGTCCATCAGGATCCTGCCTGAAGAGCATGGCGTTTTCACAGTGCATCAGGATCCTTCCAGATGTGCATGGGGGTTACACAGTGTATCAGGATCCTGCCAGGTGTGTATTTGTTTTTCACAGTTTATCAGGATCCTGCCAGGTGTGTATGGGGTTTCACAGTGGATCAGGATCCTGCCAGGTGTGGATGTGGGTTTCACAGTTTATCAGGATCCTGCCAGGTGTGAATGGGGTTTCACAGTGGATCAGGATCCTGCCAGGTGTGTACGGGGTTTTCACAGTGTATCAGGATCTTGCCAGATGTGTATGGTGTTTTCACAGTGGATCAGGATCCTGCCAGGTGTGTATGGGGTTTTCACAGTGGATCAGGATCCTGCTTGGTGTGACAGGGATTTCACAGATTATCAGGATCCTGCCTGGTGTGTATGTGGGTTTCACAGTTTATCAGGATCCTGCCAGATGTGTATGGGGTTTTCACAGTCCATCAGGATCCTGCCTGAAGAGCATGGCGTTTTCACAGTGCATCAGGATCCTTCCAGATGTGCATGGGGGTTACACAGTGTATCAGGATCCTGCCAGGTGTGTATCAGCGTTTCACATTGTATCAGGATCCTGCCAGGTGTGTATGGGTTTTTCACAGTGTATCAGGATCTGCCAGGTGTGTATGGTGTTTCACAGTGGATCAGGATCCTGCCAGATGTGTTTCGGGTTTTCACCGTGTATCAGGTCCTTCCAGGTGTGTATTGGGGTTTCACAGTGGATCAGGATCCTGCCAGGTGTGTATGGGGTTTCACAGTGGATCGGCATTCTGCCAGATGTGTTTCGGGTTTTCACAGGCTATCAGGTCCTTCCAGATATGCATGGGGGTTACACAGTGTATCAGGATCCTGCCAGGTGTGTATGAGCGTTTCACATAGTATCAGGATCCTGCCAGGTGTGTATTTGTTTTTCACAGTGCATCAGGATCTGCCAGGTGTGTATGGTCTTTCACAGTGGATCAGGATCCTGCCAGATGTGTTTCGGGTTTTCACAGTGTATCAGGTCCTTCCAGGTGTGTATTGGGGTTTCACAGTGGATCAGGATCCTGCCAGGTGTGTATGGGGTTTCACAGTGGATCGGCATTCTGCCTGATGTGTTTCGGGTTTTCACAGTCTATCAGGTCCTTCCAGGTGTGTATGGTGGTTTCACAGTGGATCAGGATCCTGCCAGGTGTGTATGGGGTTTCACAGTGTATCAGGATACTGCCAGATGTGTTTGGGGTTTTCACAGTGTATCAGGATCCTTCCAGGTGTGTATGAAGGTTTCACAGTGTATCTGGATCCTGCCAGGTGTGTATGGGGTTTCACAGTGTATCAGGATCCTCCCAGGTGTGTTTGGGGTTTTCACAGTGTATCAGGATCCTGCCAAATGTGAAGGGGGTTTCACACTATAACAGGATCCTGCCAGGTGTGTATGGGGTTTTCACAGTGGATCAGGATCCTGCCAGGTGTGTACCGGGTTTTCAAAGAGTATCAGGATCCTGCCAGATGTGTATGGAGATTTCACAGTGGATCAGGATCCTGCCAGATGTGAATGAGTTTTACACAGTGCATCAGGATCCTGCCAGATGTGCATGGGGTTTTCACAGTGCATCAGGATCCTTCCAGATGTGTATGGGTGTTTCACAGTGTATCAGGATCCTGCATCGTGTGTATGGGGTTTCACAATTAATCAGGTTCCTGCCAGGTGTGTATGGGGTTTTCACTGTGCATCAGGATCCTGCCAGGTGTGCATGGGGCCTTTACAGTGTATCAGGATCCTGCCATGTGTGTATTTGGGTTTCACAGTTTTTCAGGATCCTGCCAGTTGTGTGTGGGGGTTTCACAGTTTATCAGGATCCTGCAAGGTGTGTATGGGGGTTTCACAGTTTATCAGTATCCTGCCAGGTGTGTATGTGCGTTTCACAGTTTATCAGGATCCTGCCAGATGTGTATGGGGTTTTCACAGTCCATCAGGCTCCTTACAGATGTGTATGGGTGCTTCACAGTGTTTCAGGATCCAGCATCGTGTGTATGGGGTTTCACAGTTTATCAGGATCCTGCCAGGTGTGCATGGGGTTTTCACAGTGTATCAAGATCCTGCCAGGTGTGTAAGGGGTTTTCACAGTGTATCAGGATCCTGCCAGGTGTGTATGTGGTTTTCACTGTTTATCATGATCCTGCCTGGTGTGTATGGGGTTTTCACAGTGTATCAGGGTCCTGCCAGGTGTGTATTTGTTTTTCACAGTTTATCAGGATCCTGCCAGGTGTGTATGGGGTTTCACAGTGGATCAGGATCCTGCCAGGTGTGGATGTGGGTTTCACAGTTTATCAGGATCCTGCCAGGTGTGAATGGGGTTTCACAGTGGATCAGGATCCTGCCAGGTGTGTACGGGGTTTTCACAGTGTATCAGGATCTTGCCAGATGTGTATGGTGTTTTCACAGTGGATCAGGATCCTGCCAGGTGTGTATGGGGTTTTCACAGTGGATCAGGATCCTGCTTGGTGTGACAGGGATTTCACAGATTATCAGGATCCTGCCAGGTGTGTATGTGGGTTTCACAGTTTATCAGGATCCTGCCAGATGTGTATGGGGTTTTCACAGTCCATCAGGATCCTGCCTGAAGAGCATGGCGTTTTCACAGTGCATCAGGATCCTTCCAGATGTGCATGGGGGTTACACAGTGTATCAGGATCCTGCCAGGTGTGTATTTGTTTTTCACAGTTTATCAGGATCCTGCCAGGTGTGTATGGGGTTTCACAGTGGATCAGGATCCTGCCAGGTGTGGATGTGGGTTTCACAGTTTATCAGGATCCTGCCAGGTGTGAATGGGGTTTCACAGTGGATCAGGATCCTGCCAGGTGTGTACGGGGTTTTCACAGTGTATCAGGATCTTGCCAGATGTGTATGGTGTTTTCACAGTGGATCAGGATCCTGCCAGGTGTGTATGGGGTTTTCACAGTGGATCAGGATCCTGCTTGGTGTGACAGGGATTTCACAGATTATCAGGATCCTGCCAGGTGTGTATGTGGGTTTCACAGTTTATCAGGATCCTGCCAGATGTGTATGGGGTTTTCACAGTCCATCAGGATCCTGCCTGAAGAGCATGGCGTTTTCACAGTGCATCAGGATCCTTCCAGATGTGCATGGGGGTTACACAGTGTATCAGGATCCTGCCAGGTGTGTATCAGCGTTTCACATTGTATCAGGATCCTGCCAGGTGTGTATGGGTTTTTCACAGTGTATCAGGATCTGCCAGGTGTGTATGGTGTTTCACAGTGGATCAGGATCCTGCCAGATGTGTTTCGGGTTTTCACCGTGTATCAGGTCCTTCCAGGTGTGTATTGGGGTTTCACAGTGGATCAGGATCCTGCCAGGTGTGTATGGGGTTTCACAGTGGATCGGCATTCTGCCAGATGTGTTTCGGGTTTTCACAGGCTATCAGGTCCTTCCAGATGTGCATGGGGGTTACACAGTGTATCAGGATCCTGCCAGGTGTGTATGAGCGTTTCACATAGTATCAGGATCCTGCCAGGTGTGTATTTGTTTTTCACAGTGCATCAGGATCTACCAGGTGTGTATGGTCTTTCACAGTGGATCAGGATCCTGCCAGATGTGTTTCGGGTTTTCACAGTGTATCAGGTCCTTCCAGGTGTGTATTGGGGTTTCACAGTGGATCAGGATCCTGCCAGGTGTGTATGGGGTTTCACAGTGGATCGGCATTCTGCCTGATGTGTTTCGGGTTTTCACAGTCTATCAGGTCCTTCCAGGTGTGTATGGTGGTTTCACAGTGGATCAGGATCCTGCCAGGTGTGTATGGGGTTTCACAGTGTATCAGGATACTGCCAGATGTGTTTGGGGTTTTCACAGTGTATCAGGATCCTTCCAGGTGTGTATGAAGGTTTCACAGTGTATCTGGATCCTGCCAGGTGTGTATGGGGTTTCACAGTGTATCAGGATCCTCCCAGGTGTGTTTGGGGTTTTCACAGTGTATCAGGATCCTGCCAAATGTGAAGGGGGTTTCACAGTATAACAGGATCCTGCCAGGTGTGTATGGGGTTTTCACAGTGGATCAGGATCCTGCCAGGTGTGTATGGGGGTTTCACAGTGTATCAGGATCCTACCAGGTGTGTTTGGGGTTTTCACAGTGGATCAGGATCCTGCCAGGTGTGTATGGGGTTTCACAGTGTCTCAGGATCCTGCCAAATGTGATGGGGGTTTCACAGTATAACAGGATCCTGCATCGTGTGTATGGGGGTTTTCACAGTGTATCAGGATCCTTCCAGGTGTGCTTGGGGGTTCTCACAGTGTATCCGGATTCTTCCAGGTGTGTATGGGGTTTTCACAGTGGATCAGGATCCTGCCAGGTGTATATGGGGTTTCACAGTGTATCTGGATCCTGCCAGATGTGAATGGGGTATCACTGCGTATCAGGATCCTGCCAGATGTGAATGGTGTTTCACAGTCGATCAGGATCCTGCCAGGTGTGTACAGGGTTTTCACAGTGTATCAGGATCCTGCCAATTGTGTTTGGAGATTTCACAGTGGATCAGGATCCTGCCAGATGTGAATGAGATTTTCACAGTGCATCAGTATCCTGACAGATGTGCATGGGGTTTTAACAGTGCATCAGGATCCTTCCAGATGTGTATGGGTGTTTCACAGTGTATCAGGATCCTGCCAGGTGTGTATGGGGTTTCACAGTGTATCAGGATCCTGCCAGATGTGTTTCGGGTTTTCACAGTCTATCAGGTCCTTCCATGTGTGTATGGTGGTTTCACAGTGGATCAGCATCCTGCCAGGTGTGTATGGGGTTTCACAGTGTATCAGGATCCTGCCAGATGTGTTTGGGGTTTTCACAGTGTATCAGGATCCTTCCAGGTGTGTATGAAGGTTTCACTGTGTATCAGGATCCTGCCAGGTGTGTATGGGGTTTCACAGTGTATCAGGATCCTCCCAGGTGTGTTTGGGGTTTTCACAGTGTATCAGGATCCTGCCAAATGTGAACGGGTTTTCACAGTGGATCAGGATCCTGCCAGGTGTGTACAGGGTTTTCACAGTGTATCAGGATCCTGCCAATTGTGTTTGGAGATTTCACAGTGGATCAGGATCCTGCCAGATGTGAATGAGATTTTCACAGTGCATCAGTATCCTGACAGATGTGCATGGGGTTTTAACAGTGCATCAGGATCCTTCCAGATGTGTATGGGTGTTTCACAGTGTATCAGGATCCTGCCAGGTGTGTATGGGGTTTCACAGTGTATCAGGATCCTGCCAGATGTGTTTCGGGTTTTCACAGTCTATCAGGTCCTTCCACGTGTGTATGGTGGTTTCACAGTGGATCAGCATCCTGCCAGGTATGTATGGGGTTTCACAGTGTATCAGGATCCTGCCAGATGTGTTTGGGGTTTTCACAGTGTATCAGGATCCTTCCAGGTGTGTATGAAGGTTTCACTGTGTATCAGGATCCTGCCAGGTGTGTATGGGGTTTCACAGTGTATCAGGATCCTCCCAGGTGTGTTTGGGGTTTTCACAGTGTATCAGGATCCTGCCAAATGTGAACGGGTTTTCACAGTGGATCAGGATCCTGCCAGGTGTGTATGGGGTTTTCACAGTGATTCAGGATCCTGCAAAATGTGAAGCGGGTTTCACAGTATAACATAATCCTGCCAGGTGAGTATGGGGTTTTCACAGTGGATCAGGATCCTGCCAGGGGTGTATGGGGGTTTCACAGTGTATCAGGATCCTATCAGGTGTGTATGGGGTTTTCACAGTGTATCAGGATCCTGCCAGATGTGAATGGGGTTACACAGAGGATCAGGATCCTGCCAGATGTGTACCTGGTTTTCAAAGTGTATCAGGATCCTGCCAGATGTGTATGGAGATTTCACAGTGGATCAGGATCCTGCCAGATGTGAATGAGTTGTTCACAGTGCATCAGGATCCTGCCAGATGTGCATGGGGTTTTCACAGTGCATCAGGATCCTTCCAGATGTGTATGGGTGTTTCACAGTGTACCCGGATCCTGCATCGTGTGTATGGGGTTTCACAGTTAATCAGGTTCCTGCCAGGTGTGTATGGGGTTTTCACTGTGTATCAGGATCCTGTCAGGTGTGTCTGGGGCTTTTGCAGTGTATCAGGATCCTGCCAGGTGTGTATTTGGGTTTTACAGTTTATCAGGATCCTGCCAGGTGTGTATGGGGGTTTCACAGTTTATCAGGATCCTGCAAGGTTTGTATGGGGGTTTGACAGTTTATCAGGATCCTGCCAGGTGTGTATGTGGGTTTCACAGTTTATCAGGATCCTGCCAGATGTGTATGGGGTTTTCACAATCCATCAGGCTCCTTACAGATGTGTATGGGTGCTTCACAGTGTTTCAGGATCCAGCATCGTGTGTATGGGGTTTCACAGTTTATCAGGATCCTGCCAGGTGTGTATGGGGGTTTCACAGTGTATCAGGATCCTATCAGGTGTGTATGGGGTTTTCACAGTGTATCAGGATCCTGCCAGGTGTGTATGGGGTTTCACAGTGTATCAGGATCCTGCCAAATGTGAAGGGGGTTTCACAGTATAACAGGATCCTGCCAAGTGTGTATGGGGGTTTTCACAGTGTATCAGGATCCTTCCAGGTGTGTATGGGGTTTTCACAGTGTATCAGGATCCTGCCAGGTGTGTATGGGGTTTCACAGTGCATCAGGATCCTGCCAGATGTGCTTGGGGTTTTCACAGTGCATCAGGGTCCTTCCAGATGTGTATGGGTGTGTCACAGTGTATCAGGATCCTGCATCGTGTGTATGGGGTTTCACAGTTAATCAGGTTCCTGCCAGGTGTGTATGGGGTTTTCACTGTCATTCAGGATCCTGCCAGGTGTGTATGGGGTTTTTACAGTGTATCAGGATCCTGCCAGGTGTGTATTTGGGTTTCACAGTTTATCAGG
Source organism: Heterodontus francisci (assembly GCF_036365525.1). Classification (NCBI taxonomy): domain Eukaryota; kingdom Metazoa; phylum Chordata; class Chondrichthyes; order Heterodontiformes; family Heterodontidae; genus Heterodontus; species Heterodontus francisci. The sequence goes on along the minus strand of NW_027140867.1, from coordinate 11,404,555 downwards.
ATCCTGCCAGGTGTGGATGGGGGTTTCACAGTTTATCAGGATCCTGCAAGGTGTGTATGGGGGTTTCACAGTTTATCAGTATCCTGCCAGGTGTGTATGTGGGTTTCACAGTTTATCAGTATCCTGCCAGATGTGTATGGGGTTTTCACAGTCCATCAGGCTCCTTACAGATGTGTATGGGTGCTTCACAGTGTTTCAGGATCCAGCATCGTGTTTATGGGGTTTCACAGTTTATCAGGATCCTGCCAGGTGTGCATGGGGTTTTCACAGTGTATCAAGATCCTGCCAGGTGTGTAAGGTGTTTTCACACTGTATCAGGATCGTGCCAGGTGTGTATGTGGGTTTCACAGTTTATCACGATCCTGCCTGGTGTGTATGAGGTTTTCACAGTGTATCAGGGTCCTGCCAGGTGTGTATGTGGTTTTCACAGTTTATCAGGATCCTGCCAGGTGTGTATGGGGTTTCACAGTGGATCAGGATCCTGCCAGGTGTGCATGTGGGTTTCACAGTGTATCAGGATCCTGCCAGGTGTGAATGGGGTTTCACAGTAGATCACGATCCTGCCAGGTGTGTACGGGGTTTTCACAGTGTATCAGGATCTTGCCAGATGTGTATGGAGTTTTCACAGTGGATCAGGATCCTGCCAGGTGTGTATGGGGTTTTCACAGTGGATCAGGATCCTGCTTGGTGTGACAGGGATTTCACAGATTATCAGGATCCTGCCAGATGTGAATGGGGTTTTCACAGTGCATCAGGATCCTGCCAGGTGTGTAGGGGGTTTCACAGTGTATCAGGATCCTGCCAGGTGTGCATGGGGTTTTCACAGTGTTTCAGGATCCTGCCAAATGTGAAGGGGGTTTCACAGGATAACATAATCCTGCCAGGGGTGTATGGGGGTTTTCACAGTGTATCAGGTTCCTTCCAGGTGTGCTTGGGGGTTTTCACAGTGCATCCGTATTCTTCCAGGTGTGTATGGGGTTTTCACAGTGGATCAGGATCCTGCCAGGTGTATATGGGGTTTCACAGTGTATCAGGATCCTGCCAGAGGTGAATGGGGTTTCACTGCGTATCAGGATCCTGCCAGATGTGAATGGGGTTTCACAGTGGATCAGGAACCTGCCAGGTGTGTACCGGGTTTTCAAAGAGTATCAGGATCCTGCCAGATGTGTATGGAGATTTCACAGTGGATCAGGATCCTGCCAGATGTGTATGGAGTTTTCACAGTGGATCAGGATCCTGCCAGGTGTGTATGGGGTTTTCACAGTGGATCAGGATCCTGCTTGGTGTGACAGGGATTTCACAGATTATCAGGATCCTGCCAGATGTGAATGGGGTTTTCACAGTGCATCAGGATCCTGCCAGGTGTGTAGGGGGTTTCACAGTGTATCAGGATCCTGCCAGGTGTGCATGGGGTTTTCACAGTGTTTCAGGATCCTGCCAAATGTGAAGGGGGTTTCACAGGATAACATAATCCTGCCAGGGGTGTATGGGGGTTTTCACAGTGTATCAGGTTCCTTCCAGGTGTGCTTGGGGGTTTTCACAGTGCATCCGTATTCTTCCAGGTGTGTATGGGGTTTTCACAGTGGATCAGGATCCTGCCAGGTGTATATGGGGTTTCACAGTGTATCAGGATCCTGCCAGAGGTGAATGGGGTTTCACTGCGTATCAGGATCCTGCCAGATGTGAATGGGGTTTCACAGTGGATCAGGAACCTGCCAGGTGTGTACCGGGTTTTCAAAGAGTATCAGGATCCTGCCAGATGTGTATGGAGATTTCACAGTGGATCAGGATCCTGCCAGATGTGAATGAGTTTTACACAGTGCATCAGGATCCTGCCAGATGTGCATGGGGTTTTCACAGTGCATCAGGATCCTTCCAGATGTGTATGGGTGTTTCACAGTGTATCAGGATCCTGCATCGTGTGTATGGGGTTTCACAATTAATCAGGTTCCTGCCAGGTGTGTATGGGGTTTTCACTGTGCATCAGGATCCTGCCAGGTGTGCATGGGGCTTTTACAGTGTATCAGGATCCTGCCATGTGTGTATTTGGGTTTCACAGTTTATCAGGATCCTGCCAGTTGTGTGTGGGGGTTTCACAGTTTATCAGGATCCTGCAAGGTGTGTATGGGGGTTTCACAGTTTATCAGTATCCTGCCAGGTGTGTATGTGCGTTTCACAGTTTATCAGGATCCTGCCAGATGTGTATGGGGTTTTCACAGTCCATCAGGCTCCTTACAGATGTGTATGGGTGCTTCACAGTGTTTCAGGATCCAGCATCGTGTGTATGGGGTTTCACAGTTTATCAGGATCCTGCCAGGTGTGCATGGGGTTTTCACAGTGTATCAAGATCCTGCCAGGTGTGTAAGGGGTTTTCACAGTGTATCAGGATCCTGCCAGGTGTGTATGTGGTTTTCACTGTTTATCATGATCCTGCCTGGTGTGTATGGGGTTTTCACAGTGGATCAGGAACCTGCCAGGTGTGTACCGGGTTTTCAAAGAGTATCAGGATCCTGCCAGATGTGTATGGAGATTTCACAGTGGATCAGGATCCTGCCAGATGTGAATGAGTTTTACACAGTGCATCAGGATCCTGCCAGATGTGCATGGGGTTTTCACAGTGCATCAGGATCCTTCCAGATGTGTATGGGTGTTTCACAGTGTATCAGGATCCTGCATCGTGTGTATGGGGTTTCACAATTAATCAGGTTCCTGCCAGGTGTGTATGGGGTTTTCACTGTGCATCAGGATCCTGCCAGGTGTGCATGGGGCTTTTACAGTGTATCAGGATCCTGCCATGTGTGTATTTGGATTTCACAGTTTATCAGGATCCTGCCAGTTGTGTGTGGGGGTTTCACAGTTTATCAGGATCCTGCAAGGTGTGTATGGGGGTTTCACAGTTTATCAGTATCCTGCCAGGTGTGTATGTGCGTTTCACAGTTTATCAGGATCCTGCCAGATGTGTATGGGGTTTTCACAGTCCATCAGGCTCCTTACAGATGTGTATGGGTGCTTCACAGTGTTTCAGGATCCAGCATCGTGTGTATGGGGTTTCACAGTTTATCAGGATCCTGCCAGGTGTGCATGGGGTTTTCACAGTGTATCAAGATCCTGCCAGGTGTGTAAGGGGTTTTCACAGTGTATCAGGATCCTGCCAGGTGTGTATGTGGTTTTCACTGTTTATCATGATCCTGCCTGGTGTGTATGGGGTTTTCACAGTGTATCAGGGTCCTGCCAGGTGTGTATTTGTTTTTCACAGTTTATCAGGATCCTGCCAGGTGTGTATGGGGTTTCACAGTGGATCAGGATCCTGCCAGGTGTGGATGTGGGTTTCACAGTTTATCAGGATCCTGCCAGGTGTGAATGGGGTTTCACAGTGGATCAGGATCCTGCCAGGTGTGTACGGGGTTTTCACAGTGTATCAGGATCTTGCCAGATGTGTATGGAGTTTTCACAGTGGATCAGGATCCTGCCAGGTGTGTATGGGGTTTTCACAGTGGATCAGGATCCTGCTTGGTGTGACAGGGATTTCACAGATTATCAGGATCCTGCCAGGTGTGTATGTGGGTTTCACAGTTTATCAGCATCCTGCCAGATGTGTATGGGGTTTTCACAGTCCATCAGGATCCTGCCTGAAGAGCATGGCGTTTTCACAGTGCATCAGGATCCTTCCAGATGTGCATGGGGGTTACACAGTGTATCAGGATCCTGCCAGGTGTGTATCAGCGTTTCACATTGTATCAGGATCCTGCCAGGTGTGTATGGGTTTTTCACAGTGTATCAGGATCTGCCAGGTGTGTATGGTGTTTCACAGTGGATCAGGATCCTGCCAGATGTGTTTCGGGTTTTCACCGTGTATCAGGTCCTTCCAGGTGTGTATTGGGGTTTCACAGTGGATCAGGATCCTGCCAGGTGTGTATGGGGTTTCACAGTGGATCGGCATTCTGCCAGATGTGTTTCGGGTTTTCACAGGCTATCAGGTCCTTCCAGATGTGCATGGGGGTTACACAGTGTATCAGGATCCTGCCAGGTGTGTATGAGCGTTTCACATAGTATCAGGATCCTGCCAGGTGTGTATTTGTTTTTCACAGTGCATCAGGATCTGCCAGGTGTGTACGGTCTTTCACAGTGGATCAGGATCCTGCCAGATGTGTTTCGGGTTTTCACAGTGTATCAGGTCCTTCCAGGTGTGTATTGGGGTTTCACAGTGGATCAGGATCCTGCCAGGTGTGTATGGGGTTTCACAGTGGATCGGCATTCTGCCTGATGTGTTTCGGGTTTTCACAGTCTATCAGGTCCTTCCAGGTGTGTATGGTGGTTTCACAGTGGATCAAGATCCTGCCAGGTGTGTATGGGGTTTCACAGTGTATCAGGATACTGCCAGATGTGTTTGGGGTTTTCACAGTGTATCAGGATCCTTCCAGGTGTGTATGAAGGTTTCACAGTGTATCTGGATCCTGCCAGGTGTGTATGGGGTTTCACAGTGTATCAGGATCCTCCCAGGTGTGTTTGGGGTTTTCACAGTGTATCAGGATCCTGCCAAATGTGAAGGGGGTTTCACAGTATAACAGGATCCTGCCAGGTGTGTATGGGGTTTTCACAGTGGATCAGGATCCTGCCAGGTGTGTATGGGGGTTTCACAGTGTATCAGGATCCTACCAGGTGTGTTTGGGGTTTTCACAGTGGATCAGGATCCTGCCAGGTGTGTATGGGGTTTCACAGTGTCTCAGGATCCTGCCAAATGTGATGGGGGTTTCACAGTATAACAGGATCCTGCCAGGTGTGTATGGGGGTTTTCACAGTGTATCAGGATCCTTCCAGGTGTGCTTGGGGGTTCTCACAGTGTATCCGGATTCTTCCAGGTGTGTATGGGGTTTTCACAGTGGATCAGGATCCTGCCAGGTGTATATGGGGTTTCACAGTGTATCTGGATCCTGCCAGATGTGAATGGGGTATCACTGCGTATCAGGATCCTGCCAGATGTGAATGGTGTTTCACAGTCGATCAGGATCCTGCCAGGTGTGTACAGGGTTTTCACAGTGTATCAGGATCCTGCCAATTGTGTTTGGAGATTTCACAGTGGATCAGGATCCTGCCAGATGTGAATGAGATTTTCACAGTGCATCAGTATCCTGACAGATGTGCATGGGGTTTTAACAGTGCATCAGGATCCTTCCAGATGTGTATGGGTGTTTCACAGTGTATCAGGATCCTGCCAGGTGTGTATGGGGTTTCACAGTGTATCAGGATCCTGCCAGATGTGTTTCGGGTTTTCACAGTCTATCAGGTCCTTCCATGTGCGTATGGTGGTTTCACAGTGGATCAGCATCCTGCCAGGTGTGTATGGGGTTTCACAGTGTATCAGGATCCTGCCAGATGTGTTTGGGGTTTTCACAGTGTATCAGGATCCTTCCAGGTGTGTATGAAGGTTTCACTGTGTATCAGGATCCTGTCAGGTGTGTATGGGGTTTCACAGTGTATCAGGATCCTCCCAGGTGTGTTTGGGGTTTTCACAGTGTATCAGGATCCTGCCAAATGTGAACGGGTTTTCACAGTGGATCAGGATCCTGCCAGGTGTGTATGGGGTTTTCACAGTGTTTCAGGATCCTACAAAATGTGAAGCGGGTTTCACAGTATAACATAATCCTGCCAGGTGAGTATGGGGTTTTCACAGTGGATCAGGATCCTGCCAGGGGTGTATGGGGGTTTCACAGTGTATCAGGATCCTATCAGGTGTGTATGGGGTTTTCACAGTGTATCAGGATCCTGCCAGATGTGAATGGGGTTACAAGGAGGATCAGGATCCTGCCAGATGTGTACCTGGTTTTCAAAGTGTATCAGGATCCTGCCAGATGTGTATGGAGATTTCACAGTGGATCAGGATCCTGCCAGATGTGAATGAGTTTTTCACAGTGCATCAGGATCCTGCCAGATGTGCATGGGGTATTCACAGTGCATCAGGATCCTTCCAGATGTGTATGGGTGTTTCACAGTGTACCCGGATCCTGCATCGTGTGTATGGGGTTTCACAGTTAATCAGGTTCCTGCCAGGTGTGTATGGGGTTTTCACTGTGTATCAGGATCCTGTCAGGTGTGTCTGGGGCTTTTGCAGTGTATCAGGATCCTGCCAGGTGTGTATTTGGGTTTCACAGTTTATCAGGATCCTGCCAGGTGTGTATGGGGGTTTCACAGTTTATCAGGATCCTGCAAGGTTTGTATGGGGGTTTCACAGTTTATCAGGATCCTGCCAGGTGTGTATGTGGGTTTCACAGTTTATCAGGATCCTGCCAGATGTGTATGGGGTTTTCACAATCCATCAGGCTCCTTACAGATGTGTATGGGTGCTTCACAGTGTTTCAGGATCCAGCATCGTGTGTATGGGGTTTCACAGTTTATCAGGATCCTGCCAGGTGTGTATGGGGGTTTCACAGTGTATCAGGATCCTATCAGGTGTGTATGGGGTTTTCACAGTGTATCAGGATCCTGCCAGGTGTGTATGGGGTTTCACAGTGTATCAGGATCCTGCCAAATGTGAAGGGGGTTTCACAGTATAACAGGATCCTGCCAAGTGTGTATGGGGGTTTTCACAGTGTATCAGGATCCTTCCAGGTGTGCTTGGGGGTTTTCACAGTGTATCCGGATTCTTCCAGGTGTGTATGGGGTTTTCACAGTGGATCAGGATCCTGCCAGGTGGATCTGGGGTTTCACAGTGTATCAGGATCCTGCCAGATGTGAATGGGGTTTCACTGCGTATCAGGATCCTGCCAGATGTGAATGGGGTTTCACAGTGGATCAGGATCCTGCCAGGTGTGTACCGGGTTTTCAAAGTGTATCAGGATCCTGCCAGATGTGTATGGAGATTTCACAGTGGATCAGGATCCTGCCAGATGTGAATCAGTTTTTCACAGTGCATCAGGATCCTGCCAGATGTGCTTGGGGTTTTCACAGTGCATCAGGGTCCTTCCAGATGTGTATGGGTGTGTCACAGTGTATCAGGATCCTGCATCGTGTGTATGGGGTTTCACAGTTAATCAGGTTCCTGCCAGGTGTGTATGGGGTTTTCACTGTGTATCAGGATCCTGCCAGGTGTGTATGGGGTTTTTACAGTGTATCAGGATCCTGCCAGGTGTGTATTTGGGTTTCACAGTTTATCAGGATCCTGCCAGGTGTGGATGGGGGTTTCACAGTTTATCAGGATCCTGCAAGGTGTGTATGGGGGTTTCACAGTTTATCAGTATCCGGCCAGGTGTGTATGTGGGTTTCACAGTTTATCAGTATCCTGCCAGATGTGTATGGGGTTTTCACAGTCCATCAGGCTCCTTACAGATGTGTATGGGTGCTTCACAGTGTTTCAGGATCCAGCATCGTGTTTATGGGGTTTCACAGTTTATCAGGATCCTGCCAGGTGTGCATGGGGTTTTCACAGTGTATCAAGATCCTGCCAGGTGTGTAAGGTGTTTTCACACTGTATCAGGATCGTGCCAGGTGTGTATGTGGGTTTCACAGTTTATCACGATCCTGCCTGGTGTGTATGAGGTTTTCACAGTGTATCAGGGTCCTGCCAGGTGTGTATGTGGTTTTCACAGTTTATCAGGATCCTGCCAGGTGTGTATGGGGTTTCACAGTGGATCAGGATCCTGCCAGGTGTGCATGTGGGTTTCACAGTGTATCAGGATCCTGCCAGGTGAGAATGGGGTTTCACAGTAGATCAGGATCCTGCCAGGTGTGTACGGGGTTTTCACAGTGTATCAGGATCTTGCCAGATGTGTATGGAGTTTTCACAGTGGATCAGGATCCTGCCAGGTGTGTATGGGGTTTTCACAGTGGATCAGGATCCTGCTTGGTGTGACAGGGATTTCACAGATTATCAGGATCCTGCCAGATGTGAATGGGGTTTTCACAGTGCATCAGGATCCTGCCAGATGTGCATGGCGTTTTCACAGTGCATCAGGATCCTTCCAGATGTGTATGGGGGTTACACAGTGTATCAGGATCCTGCCAGGTGTGTATGAGCGTTTCACATTGTATCAGGATCCTGCCAGGTGTGTATGGGTTTTTCACAGTGTATCAGGATCTGCCAGGTGTGTATGGTGTTTCACAGAGGATCAGGATCCTGCCAGATGTGTTTCGTGTTTTCACAGTGTATCAGGTCCTTCCAGGTGTGTATTGGGGTTTCACAGTGGATCAGGATCCTGCCAGGTGTGTATGGGGTTTCACAGTGGATAGGCCTTCTGCCAGATGTGTTTGGGGTTTTCACAGTGTATCAGGATCCTTCCAGGTGTGTATGAAGGTTTCACAGTATATCAGGATCCTGCCAGGTGTGTTTGGGGTTTCACAGTGTATCAGGATCCTCCCAGCTGTGTTTGGGGTTTTCACAGTGCATCAGGATCCTGCCAAATGTGAACGGGGTTTCACAGTGGATCAGGATCCTGCCAGGTGTTTATGGCGTTTCACAGTGTAACAGGATCCTGCCAGGTGTGTATGGGGTTTTCACAGTGGATCAGGATCCTGCCAGGTGTGTATTGGGATTGTCACAGTGTATCAGGATCCCTCCAGGTGTGCTTGGGTGTTTTCACAATGTATCAGGAACCTGCCAGGTGTGTATGGGGTTTCACAGTGTATCTGGATCCTGCCAGATGTGAATGGGGTTTCACTACGTATCAGGATCCTGCCAGATGTGAATGGGGTTTCACAGTTTATCAGGATCCTGCCAGGTGTGTCCGGGTTTTTCACAGTTTATCAGGATCCTGCTCGGTGTGTATGGGTGTTTCACAGTTTATCAGGATCCTGCCAGATGTGTATGTGGGTTTCACAGGTTATCAGGATCCTGCCAGATGTGAATGGGGTTTTCACAGTGCATCAGTATCCTGCCAGATGTGTACAGGGATTTCACAGTCCATCAGGATCCTTCCAGATGTGTATGGGTGTTTCACAGTGTATCAGGATCCTGCATGGTGTGTCTGGGGTTTCACAGTTTATCAGGATCCTGCCAGGTGTGCATGGGGTTTTCATAGTGTATCAAGATCCTGCCAGGTGTGTATGGGGTTTTCACAGTGTATCAGGATCCTGCCAGGTGTGTCTGTGGGTTTCACAGTTTATCAGGATCCTGCCTGGTGTGTATGGGGTTTCACAGTGGATCAGGATCCTGCCAGGTGTGCATGTGGATTTCACAGTTTATCAGGATATTGCCAGATTTGTATGGAGTTTTCACAGTGGATCAGGATCCTGCCAGGTGTGTATGGGGTTTTCACAGTGGATCAGGATCCTGCCTGGTGTGTCAGGGATTTCACAGATTATCAGGATCCTGCCAGGTGTGTATGTGGGTTTCGCTGTTTATCAGTATCTTGCCAGATGTGAATGGGGTTTTTACAGTGCATCAGGATCCTGCCAGATGTGCATGGGGTTTTGACAGTGCATCAGGATCCTTCCAGATGTGTATGGGGGTTACACAGTGTATCAGGATCCTGCCTGGTGTGTTTGAGCGGTTCACAGTGTTTCAAGATCCTGACAGGTGTGTATGGGTTTTTCACAGTGTATCAGGATCTGCCAGGTGTGTATGGGGTTTCACAGTGTATCAGGATCCTGCCAGATGTGTTTCGGGTATTCACAGTGTATCAGGATCCCACCAGGTGTGTATGGGTGTTTCACAGTGGATCAGGATCCTGCCAGGTGTGTATGGGGTTTCACTGTGTATCAGGATCCTGCCAGATGTGTTTGGGGTTTTCACAGTGTATCAGGATTCTTCCAGGTGTGTATGAGGGTTTCACAGTGGATCAGGATCCTGCCAAATGTGAAAGGGTTTTCACAGTGGATCAGGATCCTGCCAAATGTGAACGGGGTTTCACAGTGGATCAGGATCCTGCCAGGTGTGTATGGGGTTTCACAGTGTATCTGGATCCTGCCCAATGTGAAGGGGGTTTCACAGTATAGCAGGATCCTGCCTGGTGTGTATATGGTTTTCAGTGTGGATCAGGATCCTGCCATGTGTGTATGGGGGTTTTCACAGTGTATCAGGATCCTTCCAGGTGTGCTTGGTGGTTTTCACAGTGTATCCGGATTCTTCCAGGTGTGTATTGGGTTTTCACAATGGATCAGGATCCTGAAAGGTGTGTATGGGGTTTCACAGTGTATCAGGATCCAGCCAGATGTGAATGGGGTTTCACTGCGTATCAGGATCCTGCAAGAAGTGGATGGAGATTTCACAGTCGATCAGGACCCTGCCAGATGTGAATTTGGTTTTCACAGTGCATCAGGATCCTGCCAGATGTGATTGGGGTTTTCACAGTGCATCAGGATCCTTCCAGATGTGTATGGGTGTTCAACAGAGTATCAGGATCCTGCATCGTGTGTATGGGGTTTCATATTTTATCAGCTTCCTGCCAGGTGTGTATGGGGTTTTCACAGTGTATCAGGATCCTGCCAGGTGTGTATGGGGTTTTCACAGTGTACCAGGATCCTGCCAGGTGTGTATGTGGGTTTCACAGTTTATCAGGATCCTGCCAGGTGTGTCTGGGATTTTCACATTTTATCAGGATCCTGCCAGGTATGTATGTGGGTTTCACAGTTGATCAGGATCCTGCCAGGTGTGTATGTGGGTTTCACAGTTTATCAGTATCCTGCCAGATGTGTATGGGGTTTTCACAGTGCATCAGTATCCTGCCAGATGTGTATGGGGTTTTCACAGTCAATCAGGTTCCTTCCAGATGTGTATGGGTGTTTCACAGTGTATCAGGATCCTGCATCGTGTGCATGGGGTTTCACAGTTTATCAGGATCCTGCCAGGTGTGTATGTGGTTTTCACAGTGTATCAGGATCCGGCCAGGTGTGTATGGGATTTATACAGTGTATCAGGATCCTGCCAAGTGTGCATGTGGGTTTCAAAGATTATCAGCATCCTGCCTGGTGTGCATGGGGATTTCACAGTGCATCAGGATCCTGCCAGGTGTGTATGTGGATTTCACAGTTTATCAGGATGCTGCCAGGTGTGTATGGGGTTTCACAGTGGATAAGGATCCTGCCAGGTGTGTATGTGGGTTTCACAGTTTATCAGTATCCTGCCAGATGTGAATGGGGTTTCACAGTGGATCAGGATCCTGCCAGGTGTGTACGGGCTTTTCACAGTGGATCAGCATCCTGCCAAATGTGTATGGAGATTTCACAGTGGAACAGTATCCTGCCAGGTGTGTATGGTTTTTCACAGTGGATCAGGATCCTGCCAGGAGTGTCAGGGATTTCACAGTGTATCTGGATCCTGCCAGGTGTGTATGGGGTGTTCCCAGTTTATCAAGGTCCTGCCAGGCGTGTATGGAGTTATCACAGTGGATCACGATCCTGCCAGGTGTGTATGGGGGTTTCACAGTGTATCTTGACCCTGCCTGGTGTGTATGGGGTTTCACAGTGTATCAGGATCCTGCCTGGTGTGTATGGGTTTTCACAGTGAATCAGGATCCAGCCAGATGTGAATGGGGTTTCACTGTGTATCAGGATCCTGCCAGATGTGAATGGGGTTTCACTGTGCATCAGGAACCTGCCAGGTGTGTACGGGGATTTCACAGTGCATCAGGCTCCTGCCAGGTGTGTCTGGGGGTTTCACAGTGTCTCAGGATCCTGCCAGGTGTGTATGGGTTTTCACTGTATATCAGGATCCTGCCAGGTATGTTTGGGGGTTTCACAGTGTATCAGGTTCCCGCCAGGTGTGTATGGGGGTTTCACAGTTTATCAGCATCCTGCCAGGTTCGGATGGGGTATATAAAGTGGATCAGGATCCTGCCAGGTGTGCATGGTCTTTTCACAGTGTATCAGGATCCTGCCAGGTGTGTATGGGGTTTTCACTGTGTATCAGGATCCTGCCAAGTGTGTATGGGGTTTTCACAGTGGATCAGGATCCTGCCAGGTGTGTATGGGGTTTTCACAGTGGATCAGGATCCTGCCAGGAGTGTGTGGGGTTTTCACAGTGTATCAGGATCCTGCCAGGTATTTATGGGGTTTTCACAGTGGATCAGGATCCTGCCAGGTGTGTACGGGGTTTTCACAGTGTATCAGGATCCTGCCAGATGTGTGTGGAGATTTCACAGTGGATCCGGATACTGCCAGATGTGAATGAGGTTTTCCTAGTGCATCAGGATCCTGCCAGATGTGTATGGGGTTTTCACAGTGCATCAGGATCCTTCCAGATGTGTATGGGTGTTTCACAGTGTATCAGGATCCTGCATCGTGTGTATGGGGTTTCACAGTTTATCAGGTTCCTGCCAGATGTGAATGGGGTTTCACAGTGTATCAGGATCCTGCCAGATGTGAATGGGGTTTCACTGTACATCAGGAACCTGCCAGGTGTGTAGGGGATTTCACAGTGCATCAGGCTCCTGCCAGGTGTGTATGGGGGTTTCACAGTATATCAGGATCCTGCCAGGTGTGTATGGGTTTTCACAGTATATCAGAATCCTGCCAGGTGTGCATGCGGGTTTCACAGTATATCAGGATCCCGCCAGGTGTGTATGGGAGTTTCACAGTTTATCAGCATCCTGCCAGGTGCGTATGGGGTATATACACTGGATCAGGATCCTGCCAGATGTGTATGGTGTTTTCACAGTGTATCAGGATCCTGCCAGGTGTGTATGGGGTTTTCACAGTGTAACAGGATCCTGCCAAGTGTGTGTGGGGTTTTCACAGTGGATCAGGATCCTGCCAGATGTGTATGGAGATTTCACAGTGGATCCGGATACTGCCAGATATGAATGAGTTTTTCACAGTGCATCAGGATCCTGCCAGATGTGTGTGGGGTTTTCACAGTGCATCAGGATCCTTCGAGATGTGTATGGGTGTTTCACAGTGTATCAGGATCCTGCATCGTGTGCATGGGGTTTCACAGTTTATCAGGTTCCTGCCAGATGTGAATGGGGTTTCACTGTGTATCAGGATCCTGCCAGATGTGAATGGGGTTTCACCGTGCATCAGGAACTTGCCGTGTGTTCGGGGATTTCACAGTGCATCAGGCTCCTGCCAGGTGTGTATGGGGGTTTCACAGTATATCAGGATCCTGCCAGGTGTGTATGGGTTTTCACAGTATATCAGGATCCTGCCAGGTGTGTATGGGGGTTTCACAGTTTATCAGGATCCCGCCAGGTGTGTATGGGAGTTTCACAGTTTATCAGCATCCTGCCAGGTGCGTATGGGGTATGTGCAGTGGATCAGGATCCTGCCAGATGTGTATGGTGTTTTCACAGTGTATCAGGATCCTGCCAGGTGTGTATGGGGTTTTTACGGTGTAACAGGATCCTGCCAAGTGTGTATGGGGTTTTCACAGTGGATCAGGATCCTGCCAGGTGTGTATGAAGTTTTCACAGTCTATCAGGATCCTGCCAGGTGTGTATGGGGTTTTCACAGTGTATCAGGATCCTGCCAGATGTGCATGTGGGTTTCAAAGATTATCAGCATCCTGCCTGGTGTGTATGGGGATTTCACAGTGCATCAGGATCCTGCCAGGTTTGGATGTGGGTTTCACAGTGGATCAGGATCCTGCCAGGTGTGTACGGGCTTTTCACAGTGGATCAGGATCCTGCCAGGCGTGTACGGGGTTTTCACAGTGTATCAGGATCCGGCCAGGTGTATGGGGTTTTCACAGTGTATCAGGATCCTGCCAGGTGTGCATGTGGGTTTCAAAGACTATCAGCATCCTGCCTGGTGTGTATGGGGATTTCACAGTGCATCAGGATCCTGCCAGGTTTGGATGTGGGTTTCACAGTGGATCAGGATCCTGCCAGGTGTGTACGGGCTTTTCACAGTGGATCAGGATCCTGCCAGATGTGTATGGAGATTTCACAGTGGATCAGTATCCTGCCAGGTGTGTATGGGGTTGTCACAGTGGATCAGGATCCTGCCAGGAGTGTCAGGGATTTCACAGTGTATCTGGATCCTGCCAGGTGTGTATGGGGTGTTCCCAGTTTATCAAGGTCCTGCCAGGCGTGTATGGAGTTTTCACAGTGGATCACGATCCTGCCAGGTGTGTATGGGGGTTTCACAGAGTATCATGACCCTGCCTGGTGTGTATGGGGTTTCACAGTGTATCAGGATCCTGCCTGGTGTGTATGGGGTTTCACAGTGAATCAGGATCCAGCCAGATGTGAATGGGGTTTCACTGTGTATCAGGATCCTGCCAGATGTGAATGGGGTTTCACTGTGCATCAGGAACCTGCCAGGTGTGTACGGGGATTTCACAGTGCATCAGGCTCCTGCCAGGTGTGTATGGGTGTTTCACAGTATATCAGGATCCTGCCAGGTGTGTATGGGTTTTTACTGTATATCAGGATCCTGCCAGGTATGTTTGGGGGTTTCACAGTGTATCAGGTTCCCGCTCGGTGTGTATGGGGGTTTCACAGTTTATCAGCATCCTGCCAGGAGCGGATGGGGTATATACAGTGGATCAGGATCCTGCCAGGTGTGTATGGTGTTTTCACAGTGTATCAGGATCCTGCCAGGTGTGTATGGGGTTTTCACTGTGTATCAGGATCCTGCCAAGTGTGTATGGGGTTTTCACAGTGGATCAGGATCCTGCCAGGTTTGTATGGGGTTTTCACATTGGATCAGGATCCTGCCAGGTGTGTGTGGGGTTATCACAGTGTATCAGGATCCTGCCAGGTATGTATGGGGTTTTCACAGTGTATCAGGATCCTGCCAGATGTGCATGGGTTTTCACTGCGTATCAGGATCCTGCCAGATGTGAATGGTGTTTCACAGTGGATCAGGATCCTGCCAGGTGTGTACGGGGTTTTCACAGTGCATCAGGATCCTTCCAGATGTGTATGGAGATTTCACAGTGGATCCGGATACTGCCAGATGTGAATGAGGTTTTCACAGTGCATCAGGATCCTTCCAGATGTGTATGGGTGTTTCACAGTGTATCAGGATCCTGCATCGTGTGTATGGGGTTTCACAGTTTATCAGGTTCCTGCCAGATGTGAATGGGGTTTCACTGTGTATTAGGATCCTGCCAGATGTGAATGGGGTTTCACTGTGCATCAGGAACCTGCCAGGTGTGTACGGGGATTTCACAGTGCATCAGGCTCCTGCCAGGTGTGTATGGGAGTTCCACAGATTATCAGCATCCTGCCAGGTGCGTATGGGGTATATACAGTGGATCAGGATCCTTCCATATGTGTATGGTGTTTTCACAGTGTATCAGGATCCTGCCAGGTGTGCATGGGGTTTTCACAGTGTAACAGGATCCTGCCAAGTGTGTATGGGTTTTTCACAGTGGATCAGGATCCTGCCGGGTGTTTGGAATTTCACAGTGGATCAAGATCCTGCCAGGTGAGTTTGGGGTTTTCACAGTGTATCAGGATCCTGCCAGGTGTGTATGGGGTTTTCACAGTGTATCAGGATCCTGCCAGATGTGAATGGGTTTTCACTGCGTATCAGGATCCTGCCAGATGTGAATGGTGTTTCACAGTGGGTCAGGATCCGGCCAGCTTTGTACGGGGTTTTCACAGTGTATCAGGATCCTGCCAGATGTGAATGAGGTATTCACAGTGCATCAGGATCCTGCCAGATGTGTATGGGGTTTTCACAGTGCATCAGGATCCTTCCAGATGTGTATGTGTGTTTCACAGTGTATCAGGATCCTGCATCGTGTGTATGGGGTTTCACAGTTTATCAGGATCCTGCCAGGTGTGTATGGGGTTTTCACAGTGTATCAGGATCCTGCCAGGTGTGTATGGGGTTTTCACAGTGGATCAGGAACCTGCCAGGTGTGTATGTGGGTTTCACAGATTATCAGCATCCTGCCTGGTGTGTATGGGGATTTCACAGTGTATCAGGATCCTGCCAGGTGTGTATGTGGGTTTCACAGTTTATCAGGATCCTGCCTGGTGTGTATGGGGTTTCACAGTGGATCAGTATCCTGCCAGGTGCGTATTTGGGTTTCACAGTTTATCAGCATCCTGCCAGATGTGAATGGGGTTTCACAGTTGATCAGGATCCTGCCAGGTGTGTACGGGGTTTTCACAGTGGATCAGGATCCTGCCAGATGTGTATGGAGTTTTCACAATGGATCAGGATCCTGCCAGGTGTGTATGGGGTTTTCACAGTGGATCAGGATCCTGCCAGGTGTGTCAGGGATTTCACAGTGTATCAGGATCCTGCCAGGTGTGTATGGGGTGTTTACAGTTTATCAAGGTGCTGCCAGGCGTGTATGGAGTTTTCACAGTGGATCAGGATCCTGCCAGGTGTGTATGGGGTTTTCACAGTGTAACAGGATCCTGCCAAGTGTGTGTGGGGTTTTCACAGTGGATCAGGATCCTGCCAGATGTGTATGGAGATTTCACAGTGGATCCGGATACTGCCAGATGTGAATGAGTTTTTCACAGTGCATCAGGATCCTGCCAGATGTGTGTGGGGTTTTCACAGTGCATCAGGATCCTTCGAGATGTGTATGGGTGTTTCACAGTGTATCAGGATCCTGCATCGTGTGCATGGGGTTTCACAGTTTATCAGGTTCCTGCCAGATGTGAATGGGGTTTCACTGTGTATCAGGATCCTGCCAGATGTGAATGGGGTTTCACCGTGCATCAGGAACCTGCCGTGTGTTCGGGGATTTCACAGTGCATCAGGCTCCTGCCAGGTGTGTATGGGGGTTTCACAGTATATCAGGATCCTGCCAGGTGTGTATGGGTTTTCACAGTATATCAGGATCCTGCCAGGTGTGTATGGGGGTTTTACAGTTTATCAGGATCCCGCCAGGTATGTATGGGAGTTTCACAGTTTATCAGCATCCTGCCAGGTGCGTATGGGGTATGTGCAGTGGATCAGGATCCTGCCAGATGTGTATGGTGTTTTCACAGTGTATCAGGATCCTGCCAGGTGTGTATGGGGTTTTTACGGTGTAACAGGATCCTGCCAAGTGTGTATGGGGTTTTCACAGTGGATCAGGATCCTGCCAGGTGTGTATGAGGTTTTCACAGTCTATCAGGATCCTGCCAGGTGTGTATGGGGTTTTCACAGTGTATCAGGATCCTGCCAGATGTGCATGTGGGTTTCAAAGATTATCAGCATCCTGCCTGGTGTGTATGGGGATTTCACAGTGCATCAGGATCCTGCCAGGTTTGGATGTGGGTTTCACAGTGGATCAGGATCCTGCCAGGTGTGTACGGGCTTTTCACAGTGGATCAGGATCCTGCCAGGCGTGTACGGGGTTTTCACAGTGTATCAGGATCCGGCCAGGTGTGTATGGGGTTTTCACAGTGTATCAGGATCCTGCCAGGTGTGCATGTGGGTTTCAAAGACTATCAGCATCCTGCCTGGTGTGTATGGGGATTTCACAGTGCATCAGGATCCTGCCAGGTTTGGATGTGGGTTTCAAAGTGGATCAGGATCCTGCCAGGTGTGTACGGGCTTTTCACAGTGGATCAGGATCCTGCCAGATGTGTATGGAGATTTCACAGTGGATCAGTATCCTGCCAGGTGTGTATGGGGTTGTCACAGTGGATCAGGATCCTGCCAGGAGTGTCAGGGATTTCACAGTGTATCTGGATCCTGCCAGGTGTGTATGGGGTGTTCCCAGTTTATCAAGGTCCTGCCAGGCGTGTATGGAGTTTTCACAGTGGATCACGATCCTGCCAGGTGTGTATGGGGGTTTCACAGAGTATCATGACCCTGCCTGGTGTGTATGGGGTTTCACAGTGTATCAGGATCCTGCCTGGTGTGTATGGGGTTTCACAGTGAATCAGGATCCTGCCAGATGTGAATGGGGTTTCACTGTGCATCAGGAACCTGCCAGGTGTGTACGGGGATTTCACAGTGCATCAGGCTCCTGCCAGGTGTGTATGGGTGTTTCACAGTATATCAGGATCCTGCCAGGTGTGTATGGGTTTTTACTGTATATCAGGATCCTGCCAGGTATGTTTGGGGGTTTCACAGTGTATCAGGTTCCCGCTCGGTGTGTATGGGGGTTTCACAGTTTATCAGCATCCTGCCAGGAGCGGATGGGGTATATACAGTGGATCAGGATCCTGCCAGGTGTGTATGGTGTTTTCACAGTGTATCAGGATCCTGCCAGGTGTGTATGGGGTTTTCCCTGTGTATCAGGATCCTGCCAAGTGTGTATGGGGTTTTCACAGTGGATCAGGATCCTGCCAGGTTTGTATGGGGTATTCACATTGGATCAGGATCCTGCCAGGTGTGTGTGGGGTTATCACAGTGTATCAGGATCCTGCCAGGTATGTATGGGGTTTTCACAGTGTATCAGGATCCTGCCAGATGTGCATGGGTTTTCACTGCGTATCAGGATCCTGCCAGATGTGAATGGTGTTTCACAGTGGATCAGGATCCTGCCAGGTGTGTACGGGGTTTTCACAGTGCATCAGGATCCTTCCAGATGTGTATGGAGATTTCACAGTGGATCCGGATACTGCCAGATGTGAATGAGGTTTTCACAGTGCATCAGGATCCTTCCAGATGTGTATGGGTGTTTCACAGTGTATCAGGATCCTGCATCGTGTGTATGGGGTTTCACAGTTTATCAGGTTCCTGCCAGATGTGAATGGGGTTTCACTGTGTATTAGGATCCTGCCAGATGTGAATGGGGTTTCACTGTGCATCAGGAACCTGCCAGCTGTGTACGGGGATTTCACAGTGCATCAGGCTCCTGCCAGGTGTGTATGGGAGTTCCACAGATTATCAGCATCCTGCCAGGTGCGTATGGGGTATATACAGTGGATCAGGATCCTGCCATATGTGTATGGTGTTTTCACAGTGTATCAGGATCCTGCCAGGTGTGTATGGGGTTTTCACAGTGTAACAGGATCCTGCCAAGTGTGTATGGGTTTTTCACAGTGGATCAGGATCCTGCCGGGTGTTTGGGATTTCACAGTGGATCAAGATCCTGCCAGGTGAGTTTGGGGTTTTCACAGTGTATCAGGATCCTGCCAGGTGTGTATGGGGTTTTCACAGTGTATCAGGATCCTGCCAGATGTGAATGGGTTTTCACTGCGTATCAGGATCCTGCCAGATGTGAATGGTGTTTCACAGTGGGTCAGGATCCGGCCAGCTTTGTACGGGGTTTTCACAGTGTATCAGGATCCTGCCAGATGTGAATGAGGTTTTCACAGTGCATCAGGATCCTGCCAGATGTGTATGGGGTTTTCACAGTGCATCAGGATCCTTCCAGATGTGTATGTGTGTTTCACAGTGGATCAGGATCCTGCCAGGTGTGTACGGGCTTTTCACAGTGGATCAGGATCCTGCCAGGCGTGTACGGGGTTTTCACAGTGTATCAGGATCCGGCCAGGTGTGTATGGGGTTTTCACAGTGTATCAGGATCCTGCCAGGTGTGCATGTGGGTTTCAAAGACTATCAGCATCCTGCCTGGTGTGTATGGGGATTTCACAGTGCATCAGGATCCTGCCAGGTTTGGATGTGGGTTTCAAAGTGGATCAGGATCCTGCCAGGTGTGTACGGGCTTTTCACAGTGGATCAGGATCCTGCCAGATGTGTATGGAGATTTCACAGTGGATCAGTATCCTGCCAGGTGTGTATGGGGTTGTCACAGTGGATCAGGATCCTGCCAGGAGTGTCAGGGATTTCACAGTGTATCTGGATCCTGCCAGGTGTGTATGGGGTGTTCCCAGTTTATCAAGGTCCTGCCAGGCGTGTATGGAGTTTTCACAGTGGATCACGATCCTGCCAGGTGTGTATGGGGGTTTCACAGAGTATCATGACCCTGCCTGGTGTGTATGGGGTTTCACAGTGTATCAGGATCCTGCCTGGTGTGTATGGGGTTTCACAGTGAATCAGGATCCTGCCAGATGTGAATGGGGTTTCACTGTGCATCAGGAACCTGCCAGGTGTGTACGGGGATTTCACAGTGCATCAGGCTCCTGCCAGGTGTGTATGGGTGTTTCACAGTATATCAGGATCCTGCCAGGTGTGTATGGGTTTTTACTGTATATCAGGATCCTGCCAGGTATGTTTGGGGGTTTCACAGTGTATCAGGTTCCCGCTCGGTGTGTATGGGGGTTTCACAGTTTATCAGCATCCTGCCAGGAGCGGATGGGGTATATACAGTGGATCAGGATCCTGCCAGGTGTGTATGGTGTTTTCACAGTGTATCAGGATCCTGCCAGGTGTGTATGGGGTTTTCCCTGTGTATCAGGATCCTGCCAAGTGTGTATGGGGTTTTCACAGTGGATCAGGATCCTGCCAGGTTTGTATGGGGTATTCACATTGGATCAGGATCCTGCCAGGTGTGTGTGGGGTTATCACAGTGTATCAGGATCCTGCCAGGTATGTATGGGGTTTTCACAGTGTATCAGGATCCTGCCAGATGTGCATGGGTTTTCACTGCGTATCAGGATCCTGCCAGATGTGAATGGTGTTTCACAGTGGATCAGGATCCTGCCAGGTGTGTACGGGGTTTTCACAGTGCATCAGGATCCTTCCAGATGTGTATGGAGATTTCACAGTGGATCCGGATACTGCCAGATGTGAATGAGGTTTTCACAGTGCATCAGGATCCTTCCAGATGTGTATGGGTGTTTCACAGTGTATCAGGATCCTGCATCGTGTGTATGGGGTTTCACAGTTTATCAGGTTCCTGCCAGATGTGAATGGGGTTTCACTGTGTATTAGGATCCTGCCAGATGTGAATGGGGTTTCACTGTGCATCAGGAACCTGCCAGCTGTGTACGGGGATTTCACAGTGCATCAGGCTCCTGCCAGGTGTGTATGGGAGTTCCACAGATTATCAGCATCCTGCCAGGTGCGTATGGGGTATATACAGTGGATCAGGATCCTGCCATATGTGTATGGTGTTTTCACAGTGTATCAGGATCCTGCCAGGTGTGTATGGGGTTTTCACAGTGTAACAGGATCCTGCCAAGTGTGTATGGGTTTTTCACAGTGGATCAGGATCCTGCCGGGTGTTTGGGATTTCACAGTGGATCAAGATCCTGCCAGGTAAGTTTGGGGTTTTCACAGTGTATCAGGATCCTGCCAGGTGTGTATGGGGTTTTCACAGTGTATCAGGATCCTGCCAGATGTGAATGGGTTTTCACTGCGTATCAGGATCCTGCCAGATGTGAATGGTGTTTCACAGTGGGTCAGGATCCGGCCAGCTTTGTACGGGGTTTTCACAGTGTATCAGGATCCTGCCAGATGTGAATGAGGTATTCACAGTGCATCAGGATCCTGCCAGATGTGTATGGGGTTTTCACAGTGCATCAGGATCCTTCCAGATGTGTATGTGTGTTTCACAGTGTATCAGGATCCTGCATCGTGTGTATGGGGTTTCACAGTTTATCAGGATCCTGCCAGGTGTGTATGGGGTTTTCACAGTGTATCAGGATCCTGCCAGGTGTGTATGGGGTTTTCACAGTGGATCAGGATCCTGCCAGGTGTGTATGTGGGTTTCACAGATTATCAGCATCCTGCCTGGTGTGTATGGGGATTTCACAGTGTATCAGGATCCTGCCAGGTGTGTATGTGGGTTTCACAGTTTATCAGGATCCTGCCTGGTGTGTATGGGGTTTCACAGTGCATCAGTATCCTGCCAGGTGCGTATTTGGGTTTCACAGTTTATCAGCATCCTGCCAGATGTGAATGGGGTTTCACAGTGGATCAGGATCCTGCCAGATGTGTATGGAGTTTTCACAATGGATCAGGATCCTGCCAGGTGTGTATGGGGTTTTCACAGTGGATCAGGATCCTGCCAGGTGTGTCAGGGATTTCACAGTGTATCAGGATCCTGCCAGTAGTGTATGGGGTGTTTACAGTTTATCAAGGTCCTGCCAGGCGTGTATGGAGTTTTCACAGTGGATTAGGATCCTGCCAGGTGTGTATGGGGGTTTCACTGTGTATCAGGATCCTGCCAGGTGTGTATGGGATTTCAATGTGTATCAGGATTCTTTCAGGTGTGTATGGGGTTTCACAGTGTATCAGGATCCTGCCAGATGTGAGTGGGGATTCACTGTGGATCAGGATCCTGACAGATGTGAATGGATTTTCACTGTGCATCAGGAACCTGCCAGGTGTGCACGGGATTTCACAGTGCATCAGGCTCCTGCCAGGTGCGTAAGGGGGTTTCACAGTATATCAGGATCCTGCCAGGTGTGTATTGGGGTTCCACAGTTTATCAGGATCCTGCCAGGTGTGCATGTGGGTTTCACAGTTTATCAGGATCCTGCCAGATGTGAATGGCGTTTCACAGTGGATCAGGATCCTGCCAGGTGTGTACGGGGTTTTCACAGTGCATCAGGATCCTTCCAGATGTGTATGGAGATTTCACATTGGATCCGGATACTGCCAGATGTGAATGAGGTTTTCACAGTGCATCAGGATCCTTCCAGATGTGTATGGGTGTTTCACAGTGTATCAGGATCCTGCATCGTGTGTATGGGGTTTCACAGTTTATCAGGTTCCTGCCAGATGTGAATGGGGTTTCACTGTGTATTAGGATCCTGCCAGATGTGAATGGGGTTTCACTGTGCATCAGGAACCTGCCAGGTGTGTACGGGGATTTCACAGTGCATCAGGCTCCTGCCAGGTGTGTATGGGAGTTCCACAGATTATCACCATCCTGCCAGGTGCGTATGGGGTATATACAGTGGATCAGGATCCTGCCATATGTGTATGGTGTTTTCACAGTGTATCAGGATCCTGCCAGGTGTGTATGGAGTTTTCACAGTGTAACAGGATCCTGCCAAGTGTGTATGGGTTTTTCACAGTGGATCAGGATCCTGCCGGGTGTTTGGGATTTCACAGTGGATCAAGATCCTGCCAGGTGAGTTTGGGGTTTTCACAGTGTATCAGGATCCTGCCAGGTGTGTATGGGGTTTTCACAGTGTATCAGGATCCTGCCAGATGTGAATGGGTTTTCACAGTGTATCAGGATCCTGCCAGATGTGAATGAGGTTTTCACAGTGCATCAGGATCCTGCCAGATGTGTATGGGGTTTTCACAGTGCATCAGGATCCTTCCAGATGTGTATGTGTGTTTCACAGTGTATCAGGATCCTGCATCGTGTGTATGGGGTTTCACAGTTTATCAGGATCCTGCCAGGTGTGTATGGGGTTTTCACAGTGTATCAGGATCCTGCCAGGTGTGTATGGGGTTTTCACAGTGGATCAGGATCCTGCCAGGTGTGTATGTGGGTTTCACAGATTATCAGCATCCTGCCTGGTGTGTATGGGGATTTCACAGTGTATCAGGATCCTGCCAGGTGTGTATGTGGGTTTCACAGTTTATCAGGATCCTGCCTGGTGTGTATGGGGTTTCACAGTGCATCAGTATCCTGCCAGGTGCGTATTTGGGTTTCACAGTTTATCAGCATCCTGCCAGATGTGAATGGGGTTTCACAGTGGATCAGGATCCTGCCAGATGTGTATGGAGTTTTCACAATGGATCAGGATCCTGCCAGGTGTGTATGGGGTTTTCACAGTGGATCAGGATCCTGCCAGGTGTGTCAGGGATTTCAGTGTATCAGGATCCTGCCAGGTGTGTATGGGGTGTTTACAGTTTATCAAGGTGCTGCCAGGCGTGTATGGAGTTTTCACAGTGGATCAGGATCCTGCCAGGTGTGTATGGGGGTTTCACTGTGTATCAGGATCCTGCCAGGTGTGTATGGGATTTCAATGTGTATCAGGATTCTTTCAGGTGTGTATGGGGTTTCACAGTGTATCAGGATCCTGCCAGATGTGAGTGGGGATTCACTGTGGATCAGGATCCTGACAGATATGAATGGATTTTCACTGTGCATCAGGAACCTGCCAGGTGTGCACGGGATTTCACAGTGCATCAGGCTCCTGCCAGGTGCGTAAGGGGGTTTCACAGTATATCAGGATCCTGCCAGGTGTGTATTGGGGTTCCACAGTTTATCAGGATCCTGCCAGGTGTGCATGTGGGTTTCACAGTTTATCAGGATACTGCCAGATGTGAATGGGGTTTTCACAGTGCATCAGGATCCTGCCAGATGTGTATGGGGTTTTCACAGACCATCAGGTTCCTTCCAAATGTGTATGGGTGTTTCATAGTGTATCAGGATCCTGCATCGTGTGTATGGGGTTTCACAGTTTATCAGGATCCTGCCAGGTGTGTATGGGGTTTTCACAGTGTATCAGGATCTGCCAGGTGTGTATGGGGTTTTCGCAGAGTATCAGGATCCTGCCAGGTGTGTATGTGGGTTTCACAGATTATCAGCATCCTGCCTGGTGCATATGGGGATTTCACAGTGTATCAGGATCCTGCCAGGTGTGTATGTGGGTTTCACAGTTTATCAGGATCCTGCCATATGTGAATGGGGTTGTCACAGTGCATCAGGATCCTACCAGGTGTGTATGTGGGTTTCACAGATTATCAGGATCCTGCCAGATGTGAATGGGGTTTCACGGTGGTTCAGGATCCTGCCAGGTGTGTACGGGGTTTTCACAGTGGATCAGGATCCTGCCAGATATGTATGGAGTTTTCACAGTGGATCAGGATCCTGCCAGGTGTGTATGGGATTTTCACAGTATATCAGGATCCTGCCAGGAGTGTCAGGGATTTCACAGTGAATCAGGATCCTGCCAGGTGTGTATGGGGTTTCACAGTGTATCAGGATCCTGCCAGGTGTGTATGGGGTTTCACAGTGTACCAGGATCCTGCATCGTCTGTATGGGGTTTCACAGTTTATCTGGTTCCTGCCAGGTGTGTATGGGGTTTTCACAGTGTATCAGGATCCTGCCAGGTGTGTATGGGGTTTTCACAGTGTATCAGGATCCTGCCAGATGTGAATGGGTTTTCACTGCGTATCAGGATCCTGCCAGATGTGAATGGTGTTTCACAGTGGGTCAGGATCCGGCCAGCTTTGTACGGGGTTTTCACAGTGTATCAGGATCCTGCCAGATGTGAATGAGGTTTTCACAGTGCATCAGGATCCTGCCAGATGTGTATGGGGTTTTCACAGTGCATCAGGATCCTTCCAGATGTGTATGTGTGTTTCACAGTGTATCAGGATCCTGCATCGTGTGTATGGGGTTTCACAGTTTATCAGGATCCTGCCAGGTGTGTCTGGGGTTTTCACAGTGTATCAGGATCCTGCCAGGTGTGTATGGGGTTTTCACAGTGGATCAGGATCCTGCCAGGTGTGTATGTGGGTTTCACAGATTATCAGCATCCTGCCTGGTGTGTATGGGGATTTCACAGTGTATCAGGATCCTGCCAGGTGTGTATGTGGGTTTCACAGTTTATCAGGATCCTGCCTGGTGTGTATGGGGTTTCACAGTGCATCAGTATCCTGCCAGGTGCGTATTTTGGTTTCACAGTTTATCAGCATCCTGCCAGATGTGAATGGGGTTTCACAGTGGATCAGGATCCTGCCAGGTGTGTACGGGGTTTTCACAGTGGATCAGGATCCTGCCAGATGTGTATGGAGTTTTCACAATGGATCAGGATCCTGCCAGGTGTGTATGGGGTTTTCACAGTGGATCAGGATCCTGCCAGGTGTGTCAGGGATTTCACAGTGTATCAGGATCCTGCCAGGTGTGTATGGGGTGTTTACAGTTTATCAAGGTGCTGCCAGGCGTGTATGGAGTTTTCACAGTGGATCAGGATCCTGCCAGGTGTGTATGGGGGTTTCACTGTGTATCAGGATCCTGCCAGGTGTGTATGGGATTTCAATGTGTATCAGGATTCTTTCAGGTGTGTATGGGGTTTCACAGTGTATCAGGATCCTGCCAGATGTGAGTGGGGATTCACTGTGGATCAGGATCCTGACAGATGTGAATGGATTTTCACTGTGCATCAGGAACCTGCCAGGTGTGAATGGTGTTTCACAGTGGGTCAGGATCCGGCCAGCTTTGTACGGGGTTTTCACAGTGTATCAGGATCCTGCCAGATGTGAATGAGGTTTTCACAGTGCATCAGGATCCTGCCAGATGTGTATGGGGTTTTCACAGTGCATCAGGATCCTTCCAGATGTGTATGTGTGTTTCACAGTGTATCAGGATCCTGCATCGTGTGTATGGGGTTTCACAGTTTATCAGGATCCTGCCAGGTGTGTATGGGGTTTTCACAGTGTATCAGGATCCTGCCAGGTGTGTATGGGGTTTTCACAGTGGATCAGGATCCTGCCAGGTGTGTATGTGGGTTTCACAGATTATCAGCATCCTGCCTGGTGTGTATGGGGATTTCACAGTGTATCAGGATCCTGCCAGGTGTGTATGTGGGTTTCACAGTTTATCAGGATCCTGCCTGGTGTGTATGGGGTTTCACAGTGCATCAGTATCCTGCCAGGTGCGTATTTTGGTTTCACAGTTTATCAGCATCCTGCCAGATGTGAATGGGGTTTCACAGTGGATCAGGATCCTGCCAGGTGTGTACGGGGTTTTCACAGTGGATCAGGATCCTGCCAGATGTGTATGGAGTTTTCACAATGGATCAGGATCCTGCCAGGTGTGTATGGGGTTTTCACAGTGGATCAGGATCCTGCCAGGTGTGTCAGGGATTTCACAGTGTATCAGGATCCTGCCAGGTGTGTATGGGGTGTTTACAGTTTATCAAGGTGCTGCCAGGCGTGTATGGAGTTTTCACAGTGGATCAGGATCCTGCCAGGTGTGTATGGGGGTTTCACTGTGTATCAGGATCCTGCCAGGTGTGTATGGGATTTCAATGTGTATCAGGATTCTTTCAGGTGTGTATGGGGTTTCACAGTGTATCAGGATCCTGCCAGATGTGAGTGGGGATTCACTGTGGATCAGGATCCTGACAGATGTGAATGGATTTTCACTGTGCATCAGGAACCTGCCAGGTGTGCACGGGATTTCACAGTGCATCAGGCTCCTGCCAGGTGCGTAAGGGGGTTTCACAGTATATCAGGATCCTGCCAGGTGTGTATTGGGGTTCCACAGTTTATCAGGATCCTGCCAGGTGTGCATGTGGGTTTCACAGTTTATCAGGATACTGCCAGATGTGAATGGGGTTTTCACAGTGCATCAGGATCCTGCCAGATGTGTATGGGGTTTTCACAGACCATCAGGTTCCTTCCAAATGTGTATGGGTGTTTCATAATGTATCAGGATCCTGCATCGTGTGTATGGGGTTTCACAGTTTATCAGGATCCTGCCAGGTGTGTATGGGGTTTTCACAGTGTATCAGGATCTGCCAGGTGTGTATGGGGTTTTCGCAGAGTATCAGGATCCTGCCAGGTGTGTATGTGGGTTTCACAGATTATCAGCATCCTGCCTGGTGCATATGGGGATTTCACAGTGTATCAGGATCCTGCCAGGTGTGTATGTGGGTTTCACAGATTATCAGGATCCTGCCATATGTGAATGGGGTTTTCACAGTGCATCAGGATCCTGCCAGGTGTGTATGTGGGTTTCACAGATTATCAGGATCCTGCCAGATGTGAATGGGGTTTCACGGTGGTTCAGGATCCTGCCAGGTGTGTACGGGGTTTTCACAGTGGATCAGGATCCTGCCAGATGTGTATGGAGTTTTCACAGTGGATCAGGATCCTGCCAGGTGTGTATGGGATTTTCACAGTATATCAGGATCCTGCCAGGAGTGTCAGGGATTTCACAGTGTATCAGGATCCTGCCAGGTGTGTATGGGGTTTCACAGTGTACCAGGATCCTGCCAGGTGTGTATGGGGTTTCACAGTGTATCAGGATCCTGCCAGGTGTGTATGGGGTTTCACAGTGTATCAGGATCCAGCCAGATGTGAATGGGGTTTCACTGTGTATCAGGATCCTGCCAGGTGTGTACGGGGTTTTCACAGTGGATCAGGATCCTGCCAGATGTGTATGGAGTTTTCACAGTGGATCAGGATCCTGCGAGGTGTGTATGGGATTTTCACAGTATATCAGGATCCTGCCAGGAGTGTCAGGGATTTCACAGTGTATCAGGATCCTGCCAGGTGTGTATGGGGTTTCACAGTGTATCAGGATCCTGCCAGGTGTGTATGGGATTTCACAGTGTACCAGGATCCTGCCAGGTGTGTATGGGGTTTCACAGTGTATCAGGATCCTGCCAGGTGTGTATGGGGTTTCACAGTGTATCAGGATCCAGCCAGATGTGAATGGGGTTTCACTGTGTATCAGGATCCTGCCAGATGTGAATGGGGTTACACTGTGCATCAGGAACCTGCCAGGTGTTTACTGGGATTTCACAGTGCATCAGGCTCCTGCCAGGTGAGTATGGGGTTTCACAGTATATCAGGATCCTGCCAGGTGTGTATGGGTTTTCAAAGTATATCAGGATCCTGCCAGGTGTGTATGGGGGTTTCACATTTTATAAGGATCCCGCCAGGTGTGTGTGGTTGTTTCACAGTTTATCAGCATCCTGCCAGGTGCGTATGGGGTATATACAGTGGATCAGGATCCTGCCAGGTATGTATGGTGTTTTCACAGTGGATCAGGATCCTGCCAGGTGTGTATGGGGTTTTCACAGTGGATCAGGATCCTGCCAGGTGTGTATGGGGTTTTCACAGTGCATCAGTTTCCTTCCAGATGTGTATGTGGGTTTCACAGATTATCAGGATCCTTCCAGGTGTGTCTGGGATATTCACAGTATATCAGGATCCTGCCAGTTGTGTATGTGGGTTTCACAGTTTATCAGGATCCTGCCAGGTGTGTATGTGCGTTTCACAGTTTATCAGGATCCTGCCAGATGTGAATGGGGTTTCACTGTGTATCAGGATCCTGCCAGATGTGAATGGGGTTTCACTGTGCATCAGGAACCTGCCAGGTGTGTACCGGGATTTCACAGTGCATCAGGATCCCGCCAGGTGTGTATGGGGGTTTCACAGTTTATCAGCATCCTGCCAGGTGCGCATGGGGTATATACAGTGGATCAGGATCCTGCCAGGTGTGTATGGGGTTTTCACAGTGGATCAGGATCCTGCCAGGTGTGTATGGGTTTTTCGCAGTGGTTCAGGATCCTGCCAGGTGTGTGAGGGGTTTTCACAGTGTATCAGGATCCTGCCAGGTGTGTATGGGGTTTTCACAGTGTATCAGTATCCTGCCAGATGTGAATGAGGTTTCACTGCGTATCAGGATCCTGCCAGATGTGAATGGTGTTTCACAACGGATCAGGATCCTGCCAGGTGTGTACGGGTTTTTCACAGTGTATCAGGATCCTGCCAGATGTGAATGAGGTTTTCACCGTGCATCAGGATCCTGCCAGATATGTATTGGGTTTTCACAGTGCATCAGTATCCTTCCAGATGTGTATGGGAGTTTCACAGTGTATCAGGATCCTGCATCGTGTGGATGGGGATTCACAGTTTATCAGGTTCCTGCCAGGTGTGTCTGAGGTTTTCACAGTGTACCAGGATCCTGCCAGTTGTGTATGTGGGTTTCACAGTTTATCAGGATCCTGCCAGGTGTGTATGTGCGTTTCACAGTTTATCAGGATCCTGCCAGATGTGAATGGGGTTTCACTGTGTATCAGGATCCTGCCAGATGTGAATGGGGTTTCACTGTGCATCAGGAACCTGCCAGGTGTGTACCGGGATTTCACAGTGCATCAGGATCCCGCCAGGTGTGTATGGGGGTTTCACAGTTTATCAGCATCCTGCCAGGTGCGCATGGGGTATATACAGTGGATCAGGATCCTGCCAGGTGTGTATGGGGTTTTCACAGTGGATCAGGACCCTGCCAGGTGTGTATGTGGGTTTTCACAGTGTATCAGGATCCTGCCGGTTGTGTATGGGGTTTTCACAGTATATCAGGATCCTGGCAGATGTGAATGGGGTTTCACTGCGTATCAGGATCCAGCCAGATGTGAATGGTGTTCCACAGTGGATCAGGATCCTGCCAGATGTGTATGGGTGTTTCACAGTGTTTCAGGATCCTGCATCGTGTGTATGGGGTTTCACAGTTTATCTGTTTCCTGCCAGGTGTGTATGGAGTTTTCATAGTGTATCAGGATCCTGCCAGGAGTGTATGGGGTTTTCACAGGGTATCAGGATCCTGCCAGGTGTGTATGTGGATTTCACAGTTTATCAGGACACTGCCAGGTGTGTCTGGGGTTTTCACAGATTATCAGGATCCTGCCAGGTGTGTATGGGGGTTTCACAGTTTATCAGGATCCTGCCTGGTGTGCATGTGGGTTTCACAGTTAATCAGGATCCTTCCAGATGTGAATGGGGTTATCACAGTGCATCAGGATCCTGTCAGATGTGTATGGGGTTTTCACAGTCCATCAGTTTGCTTCCAGATGTGTATGGGGTATATATACAGTGGATCAGGATCCTGCCAATTGTGTATGGGGTTGCACAGTTTATCAGGATCCTGCCAGGGGTGTATGGGGTTTTCACAGTGTATCAGGATCCTGCCAGGTGTGTATGGGGTTTTCACAGTGTATCAGGATCCTGCCAGGTGTGTCCGGGTTTTCACAGTGGATCAGGATCCTGCCAGATGTGTATGGAGATTTCACAGTGGATCAGGATACTGCCAGGTGTGTATGGGTGTTTCACAGTGTATCTGGATCCTGCATCGTCTGTATGGGGTTTCACAGTTTATCTGGTTCCTGCCAGGTGTGTATGGGGTTTTCACAGTGTATCAGGATCCTGCCAGGTGTGTATGGGGTTTTCACAGTGTATCAGGATCCTGCCAGGTGTGTATGGGGGTTTCACAGATTATCAGGATCCTGCCTGGTGTGTATGTGGGTTTCACAGTTTATCAGGATCCTGCCAGATGTGAATGGGGTTTCCACAGTGCATCGGAATCCTGTCAGATGTCTATGGGGTTTTCGCAGTCCATCAGTTTGCTTCCAGATGTGTATGTGGTATATTTACAGTGGATCTGGATCCTGCCAGGTGTGTATGGGGTTTCACAGTTTATCAGGATCCTGCCAGGGGTTTATCGGGTTTTCACAGTGTATCAGGATCCTGCCAGGTGTGTATGGGGTTTTCACAGTGTATCAGGAACCTGCCAGCTGTGTATCTGGGTTTCACAGTTTATCAGCATCCTGCCTGGTGTGTATGGGGATTTCACAGTGTATCAGGATCCTGCCAGGTGTGTATGTGGGTTTCACAGTTTATCAGGATCCTGCTTGGTGTGTATGGGTTTTCACAGTGGATCAGGATCCTGCCAGGTGTGTATGTGGGCTTCACAGTTTATCAGGATCCTGCCAGATGTGAATGGGGTTTCACGGTGGATCAGGATCCTGCCAGGTGTATACGGGTTTTCACAGTGGATCAGGATCCTGCCAGATGTGCATGGAGATTTCACAGTGGATCAGGATACTGCCAGGTGTGTATGGGGTTTTCACAGTGGATCAGGATACTGCCAGGTGTGTCAGGGATTTCACAGTGGATCAGGATCCTGCCAGGTGTGTGTGGGGTGTTCACAGTTTATCAAGGTCCTGCCAGGCGTGTATGGGGTTTTCACAGTGGATCAGGATCCTGCCAAATGTGCATAGGGGTTTCACTTTGTATCAGGATCCTGCCAGGTGTGTATGGGGTTTCTCAGTGTATCAGGATCCTGCCAGGTGTGTATGGGGTTTCACAGTGTCTCAGGACCCTGCCAGATGTGAATGGGGTTTCACTGTGTATCAGGATCCTGCCAGA
This sequence comes from Heterodontus francisci, assembly GCF_036365525.1. NCBI lineage: Eukaryota > Metazoa > Chordata > Chondrichthyes > Heterodontiformes > Heterodontidae > Heterodontus > Heterodontus francisci. The sequence continues at coordinate 11,373,021 of NW_027140867.1, read as the reverse complement.
TGTGAATGGGGTTTCACTGTGCATCAGGAAGCTGCCAGGTGTGCACGGGGATTTCACAGTATATCAGGCTCCTGCCAGGTGTGTATGGGGGTTTCACAGTATATCAGGATCCTGCCAGGTGTGTATGGGGTTTCACAGAATATCAGGATCCTGCCAGGTGTGTATGGGGGTTTCACAGTATATCAGGATCCTGCCAGGTGTGTATGGGGTTTCACAGTATATCAGGATCCTGCCAGGTGTGTATGGGGGTTTCACTGTTTATGAGGATCCTGCCAGGTGTGTATGGGGGATTTACAGTTTTTCAGCATCCTGCCAGGTGCGTATGGGGTATATGTACAGTGGATCAGGATCCTGCCAGGTGTGTATGGTGTTTTCACAGTGTATCAGGATCCTGCCAGGTGTGTATGCGGTTTACACAGTGTATCAGGATCCTGCCAAGTGTGTATGGGGTTTTCACAGTGGATCACGATCCTGCCAGGTGTGTATGGGGTTTTCTCAGTGGATCAGGATCCTGCCAGGTGTGTGTGGGGTTTTCACAGTGTATCAGGATCCTGTCAGGTGTGTATGTGCGTTTCACAGTTTATCAGCATCCTGCCTGGTGTGTTTGGGTATTTCACAGTGTATCAGGATCCTGCCAGGTGTGTATGTGGGATTCACAGTTTATCAGGATCCTGGTTGGTGTGTATGGGTTTTCACAGTGGATGAGGATCCTGCCAGGTGTGTATGTGGGTTTCACAGTTTATCAGGATCCTGCCAGATGTGAATGGGGTTTCACAGTGGATCAGGATCCTGCCAGGTGTGTCCGGGTTTTCACAGTGGATCAGGATCCTGCCAGATGTGTATGGAGATTTCACAGTGGATCAGGATACTGCCAGGTGTGTATGGGTGTTTCACAGTGTATCTGGATCCTGCATCGTCTGTATGGGGTTTCACAGTTTATCAGGTTCCTGCCAGGTGTGTATGGGGTTTTCACAGTGCATCAGGATCCTGCCAGGTGTGTATGGGGTTTTCACAGTGTATCAGGATCCTGCCAGGTGTGTATGTGGGTTTCACAGTTTATCTGGTTCCTGCCAGGTGTGTATGGGGTTTTCACAGTGTATCAGGATCCTGCCAGGTGTGTATGGGGGTTTCACAGTTTATCAGGATCCTGCCTGGTGTGTATGTGCGTTTCACAGTTTATCAGGATCCTGCCAGATGTGAATGGGGTTTTCACAGTGCATCAGAATCCTGTCAGATGTCTATGGGGTTTTCACAGTCCATCAGTTTGCTTCCAGATGTGTATGGGGTATATTTACAGTGGATCAGGATCCTGCCAGGTGTGTATGGGGTTTCACAGTTTATCAGGATCCTGCCAGGGGTTTATCGGGTTTTCACAGTGTATCAGGATCCTGCCAGGTGTGTATGGGGTTTTCACAGTGTATCAGGAACCTGCCAGGTGTGTATCTGGGTTTCACAGTTTATCAGCATCCTGCCTGGTGTGTATGGGGATTTCACAGTGTATCAGGATCCTGCCAGGTGTGTATGTGGGTTTCACAGTTTATCAGGATCCTGCTTGGTGTGTATGGGTTTTCACAGTGGATCAGGATCCAGCCAGGTGTGTATGTGGGCTTCACAGTTTATCAGGATCCTGCCAGATGTGAATGGGGTTTCACAGTGGATCAGGATCCTGCCAGGTGTGTACGGGTTTTCACAGTGGATCAGGATCCTGCCAGATGTGCATGGAGATTTCACAGTGGATCAGGATACTGCCAGGTTTGTATGGGGATTTCACAGTGGATCAGGATCCTGCCAGGTGTGTGTGGGGTGTTCACAGTTTATCAAGGTCCTGCCAGGCGTGTATGGGGTTTTCACAGTGGATCAGGATCCTGCCAAATGTGCATAGGGGTTTCACTTTGTATCAGGATCCTGCCAGGTGTGTATGGGGTTTCTCAGTGTATCAGGATCCTGCCAGGTGTGTATGGGGTTTCACAGTGTCTCACGACCCTGCCAGATGTGAATGGGGTTTCACTGTGTATCAGGATCCTGCCAGATGTGAATGGGGTTTCACTGTGCATCAGGAACCTGCCAGGTGTGCACGGGGATTTCACAGTATATCAGGCTCCTGCCAGGTGTGTATGGGGGTTTCACAGTATATCAGGATCCTGCCAGGTGTGTATGGGGTTTCACAGTATATCAGGATCCTGCCAGGTGTGTATGGGGGTTTCACTGTGTATCAGGATCCTGCCAGATGTGAATGGGGTTTCACTGTGCATCAGGAACCTGCCAGGTGTGCACGGGGATTTCACAGTATATCAGGCTCCTGCCAGGTGTGTATGGGGGTTTCACAGTATATCAGGATCCTGCCAGGTGTGTATGGGGTTTCACAGTATATCAGGATCCTGCCAGGTGTGTATGGGGGTTTCACAGTATATCAGGATCCGGCCAGGTGTGTATGGGGTTTCACAGTATATCAGGATCCTGCCAGGTGTGTATGGGGGTTTCACTGTTTATGAGTATCCTGCCAGGTGTGTATGGGGGATTTACAGTTTTTCAGCATCCTGCCAGGTGCGTATGGGGTATATGTACAGTGGATCAGGATCCTGCCAGGTGTGTATGGTGTTTTCACAGTGTATCAGGATCCTGCCAGGTGTGTATGCGGTTTACACAGTGTATCAGGATCCTGCCAAGTGTGTATGGGGTTTTCACAGTGGATCACGATCCTGCCAGGTGTGTATGGGGTTTTCTCAGTGGATCAGGATCCTGCCAGGTGTGTGTGGGGTTTTCACAGTGTATCAGGATCCTGCCAGGTGTGTTTGGGGTTTTCACAGTCCATCAGGATGCTGCCAGGTGTGTCTGGGGTTTTCACAGATTATCAGGATCCTGCCAGATGTGACTGGGGTTTCACTGTGTATCAGGATCTTGCCAGAACTGAACGGGGTTTCACTGTGCATCAGGAATCTGCCAGGTGTGTACGGGGATTTCACAGTGCATCAGGCTCCTGCCAGGTGTGTATGGGGGTTTCGCAGTATATCAGGATCCTGCCAGGTGTGTATGGGTTTTCACAGTATATCAGGATCCTGCCAGGTGTGTATGGGGGTTTCACAGTTTATCAGGATCCCGCCAGGTGTGTATGGGGTATATACAGAGGATCAAGATCCTGCCAGATGTGTATGGTATTTTCACAGTGTATCAGGATCCTGCCAGGTGTGTATGGGGTTTTCACAGTGCAACAGGATCCTGCCAAGTGTGTATGGTGTTTTCACAGTGGATCAGGATCCTGCCAGGTGTGTATGGGGTTTCACAGTGGATCAAGATCCTGCCAGGCGTGTGTGGGGTTTTCACAATGTATCAGGATCCTGCCAGGTGTCTTTGGGGTTTTCACAGTGTATCAGGATCCTGCCAGATGTGAATGGGATTTCACTGCGTATCAGGAACCTGCCAGATGTGAATGGTGTTTCACTGTGGATCAGGATCCTGCCAGGTGTGTACGGGGTGTTCACAGTGTATCAGGATCCTGCCAGATGTGTATGGAGACTTCACAGTGGATCAGGATCCTGCCAGATGTGAATGAGGTTTTCACAGTGCATCAGGTTCCGTCCAGATGTGTATGGGGTTTTAACAGTGCATCAGGATCCTTCCAGATGTGCATGTGTGTTTCACAGAGTATCAGGATCCTGCCAGGTGTGTATGGGGTTTCACAGTTTATCAGGATCCTGCCAGGTGTGTATGGGGTTTTCACAGTGTATCAGGATCCTGCCAGGTGCATATGTGGGTTTCACAGTTTATCAGGACACTGCCAGGTGTGTCTGGGGTTTTCACAGATTATCAGGATCCTGCCAGGTGTGTATGGAGTTATCACAGTGCATCAGGATCCTGTCAGATGTGTATGGGGTTTTCACAGTCCATCAGTTTGCTTCCAGATGTGTATGAGGTATATATACAGTGGATCAGGATCCTGCCAGGTGTGTATGGGGTTTCACAGTTTATCAGGATCCTGCCAGGTGTGTATGGGGTTTTCACAGTGTATCAGGATCCTGCCAGATGTGAATGGGATTTCACTGCGTATCAGGATCCTGCCAGATGTGAATGGTGTTTCACAGTGGATCAGGATCCTGCCAGGTGTGTACGGGGTTTTCACAGTGTATCATGATCCTGCCAGATGTGTATGGAGATTTCACAGTGGATCAGGATCCTGCCAGATGTGAATGAGGTTTTCACAGTGCATCAGGATCCTGCCAGATGTGTATGGGGTTTTCACAGTGCATCAGGATCCTTCCAGATGTGCATGAGTGTTTCACAGTGTATCAGGATCCTGCATCGTGTGTATGGGGTTTCACAGTTTATCAGGATCCTGCCAGGTGTGTATGGGGTTTTCACAGTGTATCAGGATCCTGCCAGGTGTGTATGGGGTTTTCACAGTGTATCAGGATCCTGCCAGGTGCATATGTGGGTTTCACAGTTTATCAGGACACTGCCAGGTGTGTCTGGGGTTTTCACAGATTATCAGGATCCTGCCAGGTGTGTATGGAGTTATCACAGTGCATCAGGATCCTGTCAGATGTGTATGGGGTTTTCACAGTCCATCAGTTTGCTTCCAGATGTGTATGAGGTATATATACAGTGGATCAGGATCCTGCCAGGTGTGTATGGGGTTTCAAAGTTTATCAGGATCCTGCCAGGTGTGTATGGGGTTTTCACAGTGTATCAGGATCCTGCCAGATGTGAATGGGATTTCACTGCGTATCAGGATCCTGCCAGGTGTATATTTGGGTTTCACAGTTTATCAGGACACTGCCAGGTGTGTCTGGGGTTTTCACAGATTATCAGGATCCTGCCAGGTGTGTATGGGGGTTTCACAGTTTATCAGGATCCTGCCTGTTGTGTCTGTGGGTTTCACAGTTTATCAGGATCCTGCCATATGTGAATGGGGTTTTCACAGTGCATCAGGATCCTGTCAGATGTGTATGGGGTTTTCACAGTCCATCAGTTTGCTTCCAGATGTGTATGGGGTATATATACAGTGGATCAGGATCCAGCAAGGTGTGTATGGGGTTTCACAGTTTATCAGGATCCTGCCAGGCATGCATGGGGTTTTCACAGTGTATCAGGATCCTGCCAGGTGTGTATGGGGTTTTCACAGTGTATCAGGATCCTGCCAGGTGTGTATGTGGGTTTCACAGTTTATCAGCATCCTGCCTGGTGTGTTTGGGGATTTCACAGTGTATCAGGATCCTGCCAGGTGTGTATGTGGGTTTCACAGTTTATCTGGATCCTGGTTGGTGTGTATGGGTTTTCACAGTGGATCAGGATCCTGCCAGGTGTGTATGTGGGCTTCACAGTTTATCAGGATCCTGCCAGATGTGAATGGGGCTTCACAGTGGATCAGGATCCTGCCAGGTGTGTACGGGTTTTCACAGTGGATCAGGATCCTGCCAGATGTGTATGGAGATTTCACAGTGGATCAGGATACTGCCAGGTGTGTATGGGTGTTTCACAGTGTATCAGGATCCTGCATCGTCTGTATGGGGTTTCACAGTTTATCTGGTTCCTGCCAGGTGTGTATGGGGTTTTCACAGTGTATCAGGATCCTGCCAGGTGTGTATGGGGTTTTCACAGTGTATCAGGATCCTGCCAGTTGTTTATGTGGGTTTCACAGTTTATCAGGACACTGCCAGGTGTGTCTGGGGTTTTCACAGATTATCAGGATCCTGCCAGGTGTGTATGTGGGTTTCACAGTTTATCAGGATCCTGCCAGATGTGAATGGGGTTTTCACAGTGCATCAGAATCCTGCCAGGTGTGTATGTGGGTTTCACAGTTTATCAGGATCCTGCTTGGTGTGTATGGGTTTTCACAGTGGATCAGGATACTGCCAGGTGTGTATGTGGGTTTCACAGTTTATCAGGATCCTGCCAGATGTGAATGGGGTTTCACAGTGGATCAGGATCCTGCCAGGTGTGTACGGGTTTTCACAGTGGATCAGGATCCTGCCAGATGTGAATGGAGATTTCACAGTGGATCAGGATACTGCCAGGTGTGTATGGGGTTTTCACAGTGGATCAGGATCCTGCCAGGTGTGTCAGGGATTTCACAGTGGATCAGGATCCTGCCAGGTGTGTGTGGGGTGTTCACAGTTTATCAAAGTCCTGCCAGGCGTGTATGGGGTTTTCACAGTGGATCAGGATCCTGCCAGGTGTGCATGGGGGATTCACTGTGTCTCAGGATCCTGCCAGGTGTGTATGGGGTTTCACAGTGTATCAGGATCCTGCCAGGTGTGTATGGGGTTTCACAGTGTCTCAGGATCCTGCCAGATGTGAATGGGGTTTCACTGTGCATCAGGAACCTGCCAGGTGTGCACGGGGATTTCACAGTGCATCAGGCTCCTGCCAGGTGTGTATGGGAGTTTCACAGTATATCAGGATCCTGCCAGGTGTGTATGGGGTTTCACAGTATATCAGGATCCTGCCAGGTGTGTATGGGGGTTTCACAGTTTATGAGGATCCTGCCAGGTGTGTATGGGGGATTTACAGTTTATCAGCATCCTGCCAGGTGCTTATGGGGTATATGTACAGTGGATCAGGATCCTGCCAGGTGTGTATGGTGTTTTCACAGTGTATCAGGATCCTGCCAGGTGTGTATGCGGTTTACACAGTGTATCAGGATCCTGCCAAGTGTGTATGGGGTTTTCACAGTGGATCACGATCCTGCCAGGTGTGTATGGGGTTTTCTCAGTGGATCAGGATCCTGCCAGGTGTGTGTGGGGTTTTCACAGTGTATCAGGATGCTGCCAGGTGTATTTGGGGTTTTCACAGTCCATCAGGATCCTGCCAGGTGTGTCTGGGGTTTTCACAGTTTATCAGGATCCTGACAGGTGTGTATGGGGGTTTAACGGTTTATCAGGATCCTGCCAGGTGTGTATGTGAGTTTCACAGATTATCAGGATCCTGCCAGATGTGACTGGGGTTTCACTGTGTATCAGGATCCTGCCAGATGTGAACGGGGTTTCACTGTGCATCAGGAATCTGCCAGGTGTGTCGGGGATTTCACAGTGCATCAGGCTCCTGCCAGGTATGTATGGGGGTTTCACAGTATATCAGGATCCTGCCAGGTCTGTATGGGTTTTCACAGTATATCAGGATCCTGCCAGGTGTGTATGGGGGTTTCACAGTTTATCAGGATCCCGCCAGGTGTGTATGGGGGTTTCACAGTTTATCAGCGTCCTGCGAGGTGCGTATGGGGTATATACAGTGGATCAAGATCCTGCCAGATGTGTATGGTGTTTTCACAGTGTATCAGGATCCTGCCAGGTGTGTATGGGGTTTTCACAGTGCAACAGGATCCTGCCAAGTGTGTATGGTGTTTTCACAGTGGATCAGGATCCTGCCAGGTGTGTATGGGGTTTCACAGTGGATCAAGATCCTGCCAGGTGTGTGTGGGGTTTTCACAATGTATCAGGATCCTGCCTGGTGTGTCTTTGGGGTTTTCACAGTGCATCAGGATCCTGCCAGATGTGAATGGGATTTCACTGCGTATCAGGAACCTGCCAGATGTGAATGGTGTTTCACTGTGGATCAGGATACTGCCAGGTGTGTACGGGGTGTTCACTGTGGATCAGGATCCTGCTTCGTGTGTATGGGGTTTCACAGTTTATCAGGATCCTGCCAGGTGTGTATGGGGTTTTCACAGTGTATCAGGATCCTGCCAGGTGTGTATGGGGTTTTCACAGTGTATCAGGATCCTGCCAGGGGCACATGTGGGTTTCACAGTTTATCAGGACACTGCCAGGTGTGTCTGGGGTTTTCACAGATTATCAGGATCCTGCCAGGTGTGTATGGAGTTATCACAGTGCATCAGGATCCTGTCAGATGTGTATGGGGTTTTCACAGTCCATCAGTTTGCTTCCAGATGTGTATGGGGTATATATACAGTGGATCAGGATCCTGCCTGGTGTGTATGGGGTTTCACAGTTTATCAGGATCCTGCCAGGGGTGTATGGGGTTTTCACAGTGTATCAGGATCCTGCCAGATGTGAATGGGATTTCACTGTGTATCAGGATCCTGCCAGATGTGAATGTTGTTTCACAGTCGATCAGGATCCTGCCAGGTGTGTACGGGGTTTTCACAGTGTATCAGGATCCTGCCAGATGTGTATGGAGATTTCACAGTGGATCAGGATCCTGCCAGATGTGAATGAGGTTTTCACAGTGCATCAGGATCCTGCCAGATGTGTATGGGGTTTTCACAGTGCATCAGGATCCTTCCAGATGTGCATGTGTGTTTCACAGTGTATCAGGATCCTGCATCGTGTGTATGGGGTTTCACAGTTTATCAGGATCCTGCCAGGTGTGTATGGGGTTTTCACAGTGTATCAGGATCCTGCCAGGTGTGTATGGGGTTTTCACACTGTATCAGGATGCTGCCAGGTGTATATGTGGTTTTCACAGTTTATCAGGACACTGCCAGGTGTGTCTGGGGTTTTCACAGATTATCAGGATCCTGCCAGGTGTGTATGGGGGTTTCACAGTTTATCAGGATCCTGCCTGGTGTGTCTGTGGGTTTCACAGTTTATCAGGATCCTGCCATATGTGAATGGGGTTTTCACAGTGCATCAGGATCCTGTCAGATGTGTATGGGGTTTTCACAGTCCATCAGTTTGCTTCCAGATGTGTATGGGGTATATATACAGTGGATCAGGATCCAGCCAGGTGTGTATGGGGTTTCACAGTTTATCAGGATCCTGCCAGGCATGCATGGGGTTTTCACAGTGTATCAGGATCCTGCCAGGTGTGTATGGGGTTTTCACAGTTTATCAGCATCCTGCCTGGTGTGTTTGGGGATTTCACAGTGTATCAGGATCCTGCCAGGTGTGTATGTGGGTTTCACAGTTTATCTGGATCCTGCTTGGTGTGTATGGGTTTTCACAGTGGATCAGGATCCTGCCAGGTGTGCATGTGGGTTTCACAGTTTATCAGGATCCTGCCAGATGTGAATGGGGCTTCACAGTGGATCAGGATCCTGCCAGGTGTGTACGGGTTTTCACAGTGGATCAGGATCCTGCCAGATGTGCATGGAGATTTCACAGTGGATCAGGATACTGCCAGGTGTGTATGGGTGTTTCACAGTGTATCAGGATCCTGCATCGTCTGTATGGGGTTTCACAGATAATCTGGTTCCTGCCAGGTGTGTATGGGGTTTTCACAGTGTATCAGGTTCCTGCCAGGTGTGTATGGGGTTTTCACAGTGTATCAGGATCCTGCCAGGTGTGTATGTGGGTTTCACAGTTTATCAGGACACTGCCATGTGTGTCTGGGGTTTTCAAAGATTATCAGGATCCTGCCAGGTGTGTTTGGGGGTTTCACAGTTTATCAGGATCCTGCCTGGTGTGTATGTGGGTTTCACAGTTTATCAGGATCCTGCTTGGTGTGTATGGGTTTTCACAGTGGATCAGGATCCTGCCAGGTGTGTATGTGGGTTTCACAGTTTATCAGGATCCTGCCAGATGTGAATGGGGTTTCACAGTGGATCAGGATCCTGCCAGGTGTGTACGGGTTTTCACAGTGGATCAGGTACCTGCCAGATGTGCATGGAGATTTCACAGTGGATCAGGATACTGCCAGGTGTGTATGGGTGTTTCACAGTGTATCAGGATCCTGCATCGCCTGTATGGGGTTTCACAGTTTATCTGGTTCCTGCCAGGTGTGTATGGGGTTTTCACAGTGTATCAGGATCCTGCCAGGTGTGTATGGGGTTTTCACAGTGTATCAATGTCCTGCCAGGTGTGTATGTGGGTTTCACAGTTTATCAGGACACTGCCTGGTGTGTCTGGGGTTTTCACAGATTATCAGGATCCTGCCAGGTGTGTATGGGGGTTTCACAGTTTATCAGGATCCTACCTGGTGTGTATGTGGGTTTCACAGTGTATCAGTATCCTGCATCGCCTGTATGGGGTTTCACAGTTTATCTGGTTCCTGCCAGGTGTGTATGGGGTTTTCACAGTGTATCAGGATCCTGCCAGATGTGAATGGGGTTTTCACAGTGCATCAGGATCCTGTCAGATGTGTATGGGGTTTTCACAGTCCATCAGTTTGCTTCCAGATGTGTATGGGGTATATATACAGTGGATCAGAATCCAGCCAGGTGTGTATGGGATTTCACAGTTTATCAGGATCCTGCCAGGAGTGTATGGGGTTTTCACAGTGTATCAGGATACTGCCAGGTGTGTATGGGGTTTTCACAGTGTATCAGTATCCTGCCAGGTGTGCATGTGGGTTTCACAGTTTATCAGCATCCTGCCTGGTGTGTATGGGGATTTCACAGTGTATCAGGATCCTGCCAGGTGTGTATGTGGGTTTCACAGTTTATCAGGCTCCTGCTTGGTGTGTATGGGTTTTCACAGTGGATGAGGATCCTGCCAGGTGTGTATGTGGGTTTCACAGTTTATCAGCATCCTGCCAGATGTGAATGGGGTTTCACAGTGGATCAGGATCCTGCCAGGTGTGTACGGGTTTTCACTGTGGATCAGGATCCTGCCAGATGTGTATGGAGCTTTCACAGTGCATCAGGATACTGCCAGGTGTGTATGGGGTTTTCACAGTGGATCAGGATCCTGACAGGTGAGTCAGGGATTTCACAGTGTATCAGGATCCTGCCAGGTGTGTATGGGGTGTTCACAGTTTATCAAGGTCCTGCCAGGCGTGTATGGGGTTTTCACAGTGGATCAGGATCCTGCCAGGTGTGCAAGGGGGTTTCACTGTGTATCAGGATCCTGCCAGGTGTGTATGGGGTTTCAAAGTGTCTCAGGATCCTGCCAGATGTGAATCGGGTTTCACTGCGTATCAGGATCCTGCCAGATGTGAATGGTGTTTCACAGTGGATCAGGATCCTGCCAGGTGTGTACGGGGTTTTCACAGTGTATCAGGATCCTGCCAGATGTGTATGGAGATTTCACAGTGGATCAGGATCCAGCCAGATGTGAATGAGGTGTTCACAGTGCATCAGGATCCTGCCAGATGTGTATTGGGTTTTCACAGTGCATCAGGATCCTTCCAGATGTGCATGTGTGTTTCACAGTGTATCAGGATCCTGCATCGTGTGTATGGGGTTTCACAGTTTATCAGGATCCTGCCAGGTGTGTATGGGGTTTTCACAGTGTATCAGGATCCTGCCAGGTGTGTATCGGGTTTTGCAGTGTATCAGGATCCTGCCAGGTGTATATGTGGGTTTCACAGTTTATCAGGACACTGCCAGGTGTGTCTGGGGTTTTCACAGATTATCAGGATCCTGCCTGGTGTGTATGGGGAATTCACAGTGTATCAGGATCCTGCCAGGTGTGTATGTGGGTTTCACAGTTTATCAGGATCCTGCTTGGTGTGTATGGGTTTTCACAGTGGATGAGGATCCTGCCAGGTGTGTATGTGGGTTTCACAGTTTATCAGGATCCTGCCAGATGTGAATGGGGTTTCACAGTGGATCAGGATCCTGCCAGGGGTGTACGGGTTTTCACAGTGGATCAGGATCCTGCCAGATGTGTATGGAGCTTTCACAGTGGATCAGGATACTGCCAGGTGTGTATGGGGTTTTCACAGTGGATCAGGATCCTGACAGGTGTGTCAGGGATTTCACAGTGTATCAGGATCCTGCCAGGTGTGTATGGGGTGTTCACAGTTTGTCAAGGTCCTGCCAGGCGTGTATAGGGTTTTCACAGTGGATCAGGAACCTGCCAGGTGTGCATGGGGCTTTCACTGTGTATCAGGATCCTGCCAGGTGTGTATGGGGTTTCTCAGTGTATCAGGATCCTGCCAGGTGTGTATGGGGTTTCACAGTGTCTCAGGATCCTGCCAGATGTGAGTGGGGTTTCACTGCGTATCAGGATCCTGCCAGATGTGTATGGAGATTTCACAGTGGATCAGGATCCTGCCAGATGTGACTGAGGTGTTCACAGTGCATCAGGATCCTGCCAGATGTGTATGGGGTTTTCACAGTGCATCAGGATCCTTCCAGATGTGCATGTGTGTTTCACTGTGTATCAGGATCCTGCATCGTGTGTATGGGGTTTCACAGTGTATCAGGATCCTGCCAGGTGTGTATGGGGTTTTCACAGTGTATCAGGATCCTGCCAGGTGTGTATGGGGTTTTTGCAGTGTATCTGGATCCTGCCAGGTGTATATGTGGGTTTCACAGTTTATCAGGACACTGCCAGGTGTGTCTGGGGTTTTCACAGTTTATCAGGATCCTGCTTGGTGTGTATTGGGATTTCACAGTGTATCAGGATCCTGCCAGGTGTGTATGTGGGTTTCACAGTTTATCAGGATCCTGCTTGGTGTGTATGGGTTTTCACAGTGGATGAGGATCCTGCCAGGTGTGTATGTGGGTTTCACAGTTTATCAGGATCCTGCCAGATGTGAATGGGGTTTCACAGTGGATTAGGATCCTGCCAGGTGTGTACGGGTTTTCACAGTGGATCAGGATCCTGCCAGATGTGTATGGGGCTTTCACAGTGGATCAGGATACTGCCAGGTGTGTATGGGGTTTTCACAGTGGATCAGGATCCTGACAGGTGTGTCAGGGATTTCACAGTGTATCAGGATCCTGCCAGGTGTGTATGGGGTGTTCACAGTTTGTCAAGGTCCTGCCAGGCGTGTATAGGGTTTTCACAGTGGATCAGGATCCTGCCAGGTGTGCATGGGGCTTTCACTGTGTATCAGGATCCTGCCAGGTGTGTATGGGGTTTCTCAGTGTATCAGGATCCTGCCAGGTGTGTATGGGGTTTCACAGTGTCTCAGGATCCTGCCAGATGTGAATGGGGTTTCACTGCGTATCAGGATCCTGCCAGATGTGAATGGTGTTTCACAGTGGATCAGGATCCTGCCAGGTGTGTACGGGGTTTTCACAGTGTATCAGGATCCTGCCAGATGTGTATGGAGATTTCACAGTGGATCAGGATCCTGCCAGATGTGAATGAGGTTTTCACAGTGCATCAGGATCCTGCCAGATGTGTATGGGGTTTTCACAGTGCATCCGGAGCCTTCCAGATGTGCATGTGTGTTTCACAGTGTATCAGGATCCTGCATCGTGTGTATGGGGTTTCACAGTTTATCAGGATCCTGCCAGGTGTGTATGGGGTTTTCACAGTGTATCAGGATCCTGCTAGGTGTGTATGGGGTTTTCGCAGTGTATCAGGATCCTGCCAGGTGTGTATGTGGGTTTCACAGTTTATCAGGACACTGCCAGGTGTGTCTGGGGTTTTCACAGATTATCAGGATCCTGCCAGGTATGTATGGGGGTTTCACAGTTTATCAGGATCCTGCCTGGTGTGTATGTGGGTTTCACAGTTTATCAGGATCCTGCCAGATGTGAATGGGGTTTTGTCAGTGCATCAGGATCCTGTCAGATGTGTATGGGGTTTTCAGAGTCCATCAGTTTGCTTCCAGATGTGTATGGGGTATATATACATTGGATCAGAATCCAGCCAGGCGTGTATGGGGTTTCACAGTTTATCAGGATCCTGCCAGGGGTGCATGGGGTTTTCACAGTGTATCAGGATCCTGCCAGGTGTGTATGGGGTTTTCACAGTGTATCAGGATCCTGCCAGGTGTGCATGTGGGTTTCACAGTTTATCAGCATCCTGTCTGGTGTGTATGGGGATTTCACAGTGTATCAGGACACTGCCAGGTGTGTCTGGGGTTTTCACAGATTATCAGGATACTGCCAGGTATGTATGGGGGTTTCACAGTTTATCAGGATCCTGCCTGGTGTGTATGTGGGTTTCACAGTTTATCAGGATCCTGCCAGATGTGAATGGGTTTTTAACAGTGCATCAGTATCCTGTCAGATGTGTATGGGGTTCTCACAGTCCATCAGTTTGCTTTCAGATGTGTATGGGGTATATATACAGTGGATCAGGATCCTGCCAGGTGTGTATGGGGTTTCACAGTTTATCAGGATCCTGCCAGGGGTGGATGGGGTTTTTACAGTGTATCAGGATCCTGCCAGGTGTGTATGGGGTTTTCACAGTGGATCAGGATCCTGCCTGGTGTGTTTGGGGATTTCACAGTGTATCAGGATCCTGCCAGGTGTGTATGTGGGTTTCACAGTTTATCAGGATCCTGCTTGGTGTGTATGGGTTTTCACAGTGGATCAGGATCCTGCCAGGTGTGTATGTGGGTTTCACTGTTTATCAGGATCCTGCCAGATGTGAATGGGGCTTCACAGTGGATCAGGATCCTGCCAGGTGTGTACGGGTTTTCACAGTGGATCAGGATCCTGCCAGATGTGTATGGAGATTTCACAGTGGATCAGGATACTGCCAGGTGTGTATGGGTGTTTCACAGTGTAACAGGATCCTGCATCGTCTGTATGGGGTTTCACAGTTTATCTGGTTCCTGCCAGGTGTGTATGGGGTTTTCACAATGTATCAGGATCCTGCCAGGTGTGTATGGGGTTTTCACAGTGTATCAGGATCCTGCCAGGTGTGTATGTGGGTTTCACAGTTTATCAGGTTCCTGCCAGGTGTGTATGGGGGTTTCACAGTTTATCAGGATCCTGCCTGGTGTGTATGTGGGTTTCACAGTTTATCAGGATCCTGTCAGATGTGAATGGCGTTTTCACAGTGCATCAGTATCCTGTCAGATGTGCATGGGGTTTTCACAGTCCATCAGTTTGCTTCCAGATGTGTATGGGGTATATATACAGTGGATCAGAATCCAGCCAGGTGTGTATGGGGTTTCACAGTTTATCAGGATCCTGCGAGGGGTGTATGGGGTTTTCACAGTGTATCAGGATCCTGCCAGGTGTGTATGGGGTTTTCACAGTGTATCAGGATCCTGCCAGGTGTGCATGTGGGTTTCACAGTTTATCAGCATCCTGCCTGGTGTGTATGGGGATTTCACAGTGTATCAGGATCCTGCCAGGTGTGTATGTGGGTTTCACAGTTTATCAGGATCCTGCTTGGTGTGTATGGGTTTTCACAGTGGATGAGGATCCTGCCAGGTGTGTATGTGGGTTTCACAGTTTATCAGGATCCTGCCAGATGTGAATGGGGTTTCACAGTGGATCAGGATCCTGCCAGGTGTGTACGGGTTTTCACAGTGGATCAGGATCCTGCCAGATGTGTATGGAGCTTTCACAGTGGATCAGGATACTGCCAGGTGTGTATGGGGTTTTCACAGTGTATCAGGATCCTGCCAGGTGTGTCAGGGATTTCACAGTGTATCAGGATCCTGCCAGGTGTGTATGGGGTGTTCACAGTTTATCAAGGTCCTGCCAGGCGTGTATGGGGTTTTCACAGTGGATCAGGAGCCTGCCAGGTGTGCATGGGGGTTTCACTGTGTATCAGGATCCTGCCAGGTGTGTATGGGGTTTCTCAGTGTATCAGGATCCTGCCAGGTGTGTATGGGGTTTCACAGTGTCTCAGGATCCTGCCAGATGTGAGTGGGGTTTCACTGTGTATCAGGATCCTGCCAGATGTGAATGGGATTTCACAGTGCATCAGGAACCTGCCAGGTGTGCACGGGGATTTCACATTGCATCAGGCTCCTGCCAGGTGTGTATGGGTGTTTCGCAGTATATCACGATCCTGCCAGGTGTGTATGGGGTTTCACAGTATATCAGGATCCTGCCAGGTGTGTATAGGGGTTTCACTGTGGATCAGAAGCCTGCCAGGTGTGTATGGGGTTTGTCAGTGTATCAGGATCCTGACAGGTGTGTATGGGGTTTCACAGTGTCTCAGGATCCTGCCAGATGTGAGTGGGGTTTCACTGTGTATCAGGATCCTGCCAGATGTGAATGGGATTTCACAGTGCATCAGGCTCCTGCCAGGTGTGTATGGGGGTTTCACAGTATATCAGGATCCTGCCAGGTGTGTATGGGGGTTTCACAGTTTATCAGGATCCTGCCAGGTGTGTATGGGGGATTGACAGTTTATCAGAATCCTGCCAGGTGCGTATGGGGTATATATACAGTGGATCTGGATCCTGCCAGGTGTGTATGGTGTTTTCACAGTGTATCAGGATCCTGCCAGATGTGTATGCGGTTTACACAGTGTATCAGGATCCTGCCAAGTGTGTATGGGGTTTTCACAGTGGATCAGGATCCTGCCAGGTGTGTATGGGGTTTTTGACAGTGGATCAGGATCCTGCCAGGTGTGTGTGGGATTTTCACAGTGTATCAGGATCCTGCCAGGTGTGCATGTGTGTTTCACAGTTTATCAGCATCCTGCCTGGTGTGTATGGGGATTTCACAGTGTATCAGGATCCTGCCAGGTGTGTATGTGGGTTTCACAGTTTATCAGGATCCTGCTTGGTGTGTATGGGTTTTCACAGTGGATGAGGATCCTGCCAGGTGTGTATGTGGGTTTCACAGTTTATCAAGATCCTGCCAGATGTGAATGGGGTTTCACAGTGGATCAGGATCCTGCCAGGTGTGTACGGGTTTCCACAGTGGATCAGGATCCTGCCAGATGTGTATGGAGCTTTCACAGTGGATCAGGATCCTGCCAGATGTGTATGGGGTTTTCACAGTACATCCGGAGCCTTCCAGATGTGCATGTGTGTTTCACAGTGTATCAGGATCCTGCATCGTGTGTATGGGGTTTCACAGTTTATCAGGATCCTGCCAGGTGTGTATGGGGTTTTCACAGTGTATCAGGATCCTGCCGTGTGTGTATGGGGTTTTCGCTGTGTATCAGGATCCTGCCAGGTGTGTATGTGGGTTTCACAGTTTATCAGGACACTGCCAGGTGTGTCTGGGGTTTTCACAGATTATCAGGATCCTGCCAGGTATGTATGGGGGTTTCACAGTTTATCAGGATCCTGCCTGGTGTGTATGTGGGTTTCACAGTTTATCAGGATCCTGCCAGATGTGAATGGGGTTTTCACAGTGCATCAGGATCCTGTCAGATGTGTATGGGGTTTTCAGAGTCCATCAGTTTGCTTCCAGATGTGTATGGGGTATATATACAGTGGATCAGAATCCAGCCAGGTGTGTATGGGGTTTCACAGTTTATCAGGATCCTGCCAGGGGTGCATGGGGTTTTCACAGTGTATCAGGATCCTGCCAGGTGTGTATGGGGTTTTCACAGTGTATCAGGATCCTGCCAGGTGTGCATGTGGGTTTCACAGTTTATCAGCATCCTGTCTGGTGTGTATGGGGATTTCACAGTGTATCAGGACACTGCCAGGTGTGTCTGGGGTTTTCACAGATTATCAGGATCCTGCCAGGTATGTATGGGGGTTTCACAGTTTATCAGGATCCTGCCTGGTGTGTATGTGGGTTTCACAGTTTATCAGGATCCTGCCAGATCTGAATGGGTTTTTAACAGTGCATCAGTATCCTGTCAGATGTGTATGGGGTTCTCACAGTCCATCAGTTTGCTTCCAGATGTGTATGGGGTATATATACAGTGGATCAGGATCCTGCCAGGTGTGTATGGGGTTTCACAGTTTATCAGGATCCTGCCAGGGGTGGATGGGGTTTTTACAGTGTATCAGGATCCTGCCAGGTGTGTATGGGGTTTTCACAGTGGATCAGGATCCTGCCTGGTGTGTTTGGGGATTTCACAGTGTATCAGGATCCTGCAAGGTGTGTATGTGGGTTTCACAGTTTATCAGGATCCTGCTTGGTGTGTATGGGTTTTCACAGTGGTCAGTATCCTGCCAGGTGTGTATGTGGGTTTCACTGTTTATCAGGATCCTGCCAGATGTGAATGGTGTTTCACAGTGGATCAGGATCCTGCCAGGTGTGTACGGGTTTTCACAGTGGATCAGGATCCTGCCAGATGTGTATGGAGATTTCACAGTGGATCAGGATACTGCCAGGTGTGTATGGGTGTTTCACAGTGTAACAGGATCCTGCATCGTCTGTATGGGGTTTCACAGTTTATCTGGTTCCTGCCAGGTGTGTATGGGGTTTTCACAATGCATCAGGATCCTGCCAGGTGTGTATGGGGTTTTCACAGTGTATCAGGATCCTGCCAGGTGTGTATGTGGGTTTCACAGTTTATCAGGTTCCTGCCAGGTGTGTATGGGGGTTTCACAGTTTATCAGGATCCTGCCTGGTGTGTATGTGGGTTTCACAGTTTATCAGGATCCTGTCAGATGTGAATGGCGTTTTCACAGTGCATCAGGATCCTGTCAGATGTGCATGGGGTTTTCACAGTCCATCAGTTTGCTTCCAGATGTGTATGGGGTATATATACAGTGGATCAGAATCCAGCCAGGTGTGTATGGGGTTTCACAGTTTATCAGGATCCTGCGAGGGGTGTATGGGGTTTTCACAGAGTATCAGGATCCTGCCAGGTGTGTATGGGGTTTTCACAGTGTATCAGGATCCTGCCAGGTGTGCATGTGGGTTTCACAGTTTATCAGCATCCTGCCTGGTGTGTATGGGGATTTCACAGTGTATCAGGATCCTGCCAGATGTGTATGTGGGTTTCACAGTTTATCAGGATCCTGCTTGGTGTGTATGGGTTTTCACAGTGGATGAGGATCCTGCCAGGTGTGTATGTAGGTTTCACAGTTTATCAGGATCCTGCCAGATGTGAATGGGGTTTCACAGTGGATCAGGATCCTGCCAGGTGTGTACGGGTTTTCACAGTGGATCAGGATCCTGCCAGATGTGTCTGGAGCTTTCACAGTGGATCAGGATACTGCCAGGTGTGTATGGGGTTTTCACAGTGTATCAGGATCCTGCCAGGTGTGTCAGGGATTTCACAGTGTATCAGGATCCTGCCAGGTGTGTATGGGGTTTTCACAGTTTATCAAGGTCCTGCCAGGCGTGTATGGGGTTTTCACAGTGGATCAGGAGCCTGACAGGTGTGCATGGGGGTTTCACTGTGTATCAGGATCCTGCCAGGTGTGCATGTGGGTTTCACAGTTTATCAGTATCCTGCCTGGTGTGTATGGGGATTTCACAGCGTATCAGGATCCTGCCAGGTGTGTATGTGGGTTTCACAGTTTATCAGGATCCTGCTTGGTGTGTATGGGTTTTCACAGTGGATGAGGATCCTGCCAGGTGTGTATGTGGGTTTCACAGTTTATCAAGATCCTGCCAGATGTGAATGGGGTTTCACAGTGGATCAGGATCCTGCCAGATGTGTATGGAGCTTTCACAGTGGATCAGGATACTGCCAGGTGTGTATGGGGTTTTCACAGTGTATCAGGATCCTGCCAGGTGTGTCAGGGATTTCACAGTGTATCAGGATCCTGCCAGGTGTGTATGGGGTGTTCACAGTGTATCAGGATCCTGCCAGGCGTGTATGGGGTTTTCACAGTTTATCAGGATCCTGCCAGGTGTGTCTGGGGTTTTCACAGTTTATCAGGATCCTGACAGGTGTATATGGGGGTTTCACAGTTTATCAGTATCCTGCCAGGTGTGTATGTGGGTTTCACAGATTATCAGGATCCTGCCAGATGTGAATGTGGTTTCACTCTGTATCATGATCCTGCCAGATGTGAATGGGGTTTCACTGTGCATCAGGAACCTGCCAGGTGTGTACGGGGATTTCACAGTGCATCAGGCTCCTGCCAGGTGTGTATGGGGGTTTCACAGTATATCAGGATCCTGCCAGGTGTGTATGGGTTTTCACAGTATATCAGGATCCTGCCAGGTGTGTATTGGGGTTTCACAGTTTGTCAGGATCCCGCCAGGTGTGTATGGGGGTTTCACAGTTTATCAGCATCCTGCCAGGTGCGTATGGGGTATATACAGTGGATCAGGATCCTGCCAGATGTGTATGGTGTTTTCACAGTGTATCAGGATCCTGTCAGGTGTGTATGGGGTTTTCACAGTGTAACAGGATCCTGCCAAGTGTGTATGGTGTTTTCACAGTGGATCAGGATCCTGCCAGGTGTGTATGGGGTTTCACAGTATATCAGGATCCTGCCAGGTGTGTATGGGGGTTTCACAGTTTATCAGGATCCTGCCAGGTGTTTATGGGGGATTGACAGTTTATCAGCATCCTGACACGTGCGTATGGGATATATATACAGTGGATCAGGATCCTGCCGGGTGTGTATGGTGTTTTCACAGTGTATCAGGATCCTGCCAGGTGTGTATGCGGTTTAAACAGCGTATCAGGATCCTGCCAAGTGTGTATGGGGTTTTCACAGTGGATCAGGATCCTGCCAGGTGTGTGTGGGGTTTTCCCAGTGGATCAGGATCCTGCCAGGTATGTGTGGGGTTTTCACAGTCTATCAGGATCCTGCCAGGTGTGTATGTGGTTTTCACAGTCCATCAGGATCCTGCCAGGTGTGTTTGGGGTTTTCACAGTGTACCAGGATCCTGCCAGGTGTGTATGGGTTTTCACAGTATATCAGGATCCTGCCAGGTGTGTATGGGGGTTTCACAGTTTATCAGCATCCTGCCAGGTGCGTATGGGGTCTACACAGTGGATCAGGATCCTGCCAGATGTGTATGGTGTTTTCACAGTGTATCAGGATCCTGCCAGGTGTGTATGGTGTTTTCACAGTGGATCAGGATCCTGCCAGGTGTGTATGGGGTTTCACAGTGGATCAAGATCCTGCCAGGTGTGTGTGGGGCTTTCACAATGTATCAGGATCCTGCCAGGTGTGCAAGAGGTTTTCACAGTGTATCAGGATCCTGCCAGATATGAATGGTATTTCACTGCGTATCAGGATCCTGCCAGGTGTGAATGTTGTTTCACAGTGGATCAGGATCCTGCCAGGTGTGTACGGGGTTTTCACAGTGTATCAGGATCCTGCCAGATGTGAATGAGGTTTTCACAGTGCATCAGGATCCTGCCAGATGCGTATGGGGTTTTCACAGTGCATCAGGATCCTTCCAGATGTGTATGTGTGTTTCACAGTGTATCAGGATCCTGCATCGTGTGTATGGGGTTTCACAGTTTATCAGGATCCTGCCAGGTGTGTATGGGGTTTTCACAGTGTATCAGGATCCTGCCAGGTGTGTATGGGGTTTTCGCAGTCCATCAGGATCCTGCCAGGTGTGTCTTGGGTTTTCACAGTTTATCAGGATCGTGACAGGTGTGTATGGGGGTTTCATAGTTTATCAGGATCCTGCCAGGTGTATATGTTAGTTTCACAGATTATCAGGATCCTGCCAGATGTGAATGGGGTTTCACTTTGTATCAGGATCCTGCCAGATGTGAATGGGGTTTCTCTGTGCATCAGGAACCTGCCAGGTGTGTACGGCGATTTCACAGTGCATCAGGCTCCTGCCAGGTGTGTATGGGGGTTTCACAGTATATCAGGATCCTGCCAGGTGTGTGTGGGTTTTCACAGTGCATCAGGCTCCTGCCAGGTGTGTATGTGTGTTTCACAGTGTATCAGGATCCTGCATCGTGTGTATGTGGTTTCACAGTTTATCAGGATCCTGCCAGGTGTGTATGGGGTTATCACAGTGTTTCAGGATCCTGCCAGGTGTGTATGGGGTTTTCACTGTGTATCAGGATCCTGCCAGGTGTGTATGTGGGTTTTACAGATTATCAGCATCCTGCCTGGTGTGTATGGGGATTTCACAGAGTATCGGAATCCTGCCAGGTGTGTATGTGGGTTTCACAGTTTATCAGGATCCTGCCTGGTGTGCATGGAGTTTCACAGTGGATCAGGATCCTGCCAGGTGTGTACGGGGTTTTCACAGTGGATCAGGATCCTGCCAGATGTGTATGGAGTTTTCACAGTGGATCAGCATCCTGCCAGATGTGTATGGGGTTTTCACAGTGGATCAGGATCCTGCCAGGTGTGTCAGGGATTTCACAGTGTATCAGGATCCTGCCAGATGTGTATGGAGCTTTCACAGTGGATCAGGATACTGCCAGGTGTGTATGGGGTTTTCACAGTGTATCAGGATCCTGCCAGGTGTGTCAGGGATTTCACAGTGTATCAGGATCCTGCCAGGTGTGTATGGGGTGTTCACAGTTTATCAAGGTCCTGCCAGGCGTGTATGGGGTTTTCACAGTGGATCAGGAGCCTGCCAGGTGTGCATGGGGGTTTCACTGTGTATCAGGATCCTGCCAGGTGTGTATGGGGTTTCTCAGTGTATCAGGATCCTGCCAGGTGTGTATGGGGTTTCACAGTGTCTCAGGATCCTGCCAGATGTGAGTGGGGTTTCACTGTGTATCAGGATCCTGCCAGATGTGAATGGGATTTCACAGTGCATCAGGAACCTGCCAGGTGTGCACGGGGATTTCACATTGCATCAGGCTCCTGCCAGGTGTGTATGGGGGTTTCGCAGTATATCACGATCCTGCCAGGTGTGTATGGGGTTTCACAGTATATCAGGATCCTGCCAGGTGTATATAGGGGTTTCACTGTGGATCAGAATCCTGCCAGGTGTGTATGGGGTTTCTCAGTGTATCAGGATCCTGACAGGTGTGTATGGGGTTTCACAGTGTCTCAGGATCCTGCCAGATGTGAGTGGGGTTTCACTGTGTATCCGGATCCTGCCAGGTGTGTCAGGGATTTCACAGTGTATCAGGATCCTGCCAGGTGTGTATGGGGTGTTCACAGTGTATCAGGATCCTGCCAGGCGTGTATGGGGTTTTCACAGTTTATCAGGATCCTGCCAGGTGTGTCTGGGGTTTTCACAGTTTATCAGGATCCTGACAGGTGTATATGGGGGTTTCACAGTTTATCAGGATCCTGCCAGGTGTGTATGTGGGTTTCACAGATTATCAGGATCCTGCCAGATGTGAATGGGGTTTCACTCTGTATCATGATCCTGCCAGATGTGAATGGGGTTTCACTGTGCATCAGGAACCTGCCAGGTGTGTACGGGGATTTCACAGTGCATCAGGCTCCTGCCAGGTGTGTATGGGGGTTTCACAGTATATCAGGATCCTGCCAGGTGTGTATGGGTTTTCACAGTATATCAGGATCCTGCCAGGTGTGTATTGGGGTTTCACAGTTTGTCAGGATCCCGCCAGGTGTGTATGGGGGTTTCACAGTTTATCAGCATCCTGCCAGGTGCGTATGGGGTATATACAGTGGATCAGGATCCTGCCAGATGTGTATGGTGTTTTCACAGTGTATCAGGATCCTGTCAGGTGTGTATGGGGTTTTCACAGTGTAACAGGATCCTGCCAAGTGTATATGGTGTTTTCACAGTGGATCAGGATCCTGCCTGGTGTGTATGGGGTTTCACAGTATATCAGGATCCTGCCAGGTGTGTATGGGGGTTTCACAGTTTATCAGGATCCTGCCAGGTGTTTATGGGGGATTGACAGTTTATCAGCATCCTGACACGTGCGTATGGGATATATATACAGTGGATCAGGATCCTGCCGGGTGTGTATGGTGTTTTCACAGTGTATCAGGATCCTGCCAGGTGTGTATGCGGTTTAAACAGCGTATCAGGATCCTGCCAAGTGTGTATGGGGTTTTCACAGTGGATCAGGATCCTGCCAAGTGTGTATGGGGTTTTCACAGTCTATCAGGATCCTGCCAGGTGTGTATGGGGTTTTCACAGTCCATCAGGATCCTGCCAGGTGTGTTTGGGGTTTTCACAGTGTACCAGGATCCTGCCAGGTGTGTATGGGTTTTCACAGTATATCAGGATCCTGCCAGGTGTGTATGGGGGTTTCACAGTTTATCAGCATCCTGCCAGGTGCGTATGGGGTCTAGACAGTGGATCAGGATCCTGCCAGATGTGTATGGTGTTTTCACAGTGTATCAGGATCCTGCCAGGTGTGTATGGTGTTTTCACAGTGGATCAGGATCCTGCCAGGTGTGTATGGGGTTTCACAGTGGATCAAGATCCTGCCAGGTGTGTGTGGGGCATTCACAATGTATCAGGATCCTGCCAGGTGTGCAAGAGGTTTTCACAGTGTATCAGGATCCTGCCAGATGTGAATGGTATTTCACTGCGTATCAGGATCCTGCCAGGTGTGAATGTTGTTTCACAGTGGATCAGGATCCTGCCAGGTGTGTACGGGGTTTTCACAGTGTATCAGGATCCTGCCAGATGTGTATGGAGATTTCACAGTGGATCAGGATCCTGCCAGATGTGAATGAGGTTTTCACAGTGCATCAGGATCCTGCCAGATGCGTATGGGGTTTTCACAGTGCATCAGGATCCTTCCAGATGTGTATGTGTGTTTCACAGTGTATCAGGATCCTGCATCGTGTGTATGGGGTTTCACAGTTTATCAGGATCCTGCCAGGTGTGTATGGGGTTTTCACAGTGTATCAGGATCCTGCCAGGTGTGTATGGGGTTTTCACAGTCCATCAGGATCCTGCCAGGTGTGTCTTGGGTTTTCACAGTTTATCAGGATCGTGACAGGTGTGTATGGGGGTTTCATAGTTTATCAGGATCCTGCCAGGTGTATATGTTAGTTTCACAGATTATCAGGATCCTGCCAGATGTGAATGGGGTTTCACTTTGTATCAGGATCCTGCCAGATGTGAATGGGGTTTCTCTGTGCATCAGGAACCTGCCAGGTGTGTACGGCGATTTCACAGTGCATCAGGCTCCTGCCAGGTGTGTATGGGGGTTTCACAGTATATCAGGATCCTGCCAGGTGTGTGTGGGTTTTCACAGTGCATCAGGCTCCTGCCAGGTGTGTATGTGTGTTTCACAGTGTATCAGGATCCTGCATCGTGTGTATGGGGTTTCACAGTTTATCAGGATCCTGCCAGGTGTGTATGGGGTTATCACAGTGTTTCAGGATCCTGCCAGGTGTGTATGGGGTTTTCACTGTGTATCAGGATCCTGCCAGGTGTGTATGTGGGTTTTACAGATTATCAGCATCCTGCCTGGTGTGTATGGGGATTTCACAGAGTATCGGAATCCTGCCAGGTGTGTATGTGGGTTTCACAGTTTATCAGGATCCTGCCTGGTGTGCATGGAGTTTCACAGTGGATCAGGATCCTGCCAGGTGTGTACGGGGTTTTCACAGTGGATCAGGATCCTGCCAGATGTGTATGGAGTTTTCACAGTGGATCAGCATCCTGCCAGATGTGTATGGGGTTTTCACAGTGGATCAGGATCCTGCCAGGTGTGTCAGGGATTTCACAGTGTATCAGGATCCTGCCAGATGTGTATGGAGCTTTCACAGTGGATCAGGATACTGCCAGGTGTGTATGGGGTTTTCACAGTGTATCAGGATCCTGCCAGGTGTGTCAGGGATTTCACAGTGTATCAGGATCCTGCCAGGTGTGTATGGGGTGTTCACAGTTTATCAAGGTCCTGCCAGGCGTGTATGGGGTTTTCACAGTGGATCAGGAGCCTGCCAGGTGTGCATGGGGGTTTCACTGTGTATCAGGATCCTGCCAGGTGTGTATGGGATTTCTCAGTGTATCAGGATCCTGCCAGGTGTGTATGGGGTTTCACAGTGTCTCAGGATCCTGCCAGATGTGAGTGGGGTTTCACTGTGTATCAGGATCCTGCCAGATGTGAATGGGATTTCACAGTGCATCAGGAACCTGCCAGGTGTGCACGGGGATTTCACATTGCATCAGGCTCCTGCCAGGTGTGTATGGGGGTTTCGCAGTATATCACGATCCTGCCAGGTGTGTATGGGGTTTCACAGTATATCAGGATCCTGCCAGGTGTGTATAGGGGTTTCACTGTGGATCAGAATCCTGCCAGGTGTGTATGGGGTTTCTCAGTGTATCAGGATCCTGACAGGTGTGTATGGGGTTTCACAGTGTCTCAGGATCCTGCCAGATGTGAGTGGGGTTTCACTGTGTATCAGGATCCTGCCAGGTGTGTCAGGGATTTCACAGTGTATCAGGATCCTGCCAGGTGTGTATGGGGTGTTCACAGTGTATCAGGATCCTGCCAGGCGTGTATGGGGTTTTCACAGTTTATCAGGATCCTGCCAGGTGTGTCTGGGGTTTTCACAGTTTATCAGGATCCTGACAGGTGTATATGGGGGTTTCACAGTTTATCAGCATCCTGCCTGGTGTGTATGGGGATTTCACAGTGTATCAGGATCCTGCCAGGTGTGTATGTGGGTTTCACAGTTTATCAGGATCCTGCTTGGTGTGTATGGGTTTTCACAGTGGATGAGGATCCTGCCAGTTGTGTATGTGGGTTTCACAGTTTATCAAGATCCTGCCAGATGTGAATTAGGTTTCACAGTGGATCAGGATCCTGCCAGGTGTGTACGGGTTTTCACAGTGGATCAGGATCCTGCCAGATGTGTATGGAGCTTTCACAGTGGATCAGGATACTGCCAGGTGTGTATGGGGTTTTCACAGTGTATCAGGATCCTGCCAGGTGTGTCAGGGATTTCACAGTGTATCAGGATCCTGCCAGGTGTGTATGGGGTGTTCACAGTGTATCAGGATCCTGCCAGGCGTGTATGGGGTTTTCACAGTTTATCAGGATCCTGCCAGGTGTGTCTGGGGTTTTCACAGTTTATCAGGATCCTGACAGGTGTATATGGGGGTTTCACAGTTTATCAGGATCCTGCCAGGTGTGTATGTGGGTTTCACAGATTATCAGGATCCTGCCAGATGTGAATGGGGTTTCACTCTGTATCATGATCCTGCCATGTGAATGGGGTGTCACTGTGCATCAGGAACCTGCCAGGTGTGTACGGGGATTTCACAGTGCATCAGGCTCCTGCCAGGTGTGTATGGGGGTTTCACAGTATATCAGGATCCTGCCAGGTGTGTATGGGTTTTCACAGTATATCAGGATCCTGCCAGGTGTGTATGGGGGTTTCACAGTTTGTCAGGATCCCGCCAGGTGTGTATGGGGGTTTCACAGTTTATCAGCATCCTGCCAGGTGCGTATGGGGTATATACAGTGGATCAGGATCCTGCCAGATGTGTATGGTGTTTTCACAGTGTATCAGGATCCTGTCAGGTGTGTATGGGGTTTTCACAGTGTAACAGGATCCTGCCAAGTGTGTATGGTGTTTTCACAGTGGATCAGGATCCTGCCTGGTGTGTATGGGGTTTCACAGTATATCAGGATCCTGCCAGGTGTGTATGGGGGATTGACAGTTTATCAGCATCCTGACACGTGCGTATGGGATATATATACAGTGGATCAGTATCCTGCCGGGTGTGTATGGTGTTTTCACAGTGTATCAGGATCCTGCCAGGTGTGTATGCGGTTTAAACAGCGTATCAGGATCCTGCCAAGTGTGTATGGGGTTTTCACAGTGGATCAGGATCCTGCCAGGTGTGTGTGGGGTTTTCTCAGTGGATCAGGATCCTGCCAGGTATGTGTGGGGTTTTCACAGTCTATCAGGATCCTGCCAGGTGTGTATGGGGTTTTCACAGTCCATCAGGATCCTGCCAGGTGTGTTTGGGGTTTTCACAGTGTATCAGGATCCTGCCAGGTGTGTATGGGTTTTCACAGTATATCAGGATCCTGCCAGGTGTGTATGGGGGTTTCACAGTTTATCAGCATCCTGCCAGGTGCGTATGGGGTCTACACAGTGGATCAGGATCCTGCCAGATGTGTATGGTGTTTTCAAAGTGTATCAGGATCCTGCCAGGTGTGTATGGGGGTTTCACAGTTTATCAGGATCCTGCCAGGTGTGTATGTGGGTTTCACAGATTATCAGGATCCTGCCAGATGTGAATGGGGTTTCACTCTGTATCATGATCCTGCCAGATGTGAATGGGGTTTCACTGTGCATCAGGATCCTGCCAGGTGTGTATGGGGTTTCACAGTGGATCAAGATCCTGCCAGGTGTGTGTGGGGCATTCACAATGTATCAGGATCCTGCCAGGTGTGCAAGAGGTTTTCACAGTGTATCAGGATCCTGCCAGATGTGAATGGTATTTCACTGCGTATCAGGATCCTGCTAGGTGTGAATGTTGTTTCACAGTGGATCAGGATCCTGCCAGGTGTGTACGGGGTTTTCACAGTGTATCAGGATCCTGCCAGATGTGTATGGAGATTTCACAGTGGATCAGGATCCTGCCAGATGTGAATGAGGTTTTCACAGTGCATCAGGATCCTGCCAGATGCGTATGGGGTTTTCACAGTGCATCAGGATCCTTCCAGATGTGTATGTGTGTTTCACAGTGTATCAGGATCCTGCATCGTGTGTATGGGATTTCACAGTTTATCAGGATCCTGCCAGGTGTGTATGGGGTTTTCACAGTGTATCAGGATCCTGCCAGGTGTGTATGGGGTTTTCACAGTCCATCAGGATCCTGCCAGGTGTGTCTTGGGTTTTCACAGTTTATCAGGATCGTGACAGGTGTGTATGTTAGTTTCACAGATTATCAGGATCCTGCCAGATGTGAATGGGGTTTCACTTTGTATCAGGATCCTGCCAGATGTGAATGGGGTTTCTCTGTGCATCAGGAACCTGCCAGGTGTGTACGGCGATTTCACAGTGCATCAGGCTCCTGCCAGGTGTGTATGGGGGTTTCACAGTATATCAGGATCCTGCCAGGTGTGTGTGGGTTTTCACAGTGCATCAGGCTCCTGCCAGGTGTGTATGTGTGTTTCACAGTGTATCAGGATCCTGCATCGTGTGTATGGGGTTTCACAGTTTATCAGGATCCTGCCAGGTGTGTATGGGGTTATCACAGTGTTTCAGGATCCTGCCAGGTGTGTATGGGGTTTTCACTGTGTATCAGGATCCTGCCAGGTGTGTATGTGGGTTTTACAGTTTATCAGCATCCTGCCTGGTGTGTATGGGGATTTCACAGAGTATCGGAATCCTGCCAGGTGTGTATGTGGGTGTCACAGTTTATCAGGATCCTGCCTGGTGTGCATGGAGTTTCACAGTGGATCAGGATCCTGCCAGGTGTGTCCGGGGTTTTCACAGTGGATCAGGATCCTGCCAGATGTGTATGGAGTTTTCACAGTGGATCAGCATCCTGCCAGATGTGTATGGGGTTTTCACAGTGGATCAGGATCCTGCCAGGTGTGTCAGGGATTTCACAGTGTATCAGGATCCTGCCAGATGTGTATGGAGCTTTCACAGTGGATCAGGATACTGCCAGGTGTGTATGGGGTTTTCACAGTGTATCAGGATCCTGCCAGGTGTGTCAGGGATTTCACAGTGTATCAGGATCCTGCCAGGTGTGTATGGGGTGTTCACAGTTTATCAAGGTCCTGCCAGGCGTGTATGGGGTTTTCACAGTGGATCAGGAGCCTGCCAGGTGTGCATGGGGGTTTCACTGTGTATCAGGATCCTGCCAGGTGTGTATGGGGTTTCTCAGTGTATCAGGATCCTGCCAGGTGTGTATGGGGTTTCACAGTGTCTCAGGATCCTGCCAGATGTGAGTGGGGTTTCACTGTGTATCAGGATCCTGCCAGATGTGAATGGGATTTCACAGTGCATCAGGAACCTGCCAGGTGTGCACGGGGATTTCACATTGCATCAGGCTCCTGCCAGGTGTGTATGGGGGTTTCGCAGTATATCACGATCCTGCCAGGTGTGTATGGGGTTTCACAGTATATCAGGATCCTGCCAGGTGTGTATAGGGGTTTCACTGTGGATCAGAATCCTGCCAGGTGTGTATGGGGTTTCTCAGTGTATCAGGATCCTGACAGGTGTGTATGGGGTTTCACAGTGTCTCAGGATCCTGCCAGATGTGAGTGGGGTTTCACTGTGTATCAGGATCCTGCCAGGTGTGTCAGGGATTTCACGGTGTATCAGGATCCTGCCAGGTGTGTATGGGGTGTTCACAGTGTATCAGGATCCTGCCAGGCGTGTATGGGGTTTTCACAGTTTATCAGGATCCTGCCAGGTGTGTCTGGGGTTTTCACAGTTTATCAGGATCCTGACAGGTGTATATGGGGGTTTCACAGTTTATCAGCATCCTGCCTGGTGTGTATGGGGATTTCACAGTGTATCAGGATCCTGCCAGGTGTGTATGTGGGTTTCACAGTTTATCAGGATCCTGCTTGGTGTGTATGGGTTTTCACAGTGGATGAGGATCCTGCCAGGTGTGTATGTGGGTTTCACAGTTTATCAAGATCCTGCCAGATGTGAATGAGGTTTCACAGTGGATCAGGATCCTGCCAGGTGTGTACGGGTTTTCACAGTGGATCAGGATCCTGCCAGATGTGTATGGAGCTCTCACAGTGGATCAGGATACTGCCAGGTGTGTATGGGGTTTTCACAGTGTATCAGGATCCTGCCAGGTGTGTCAGGGATTTCACAGTGTATCAGGATCCTGCCAGGTGTGTATGGGGTGTTCACAGTGTATCAGGATCCTGCCAGGCGTGTATGGGGTTTTCACAGTTTATCAGGATCCTGCCAGGTGTGTCTGGGGTTTTCACAGTTTATCAGGATCCTGACAGGTGTATATGGGGGTTTCACAGTTTATCAGGATCCTGCCAGGTGTGTATGTGGGTTTCACAGATTATCAGGATCCTGCCAGATGTGAATGGGGTTTCACTCTGTATCATGATCCTGCCAGATGTGAATGGGGTGTCACTGTGCATCAGGAACCTGCCAGGTGTGTACGGGGATTTCACAGTGCATCAGGCTCCTGCCAGGTGTGTATGGGGGTTTCACAGTATATCAGGATCCTGCCAGGTGTGTATGGGTTTTCACAGTATATCAGGATCCTGCCAGGTGTGTATGGGGGTTTCACAGTTTGTCAGGATCCCGCCAGGTGTGTATGGGGGTTTCACAGTTTATCAGCATCCTGCCAGGTGCGTATGGGGTATATACAGTGGATCAGGATCCTGCCAGATGTGTATGGTGTTTTCACAGTGTATCAGGATCCTGTCAGGTGTGTATGGGGTTTTCACAGTGTAACAGGATCCTGCCAAGTGTGTATGGTGTTTTCACAGTGGATCAGGATCCTGCCTGGTGTGTATGGGGTTTCACAGTATATCAGGATCCTGCCAGGTGTGTATGGGGGTTGCACAGTTTATCAGGATCCTGCCAGGTGTGTATGGGGGATTGACAGTTTATCAGCATCCTGACACGTGCGTATGGGATATATATACAGTGGATCAGGATCCTGCCGGGTGTGTATGGTGTTTTCACAGTGTATCAGGATCCTGCCAGGTGTGTATGCGGTTTAAACAGCGTATCAGGATCCTGCCAAGTGTGTATGGGGTTTTCACAGTGGATCAGGATCCTGCCAGGTGTGTGTGGGGTTTTCTCAGTGGATCAGGATCCTGCCAGGTATGTGTGGGGTTTTCACAGTCTATCAGGATCCTGCCAGGTGTGTATGGGGTTTTCACAGTCCATCAGGATCCTGCCAGGTGTGTTTGGGGTTTTCACAGTGTATCAGGATCCTGCCAGGTGTGTATGGGTTTTCACAGTATATCAGGATCCTGCCTGGTGTGTATGGGGGTTTCACAGTTTATCAGCATCCTGCCAGGTGCGTATGGGGTCTACACAGTGGATCAGGATCCTGCCAGATGTGTATGGTGTTTTCACAGTGTATCAGGATCCTGCCAGGTGTGTATGGTGTTTTCACAGTGGATCAGGATCCTGCCAGGTGTGTATGGGGTTTCACAGTGGATCAAGATCCTGCCAGGTGTGTGTGGGGCTTTCACAATGTATCAGGATCCTGCCAGGTGTGCAAGAGGTTTTCACAGTGTATCAGGATCCTGCCAGATGTGAATGGTATTTCACTGCGTATCAGGATCCTGCCAGGTGTGAATGTTGTTTCACAGTGGATCAGGATCCTGCCAGGTGTGTACGGGGTTTTCACAGTGTATCAGGATCCTGCCAGATGTGTATGGAGATTTCACAGTGGATCAGGATCCTGCCAGATGTGAATGAGGTTTTCACAGTGCATCAGGATCCTGCCAGATGCGTATGGGGTTTTCACAGTGCATCAGGATCCTTCCAGATGTGTATGTGTGTTTCACAGTGTATCAGGATCCTGCATCGTGTGTATGGGGTTTCACAGTTTATCAGGATCCTGCCAGGTGTGTATGGGGTTTTCACAGTGTATCAGGATCCTGCCAGGTGTGTATGGGGTTTTCACAGTCCATCAGGATCCTGCCAGGTGTGTCTTGGGTTTTCACAGTTTATCAGGATCGTGACAGGTGTGTATGGGGGTTTCATAGTTTATCAGGATCCTGCCAGGTGTATATGTTAGTTTCACAGATTATCAGGATCCTGCCAGATGTGAATGGGGTTTCACTTTGTATCAGGATCCTGCCAGATGTGAATGGGGTTTCTCTGTGCATCAGGAACCTGCCAGGTGTGTACGGCGATTTCACAGTGCATCAGGCTCCTGCCAGGTGTGTATGGGGTTTTTCACAGTATATCAGGATCCTGCCAGGTGTGTGTGGGTTTTCACAGTGCATCAGGCTCCTGCCAGGTGTGTATGTGTGTTTCACAGTGTATCAGGATCCTGCATCGTGTGTATGGGGTTTCACAGTTTATCAGGATCCTGCCAGGTGTGTATGGGGTTATCACAGTGTTTCAGGATCCTGCCAGGTGTGTATGGGGTTTTCACTGTGTATCAGGATCCTGCCAGGTGTGTATGTGGGTTTTACAGATTATCAGCATCCTGCCTGGTGTGTATGGGCATTTCACAGAGTATCGGAATCCTGCCAGGTGTGTATGTGGGTTTCACAGTTTATCAGGATCCTGCCTGGTGTGCATGGAGTTTCACAGTGGATCAGGATAGTGCCAGCTGTGTACGGGGTTTTCACAGTGGATCAGGATCCTGCCAGATGTGTATGGAGTTTTCACAGTGGATCAGCATCCTGCCAGATGTGTATGGGGTTTTCACAGTGGATCAGGATCCTGCCAGGTGTGTCAGGGATTTCACAGTGTATCAGGATCCTGCCAGGTGTGTATGGGGTGTTTACAGTTTATCAAGGTCCTGCCAGACGTGTATGGAGTTTTCACAGTGGATCAGGATCCTGCCAGGTGTGTATGGGGTTTTCACTGTGTATCAGGATCCTGCCAGGTGTGTATGGGGTTTCAATGTGTATCAGGATCCTGCCAGGTGTGTATGGGTTTTCACAGTGTATCAGGATCCTGCCAGATGTGAGAGGGGATTCACTGTGTATCAGGATCCTGCCAGATGTGAATGGGTTTTCACTGTGCATCAGGAACCTGCCAGGTGTGCACGGGGATTTCACAGTGCATCAGGCTCCTGCCAGGTGTTTTTGGGGGTTTCACAGTATATCAGGATCCTGCCAGATGTGAATGGTGTTTCACAGTGAATCAGGATCCTGCCAGGTGTGTACGGGGTTTTCACAGTGTATCAGAATCCTGCCAGAAGTGTGTGGAGATTTCACAGTGTATCAGGATCCTGCATCGTGTGTATGGGGTTTCACAGTTTATCAGGTTCCTGCCAGATGTGAATGGGGTTTCACTTTGTATCAGGATCCTGCCAGATGTGAATGGGTTTTCACTGTGCATCAGGAACCTGCCAGGTGTGTACGGGGATTTCACAGTGCATCAGGCTCCTGCCAGGTGTGTATGGGGGTTTCACAGTATATCAGGATCCTGCCAGGTGTGTGTGGGTTTTCACAGTATATCAGGAACCTGCCAGGTGTGTATGGGGTTTCACAGTTTATCAGGATCCCGCCAGGTGTGTATGGGGGTTTCACAGTTTATCAGCATCCTGCCAGGTGCGTATGGGATATATACAGTGGATCAGGATCCTGCCAGATGTGTATGGTGTTTTCACAGTGTATCAGGATCCTGCCAGGTGTGTATGGGGTTTTCACAGTGTAACAGGATCCTGCCAAGTGTGTATGGGGTTTCACAGTGGATTAATTTCCTGCCAGGTGTTTGTGGGGCTTTCACAATGTATCAGGATCCTGCCAGGTGTGTATGGGGTTTTCACAGTGTATCAGGATCCTGCCAGATGTGAATGGGATTTCACTGCGTATCAGGATCCTGCCAGATGTGAATGTTGTTTCACAGTGGATCAGGATCCTGCCAGATGTGTATGGAGATTTCACTGTGCATCAGGATCCTGCCAGATGTGAATGAGGTTTTCACAGTGCATCAGCATCCTGCCTGATGTGTGGGGTTTTCACAGTGCATCAGGATCATTCCAGATGTGTATGTGTGTTTCACAGTGTATCTGGATCCTGCATCGTGTGGATGGGGTTTCACAGTTTATCAGGATCCTGCCAGGTGTGTATGGGGTTATCACAGTGTTTCAGGATCCTGCCAGGTGTGTATGGGGTTTTCACAGTGTATCAGGATCCTGCCAGGTGTGTATGTGGGTTTTACAGATTATCAGCATCCTGCCTGGTGTGTATGGGGATTTCACAGTGTATCAGGATCCTGCCAGGTGTGTATGTGGGTTTCACAGTTTATCAGGATCCTGCCTGGTGTGTATGGAGTTTCACAGTTGATCAGGATCCTGCCAGGTGTGTACGGGGTTTTCACAGTGGATCAGGATCCTGCCAGATGTGTATGGAGTTTTCACAGTGGATCAGCATCCTGCCAGATGTGTATGGGGTTTTCACAGTGGATCAGGATCCTGCCAGGTGTGTCAGGGATTTCACAGTGTATCAGGATCCTGCCAGGTGTGTATGGGGTGTTTACAGTTTATCAAGGTCCTGCCAGGCGTGTATGGAGTTTTCACAGTGGATCAGGATCCTGCCAGGTGTGTATGGGGGTTTCACTGTGTATCAGGATCCTGCCAGGTGTGTATGGGGTTTCAATGTGTATCAGGATCCTGCCAGGTGTGTATGGGGTTTCACAGTGTATCAGGATCCTGCCAGATGTGAGAGGGGATTCACTGTGTATCAGGATCCTGCCAGATGTGAATGGGTTTTCACTGTGCATCAGGAACCTGCCAGGTGTGCACGGGGATTTCACAGTGCATCAGGCTCCTGCCAGGTGTTTTTGGGGGTTTCACAGTATATCAGGATCCTGCCAGATGTGAATGGTGTTTCACAGTGGATCAGGATCCTGCCAGGTGTGTACGGGGTTTTCACAGTGTATCAGAATCCTGCCAGAAGTGTGTGGAGATTTCACAGTGGATCAGGATCCTGCCAGATGTGATGTGTTTTTCACAGTGCATCAGGATCCTGCCAGATGTGCATGGGGTTTCACAGTTTATCAGGTTCCTGCCAGGTGTGTCCGGGGTTTTTACAGTTTTCGGGATCCTGCCAGGTGTGTATGGGGGTTCCACAGTTTATCAGGATCCTGCCAGGTGTGCATGTGGGTTTCACAGTTAATCAGGATCCTGCCAGATGTGTATGGGGTTTTCACAGTCCGTCAGGTTCCTTCCAGATGTGTGTGGGTGTTTCATAGTGTATCGGGATCCTGCATCGTGTGTATGGGGTTTCACAGTTTATCAGGATCCTGCCAGGTGTGTCTGGGGTTTTCACAGTGTATCAGGATCCTGCCAGGTGTGTATGGGGTTTTCACAGTGTATCAGGATCCTGCCAGGTGTGTATGTGGGTTTCACAGTTTATCAGCACACTGCCTGGAGTGTATGGGGATTTCACAGTGTATCAGGATCCTGCCAGGTGTATATGCGGGTTTCACAGTTTATCAGGATCCTGCCTGGTGCGTATGGGGTTTCACAGTGGATCAGGATCCTGCCAGGTGTGTATGTGGGTTTCACAGTTTATCAGGATCCTGCCAGATGTGAATGGGGTTTCACGGTGGTTCAGGATCCTGCCAGGTGTGTACGGGGTTTTCACAGTGGATCAGGATCCTGCCAGATGTGTATGGAGTTTTCACAGTGGATCAGGATCCTGCCAGGCGTGTATGGGATTTTCAGAGTGGATCAGGATCCTGCCAGGAGTGTCAGGGATTTCACAGCGTATCAGGATCCTGCCAGGTGTGTGTGGGGTGTTCACAGTTTATCAAGGTCCTGCCAGGCGTGTATGGAGTTTTCACAGTGGATCAGGATCCTGCCAGGTGTGTATGGGGGTTTCACAGTGTACCAGGATCCTGCCAGGTGTGTATGGGGTTTCACAGTGTATCAGAATCCTGCCAGGTGTGTATGGGGTTTCACAGTTCATCAGGATCCAGCCAGATGTGAATGGGTTTTCTCTGTGTATCAGGATCCTGCCAGATGTGAATGGGGTTACACAGTGCATCAGGAACCTGCCAGGTGTTTACGGGGATTTCACAGTGCATCAGGCTCCTGCCAGGTGAATATGGGGGTTTCACAGTATATCAGGATCCTGCCAGGTGTGTATGGGTTTTCACAGTGTATCAGGATCCTGCCATGTGTGTATGAGGGTTTCACAGTTTATAAGGATCCCGCCAGGTGTGTATGGGGGTTTCACAGTTTATCAGCATCCTGCCAGGTGCGTATGGGGTATATGCAGGGGATCAGGATCCTGCCAGGTGTGTATGGTGTTTTCACAGTGTATCAGGATCCTGCCAGGTGTGCATGGGGTTTTCACAGTGTATCAGGATCCTGCCAAGTTTGTATGGGGTTTTCACAGTGGATCAGGATCCTGCCAGGTGTGTATGGGGTTTTCGCAGAGGATCAGGATCCTGCCAGGTGTGTGGGCTTTTCACAGTGTATCAGGATCCTGCCAGGTGTGTATGGGGTTTACACAGTGTATCAGGATCCTGCCAGATGCGAATGGGGTTTCACTGCGTATCAGGATCCTGCCAGATGTGAATGGTGTTTCACAGCGGATCAGGATCCTGCCAGGTGTGTACGGGGTTTTCACAGTGTATCAGGATCCTGCCAGATGTGTATGGAGATTTCACAGTGGATCAGGATCCTGCCAGATGTGAATGAGGTTTTCACAGTGCATCAGGATCCTGCCAGATGTGCATGGAGTTTTCACAGTGCATCAGGATCCTTCCAGATGTGTATGGGTGTTTCACAGTGTATAAGGATCCTGCATCGTGTGGATGGGGTTTCCCAGCTTATCAGGTTCCTGCCAAGTGTGTATGGGGTTTTCACAGTGTATCAGGATCCTGCCAGGTGTGTATGGGATTTTCACAGTGTATCAGGATCCTGCCAGGTGTGTATGTGGGTTTCACAGATTATCAGGATCCTGCCAGGTGTGTCTGGGATTTTCACAGTATATCAGGATCCTGCCGGTTGTGTATGGGGGTTTCACAGTTTATCAGGATCCTGCCAGGTGTGTATGTGGGTTTCACAGTTTATCAGGATCCTGCCAGATGTGAATGGGGTTTCACTGTGTATCAGGATCCTGCCAGATGTGAATGGTGTTTCACTGTGCATCAGGAACCTGCCAGGTTTGTACGGGGATTTCACAGTGCATCAGGCTCCTGCCTGGTGTGTATGGGGGATTCACAGTATATCAGGATCCTGCCAGGTGTGCATGGGTTTTCACAGTTTATCAGCATCCTGCCAGGTGTGTATGGGGTATATACAGTGGATCTGGATCCTGCCAGGTGTGTATGGGGTTTTCACAGTGTATCAGGATCCTGCCAGGTGTGTATGGGGTTTTCACAGTGGATCAGGATCCTGCCAGATGTTTATGGGGTTTTCACAGTGTATCGGGATCCTGCCAGGTGTGTGTGGGGTTTTCACAGTGTATCAGGATCCTGCCAGTTGTGTATGGGGTTTTCACTGTGCATCAGGATCCTGCCAGGTGTGTATGGGGTTTTCACAGCGTATCAGGATCCTGCCAGGTGTGTATGTGGGTTTCGCATATTATCAGGATCATGCCAGGTGTGTATGGGGGTTTCACAGTGTATTAGGTTCCTGCCAGGTGTGTATGTGGGTTTCACAGTTTATCAGGATGCTGCCAGGTGTGTCTGGGGTTTTCGCAGTTTATCAGGATCCTGCCAGGTCTGTATGGGTGTTTGACAGTTTATCAGGATCCTGCCAGGTGTGTATGTTGGTTTCACAGTTTAACAGTTTCCTGCCAGGTGTGTCTGGGGGTTTCACAGTTTATCAGGATCATGCCAGGAGTGTATGTGGGATTCACAGTTTATCAGGATCCTGCCAGATGTGAATGGGGTTTTCACTGTGCATCAGGAGCCTGCCAGATGTGTATGGGATTTTCACAGTGCATCAGGATCCTTCCAGGTGTGTCTGGGGGTTTCACAGTGTATCATGATCCTGCCACGTGTGTATGGGTTTTCACAGATTATCAGGATCCTGCCAGGTGTATATGTGGGTTTCACAGTTTATCAGGATCCTGCCTGGTGTGTCTGGGGTTTTCACAGTGTGTCAGGATCCTTCCAGGTGTGTATGTGGGTTTCACAGTGTATCAGGCTCCTGCCAGATGGGTCTGTGGGTTTCACAGTTTATCAGCATCCTGCCTGGTGTGTATGGGGTTTCACAGTGGATCAGGATCCTGCCACGTATGTATGGGGTTTTCACAGTGTATCAGGATCCTGCCAGGTGTTTATGGGGGTTTCACAGTTTATCAGGATCCTACCAGGTGTGTATGTGGGTTTCACAGTTTATCGGGATCTTGCCAGGTGTGTATGGGGGTTTCACAGTTCATCAGGATCCTGCCAGGTGTGTATGGGGGTCTCAGATTATCAGGATCCTGCCGTGTGTGTGGGGGCTTCACAGTTCATCAGGATCCTGCCAGGTGTGTATGTGGGTTTCACAGTGTATCAGGAAACTGCCAGATGTGAATGGGGTTTTCACAGTGCATCAGGATCCTGCCAGGTGTGTATGCGGTTTTCACAGTGCATCAGGATCCTTCCAGATGTGTGTGGGGGTTTCACAGTGTATCAGGATCCTGCATCGTGTGTATGGGGTTTTCACAGTGCATCAGGATCCTGCCAGGTGTGTATGGGGTTTTCACAGTGTATTTGGATCCTGCCAGGTGTGTGTGAGGTTTTCACACTGTATCAGGATACTGCCAAGAGTGTATGGGGTTCTCACAGTGTATCAAGATCCTCCCCAGTGTGTATGGGGTTTTCACAGTGGATCAGGATCCTGCCAGGTGTGTATGGGGTTTTCACAGTGGATCAGGATCCTGCCAGGTTTGTGCGGGGTTTTCACAGTGTATCAGGATCCTGCCAGGTGTGTATGAGGTTTTCACAGTCCATCAGGTTCCTGCCAGGTGTGTATGGGGTTTTCACAGTGTATCAGGATCCTGCCAGGTGTGTTTGGTGTTTTCACTGTGCATCAGGATCCTGCCAGGTGTGTATGGGGCTTTCACAGTGTATCGGGATCCTGACAGGTGTGTATGTGGGTTTCACAGTTTATCAGGATCATGCCAGGTGTGTATGGGGGTTTCACTGTGTATCAGTATCCTGCCAGGTGTGTATGTGGGTTTCACAGTTTATCAGGATGCTGCCAGGTGTGTCTTTGATTTTCGCAGTTTATCAGGATCCTGCCAGGTCTGTATGGGGGTTTCACAGTTTATCAGGCTCCTGCCAGGTGTGTATGGGGGTTTCACAGTATATCTGGATTCTGCCAGGTGTGTATGGGGTTTCACAGTGCATCAGGATCCTGCCAGGTGTGTATGGGGCTTTCACAGTGTATCAGGATCCTGCCAGGTGTGTATGTGGGTTTCACAGTTTATCAGGATCATGCCAGGTGTGTATGGGGGTTTCACTGTGTATCAGGATCCTGCCAGGTGTGTATGTGGGTTTCACAGTTTATCAGGATGCTGCCAGGTGTGTCTGGGATTTTCGCAGTTTATCAGGATCCTGCCAGGTCTATATGGGGGTTTCACAGTATATCTGGATCCTGCCAGGTGTGTATGGGGTTTCACAGTGCATCAGGATCCTGCCAGGTGTGTATGGGGGTTTCACAGTTTATCAGGATCCTGCCAGTTGTGTATGGGGTTTTCACTGTGCATCAGGATCCTGCCAGGTGTGTATGGGGTTTTCACAGCGTATCAGGATCCTGCCAGGTGTGTATGTGGGTTTCGCATATTATCAGGATCATGCCAGGTGTGTATGGGGGTTTCACAGTGTATTAGGTTCCTGCCAGGTGTGTATGTGGGTTTCACAGTTTATCAGGATGCTGCCAGGTGTGTCTGGGGTTTTCGCAGTTTATCAGGATCCTGCCAGGTCTGTATGGGTGTTTCACAGTTTATCAGGATCCTGCCAGGTGTGTATGTTGGTTTCACAGTTTAACAGTTTCCTGCCAGGTGTGTCTGGGGGTTTCACAGTTTATCAGGATCATGCCAGGAGTGTATGTGGGATTCACAGTTTATCAGGATCCTGCCAGATGTGAATGGGGTTTTCACTGTGCATCAGGAGCCTGCCAGATGTGTATGGGATTTTCACAGTGCATCAGGATCCTTCCAGGTGTGTCTGGGGGTTTCACAGTGTATCATGATCCTGCCACGTGTGTATGGGTTTTCACAGATTATCAGGATCCTGCCAGGTGTATATGTGGGTTTCACAGTTTATCAGGATCCTGCCTGGTGTGTCTGGGGTTTTCACAGTGTGTCAGGATCCTTCCAGGTGTGTATGTGGGTTTCACAGTGTATCAGGCTCCTGCCAGATGGGTCTGTGGGTTTCACAGTTTATCAGCATCCTGCCTGGTGTGTATGGGGTTTCACAGTGGATCAGGATCCTGCCACGTATGTATGGGGTTTTCACAGTGTATCAGGATCCTGCCAGGTGTTTATGGGGGTTTCACAGTTTATCAGGATCCTGCCAGGTGTGCATGTGGGTTTCACAGTTTATCGGGATCTTGCCAGGTGTGTATGGGGGTTTCACAGTTCATCAGGATCCTGCCAGGTGTGTATGGGGGTCTCAGATTATCAGGATCCTGCCGTGTGTGTGGGGGCTTCACAGTTCATCAGGATCCTGCCAGGTGTGTATGTGGGTTTCACAGTGTATCAGGAAACTGCCAGATGTGAATGGGGTTTTCACAGTGCATCAGGATCCTGCCAGGTGTGTATGCGGTTTTCACAGTGCATCAGGATCCTTCCAGATGTGTGTGGGGGTTTCACAGTGTATCAGGATCCTGCATCGTGTGTATGGGGTTTTCACAGTGCATCAGGATCCTGCCAGGTGTGTATGGGGTTTTCACAGTGTATTTGGATCCTGCCAGGTGTGTGTGAGGTTTTCACACTGTATCAGGATACTGCCAAGAGTGTATGGGGTTCTCACAGTGTATCAAGATCCTCCCCAGTGTGTATGGGGTTTTCACAGTGGATCAGGATCCTGCCAGGTGTGTATGGGGTTTTCACAGTGGATCAGGATCCTGCCAGGTTTGTGCGGGGTTTTCACAGTGTATCAGGATCCTGCCAGGTGTGTATGAGGTTTTCACAGTCCATCAGGTTCCTGCCAGGTGTGTATGGGGTTTTCACAGT
Source organism: Heterodontus francisci (assembly GCF_036365525.1). Classification (NCBI taxonomy): domain Eukaryota; kingdom Metazoa; phylum Chordata; class Chondrichthyes; order Heterodontiformes; family Heterodontidae; genus Heterodontus; species Heterodontus francisci. Next base: position 11,332,006 of record NW_027140867.1, on the reverse strand, counting down.
GTATCAGGATCCTGCCAGGTGTGTTTGGTGTTTTCACTGTGCATCAGGATCCTGCCAGGTGTGTATGGGGCTTTCACAGTGTATCGGGATCCTGACAGGTGTGTATGTGGGTTTCACAGTTTATCAGGATCATGCCAGGTGTGTATGGGGGTTTCACTGTGTATCAGTATCCTGCCAGGTGTGTATGTGGGTTTCACAGTTTATCAGGATGCTGCCAGGTGTGTCTTTGATTTTCGCAGTTTATCAGGATCCTGCCAGGTCTGTATGGGGGTTTCACAGTTTATCAGGCTCCTGCCAGGTGTGTATGGGGGTTTCACAGTATATCTGGATTCTGCCAGGTGTGTATGGGGTTTCACAGTGCATCAGGATCCTGCCAGGTGTGTATGGGGCTTTCACAGTGTATCAGGATCCTGCCAGGTGTGTATGTGGGTTTCACAGTTTATCAGGATCATGCCAGGTGTGTATGGGGGTTTCACTGTGTATCAGGATCCTGCCAGGTGTGTATGTGGGTTTCACAGTTTATCAGGATGCTGCCAGGTGTGTCTGGGATTTTCGCAGTTTATCAGGATCCTGCCAGGTCTATATGGGGGTTTCACAGTATATCTGGATCCTGCCAGGTGTGTATGGGGTTTCACAGTGCATCAGGATCCTGCCAGGTGTGTATGGGGGTTTCACAGTTTATCAGGATCCTGCCAGGTGTGTATGGGGGTTTGACAGTATATCAGCATCCTGCCAGGTGCGTATGGGGTATATATACAGTGGATCAGTATACTGCCAGGAGTGTATGTGGTTTTCACAGTGTATCAGGATCCTGCCAAGTGTGAATGGGGTTTTCACAGTGGATCAGGATCCTGCCAGGTGTGTGTGGGGTTTTCAAAGTGTATCAGGATCCTGCCAGGTGTGTATGTGGTTTCACAGTGTATCAGGATCCTGCCAAGTGTGTATGGGGTTTTCACAGTGGATCAGGATCCTGCCAGGTGTGTATGGGGTTTTCACAGTGCATCAGGATCCTGCCAGGTGTGTGTGGGGTTTTCACAGTGTTTCAGGATCCTGCCAGGTGTGTATGGGGATTTCACAGTGCATCAGTTTCCTGCCAGGTGTGTATGGGGTTTTCACAGTGTATCAGGATCCTGCCAGGTGTGTGTGGGGTCTTCACAGTGTATCAGGATCCTGCCAGATGTGAATGGGGTTTTCACTGTGCATCAGGAGCCTGCCAGATGTGTATGGGATTTTCACAGTGCATCAGGATCCTTCCAGGTGTGTCTGGGGGTTTCACAGTGTATCATGATCCTGCCACGTGTGTATGGGTTTTCACAGATTATCAGGATCCTGCCAGGTGTATATGTGGGTTTCACAGTTTATCAGGATCCTGCCTGGTGTGTCTGGGGTTTTCACAGTGTGTCAGGATCCTTCCAGGTGTGTATGTGGGTTTCACAGTGTATCAGGCTCCTGCCAGATGGGTCTGTGGGTTTCACAGTTTATCAGCATCCTGCCTGGTGTGTATGGGGTTTCACAGTGGATCAGGATCCTGCCACGTATGTATGGGGTTTTCACAGTGTATCAGGATCCTGCCAGGTGTTTATGGGGGTTTCACAGTTTATCAGGATCCTGCCAGGTGTGTATGTGGGTTTCACAGTTTATCGGGATCTTGCCAGGTGTGTATGGGGGTTTCACAGTTCATCAGGATCCTGCCAGGTGTGTATGGGGGTCTCAGTTTATCAGGATCCTGCCGTGTGTGTGGGGGCTTCACAGTTCATCAGGATCCTGCCAGGTGTGTATGTGGGTTTCACAGTGTATCAGGAAACTGCCAGATGTGAATGGGGTTTTCACAGTGCATCAGGATCCTGCCAGGTGTGTATGCGGTTTTCACAGTGCATCAGGATCCTTCCAGATGTGTGTGGGGGTTTCACAGTGTATCAGGATCCTGCATCGTGTGTATGGGGTTTTCACAGTGCATCAGGATCCTGCCAGGTGTGTATGGGGTTTTCACAGTGTATTTGGATCCTGCCAGGTGTGTGTGAGGTTTTCACACTGTATCAGGATACTGCCAAGAGTGTATGGGGTTCTCACAGTGTATCAAGATCCTCCCCAGTGTGTATGGGGTTTTCACAGTGGATCAGGATCCTGCCAGGTGTGTATGGGGTTTTCACAGTGGATCAGGATCCTGCCAGGTTTGTGCGGGGTTTTCACAGTGTATCAGGATCCTGCCAGGTGTGTATGAGGTTTTCACAGTCCATCAGGTTCCTGCCAGGTGTGTATGGGGTTTTCACAGTGTATCAGGATCCTGCCAGGTGTGTTTGGTGTTTTCACTGTGCATCAGGATTCTGCCAGGTGTGTATGGGGCTTTCACAGTGTATCGGGATCCTGACAGGTGTGTATGTGGGTTTCACAGTTTATCAGGATCATGCCAGGTGTGTAGGGGGGTTTCACTGTGTATCAGTATCCTGCCAGGTGTGTATATGGGTTTCACAGTTTATCAGGATGCTGCCAGGTGTGTCTTTGATTTTCGCAGTTTATCAGGATCCTGCCAGGTCTGTATGGGGGTTTCACAGTTTATCAGGCTCCTGCCAGGTGTGTATGGGGGTTTCACAGTATATCTGGATTCTGCCACGTGTGTATGGGGTTTCACAGTGCATCAGGATCCTGCCAGGTGTGTATGGGGCTTTCACAGTGTATCAGGATCCTGCCAGGTGTGTATGTGGGTTTCACAGTTTATCAGGATCATGCCAGGTGTGTATGGGGGTTTCACTGTGTATCAGGATCCTGCCAGGTGTGTATGTGGGTTTCACAGTTTATCAGGATGCTGCCAGGTGTGTCTGGGATTTTCGCAGTTTATCAGGATCCTGCCAGGTCTATATGGGGGTTTCACAGTATATCTGGATCCTGCCAGGTGTGTATGGGGTTTCACAGTGCATCAGGATCCTGCCAGGTGTGTATGGGGGTTTCACAGTTTATCAGGATCCTGCCAGGTGTGTATGGGGGTTTGACAGTATATCAGCAACCTGCCAGGTGCGTATGGGGTATATATACAGTGGATCAGTATACTGCCAGGAGTGTATGTGGTTTTCACAGTGTATCAGGATCCTGCCAAGTGTGAATGGGGTTTTCACAGTGGATCAGGATCCTGCCAGGTGTGTGTGGGGTTTTCAAAGTGTATCAGGATCCTGCCAGGTGTGTATGTGGTTTCACAGTGTATCAGGATCCTGCCAAGTGTGTATGGGGTTTTCACAGTGGATCAGGATCCTGCCAGGTGTGTATGGGGTTTTCACAGTGGATCAGGATCCTGCCAGGCGTGTGTGGGGTTTTCACAGTGTTTCAGGATCCTGCCAGGTGTGTATGGGGATTTCACAGTGCATCAGTTTCCTGCCAGGTGTGTATGGGGTTTTCACAGTGTATCAGGATCCTGCCAGGTGTGTGTGGGGTCTTCACAGTGTATCAGGATCCTGCCAGGTGTGTATGGGGTTTTCACTGTGCATCAGGATCCTGCCAGGTGTGTATGGGGTTTTCACAGTGTATCAGGATCCTGCCAGGTGTGTATGTGGGTTTCGCATTTTATCAGGATCATGCCAGGTGTGTATGGGGGTTTCGCAGTTTATCAGGATGCTGCCATGTGTGTCTGGGGTTTTCGCAGTTTATCAGGATCCTGCCAGGTCTGTATGGGCGATTCACAGTTTATCAGGATCCTGCCAGGTGCGTATTTTGGTTTCACAGTTTATCAGTTTCCTGCCAGGTGGGTATGGGGGTTTCACAGTTTATCGGTATCCTGCCTGGTGTGTCTGGGGGTTTCACAGTTTATCAGGATCCTTCCAGGTGTGTATGTGGGATTCACAGTTTATCAGGATCCTGCCAGATGTGAATGGGGTTTTCACAGTGCATCAGGATCCTGCCAGATGTGTATGGGGTTTTCACAGTGCATCAGGATCCTTCCAGATGTGTCTGGGGGTTTCACAGTGTATCATGATCCTGCCACGTGTGTATGGGGTTTCACAGTTGATCAGGATCCTGCCAGGTGTCTATGTGGGTGTCACAGTTTATCAGGATCCTGCCTGGTGTGTCTGGGGTTTTCACAGTGTGTCAGGATCCTTCCAGGAGTGTATGTGGGTTTCACAGTGTCTCAGGCTCCTGCCAGGTGTGTATGTGGGTTTCACAGTTTATCAGGATCCTGCCTGGTGTGTATGGGGTTTCACAGTGGATCAGGATCCTGCCACGTGTGTATGGGGTTTTCACAGTGTATCAGGATCCTGCCAGGTGTTTATGGGGGTTTCACAGTTTATCAGGTTCCTGCCAGGGGTATGTGGGTTTCACAGATTATCAGGATCCTGCCAGGTGTGTATGGGGGTTTCACAGTTCATCAGGATCCTGCCAGGTGTGTATGGGGGTCTCGCAGTTTATCAGGATCCTGCCAGGTGTGTCTGGGGGCTTCACAGTTCATCAGGATCCTGCCAGGTGTGTATGTGGGTTTCACAGTGTATCAGGAAACTGCCAGATGTGAATGGGGGTTTCACAGTGCATCAGGATCCTGCCAGATGTGTATGGCGTTTTCACAGTGTATTTGGATCCTGCCAGGTGTGTGTGGGGTTTTCGCAGTGCATCAGGATCCTGCCACGTGTGTATGGGGTTTTCACAGTGTATCAGGATCCTGCCAGGTGCTTATGGGGGTTTCACAGTTTATCAGGATCCTGCCAGGTGTGTATGTGGGTTTCACAGTTTTTCAGGATCCTGCCAGGTGTGTATGGGGGTTTCACAGTTCATCAGGATCCTGCCAGGTGTGTCTGGGGGCTTCACAGTTCATCAGGATCCTGTCAGGTGTGTATGTGGGTTTCACAGTGGATCAGGAAACTGCCAGATGTGAATGGGGTTTTCACAGTTTATCAGGATCCTGCCAGATGTGTATGGGGTTTTCACATTGCATCAGGATCCTTCCAGATGTGTGTGGGGGTTTCACAGTGTATCAGGATCCTGCATCGTGTGTATGGGGTTTTCACAGTGCATCAGGATCCTGCCAGGTGTGTATGGGGTTTTCACAGTGTATTTGGATCCTGCCAGGTGTGTGTGGGGTTTTCACAGTGTATCAGTATAATGCCAGGTGTACAGGGGATTTCACAGAGTATCAGGATCCTCCCGAGTGTGTATGGGGTTTTCGCAATGGATCAGAATCCTGCCAGGTGTGTATGCGGTTTTCACAGTGGATCAGTATCCTGCCAGGTGTGTGTGGGGTTTTCACAGTGTATCAGGATCCTGCCAGGTGTGTATGTTGTTTTCACAGTGTATCAGGATCCTGCCAGGTGTGTTTGGTGCTTTCTCCGTGCATCAGGATCCTGCCAGGTGTGTGGGGTTTTCAGAGTGTATCAGGATCCTGCCAGGTGTGTATGGGGTTTTCACTGTGCATCAGGATCCTGCCAGGTGTGTATGGGGTTTTCACAGTGTATCAGGATCCTGCCAGGTGTGTATGTGGGTTTCACAGTTTATCAGGATCATGCCAGGTGTGTATGGGGGTTTCGCAGTGTATCAGGATCCTGCCAGGTGTGTATGTGGCTTTCACAGTTTATCAGGTTCCTGCCAGGTGTGTCTGGGGTTTTCACAGTTTATGAGGATCCTGCCAGGTGTGTATGGGGGTTTCACAGTTTTTCAGGATCCAGCCAGGTGTGGATGTTGGTTTCACAGTTCATCAGTTTCCTGCCGGGTGTGTATGGGGGTTTCACAGTTTGTCAGGATCCTGCCAGGTGTGTATGGGGTTTTCACAGTTTATCGGGATCCTGCCTTTTGTGTCTGGGGTTTCACAGTTTATCAGGACCCTGCCAGGTGTGTATGTGGGTTTCACAGTTTATCAGGATCCTGCCGGATGTGAATGGGGTTTTCACAGTGCATCAGGATCCTGCCAGTTGTGTATGGGTTTTTCACAGTGCATCAGGATCCTTCCAGATGTGTCTGGGGGTTTCACTGTGTATCAGGATCCTGCCACGTGTGTATGGGGATTCACAGTTTATCAGGATCCTGCCAGGTGTATATTTGGGTTTCACAGTTTATCAGGATCCTGCCTGCTGTGTCTGGGGTTTTCACAGTGTATCAGGATTCTGCCAGGTGTGTTTGGGGGTTTCACAGTGTACCAGGCTCCTGCCAGTTGTGTATGTGGGTTTCACAGTTTATCAGTATCCTGCCTGGAGTGTATGGGGTTTCACAGTGGATCAGGATCCGGCCACGTGTGTATGTGGGTTTCACAGTTTATCAGGATCCTGCCAGGTGTGTATGCGGGTTTCACAGTTCATCAGGATCCTGCCAGGTGTGTTTGGGGGTCTCACAGTTTATCAGGATCCTGCCAGGTGTGTCTGGGGGCTTCACAGTTCATCAGGATCCTGCCAGGTGTGTATGTGGGTTTCACAGTGTATCAGGAAACTGCCAGATGCGAATGGGGTTTTCACAGTGCATCAGGATCCTGCCAGATGTGTATGGGGTTTTCACAGTGCATCAGGATCCTTCCAGATGTGTGTGGGGGTTTCACAGTGTATCAGGATCCTGCATCGTGTGTATTGGGTTTTCACAGTGCATCAGGATCCTGCCAGGTGTGTATGGGGTTTTCACAGTGTATTGTGATCCTGCCATGTGTGTGTGGGGTTTTCACAGTGTATCAGTATACTGCCAGGTGTGTATGGGGTTTTCACAGTGGATCAGGATCCTCCCAAGTGTGTATGGGGTTTTCACAGTGGATCAGGATCCTGCCAGGTGTGTGTGGGGTTTTCACAGTGTAGCAGGATCCTGCCAGGTGTGCAAGGGGTATTCACATTGCATCAGGATCCTGCCAGGTGTATATGGGGTTTTCACAGTGTATCAGGATCCTGCCAGGTGTGTTTGATGCTTTCTCTGTGCATCAGGATCCTGCCAGGTGTGTGTGGGGTTTTCACAGTGTATCAGGATCCTGCCAGGTGTGTATGGGGTTTTCACTGTGCATCAGGATCCTGCCAGGTGTGTATGGGGTTTTCACAGTGTATCAGGATCCTGCCAGGTGTGTATGTGGGTTTCACAGTTTATCAGGATCATGCCAGGTGTGTATGGGGGTTTCGCAGTGTATCAGGATCCTGCCAGGTGTGTATGTGGCTTTCACAGTTTATCAGGTTCCTGCCAGGTGTGTCTGGGGTTTTCACAGTTTATGAGGATCCTGCCAGGTGTGTATGGGGGTTTCACAGTTTTTCAGGATCCAGCCAGGTGTGGATGGGGTTTTCACAGTTTATCGGGATCCTGCCTTTTGTGTCTGGTGTTTCACAGTTTATCAGGACCCTGCCAGGTGTGTATGTGGGTTTCACAGTTTATCAGGATCCTGCCGGATGTGAATGGGGTTTTCACAGTGCATCAGGATCCTGCCAGTTGTGTATGGGTTTTTCACAGTGCATCAGGATCCTTCCAGATGTGTCTGGGGGTTTCACTGTGTATCAGGATCCTGCCACGTGTGTATGGGGATTCACAGTTTATCAGGATCCTGCCAGGTGTATATGTGGGTCTCACTGTTTATCAGGATCATGCCTGCTGTGTCTGGGGTTTTCACAGTGTATCAGGATTCTGCCAGGTGTGTTTGGGGGTTTCACAGTGTACCAGGCTCCTGCCAGTTGTGTATGTGGGTTTCACAGTTTATCAGTATCCTGCCTGGAGTGTATGGGGTTTCACAGTGGATCAGGATCCTGCCACGTGTGTATGTGGGTTTCACAGTTTATCAGGATCCTGCCAGGTGTGTATGGGGGTTTCACAGTTCATCAGGATCCTTCCAGGTGTGTTTGGGGGTCTCACAGTTTATCAGGATCCTGCCAGGTGTGTCTGGGGGCTTCACAGTTCATCAGGATCCTGCCAGGTGTGTATGTGGGTTTCACAGTGTATCAGGAAACTGCCAGATGTGAATGGGGTTTTCACAGTGCATCAGGATCCTGCCAGATGTGTATGGGGTTTTCACAGTGCATCAGGATCCTTCCAGATGTGTGTGGGGGTTTCACAGTGTATCAGGATCCTGCATCGTGTGTATTGGGTTTTCACAGTGCATCAGGATCCTGCCAGGTGTGTATGGGGTTTTCACAGTGTATTTTGATCCTGCCATGTGTGTGTGGGGTTTTCACAGTGTATCAGTATACTGCCAGGTGTGTATGGGGTTTTCACAGTGGATCAGGATCCTCCCAAGTGTGTATGGGGTTTTCACAGTGGATCAGGATCCTGCCAGGTGTGTGTGGGGTTTTCACAGTGTAGCAGGATCCTGCCAGGTGTGCAAGGGGTTTTCACATTGCATCAGGATCCTGCCAGGTGTATATGGGGTTTTCACAGTGTATCAGGATCCTGCCAGGTGTGTTTGATGCTTTCTCTGTGCATCAGGATCCTGCCAGGTGTGTGTGGGGTTTTCACAGTGTATCAGGATCCTGCCAGGTCTGTATGGGGTTTTCACTGTGCATCACGATCCTGCCAGGTGTGTATGGGGTTTTCGCAGTGTATCAGGATCCTGCCAGATGTGTATGTGGGTTTCACAGTTTATCAGGATCATGCCAGGTGTGTATGGGGGTTTCGCAGTGTGTCAGGATCCTGCCAGGTGTGTATGTGGGTTTCACAGTTTATCAGGATATTGCCAGGTGTGTCTGGGGTTTTCACAGTTTATGAGGATCCTGCCAGGTGTGTGTGGGGTTTTCACAGTGTAGCAGGATCCTGCCAGGTGTGCAAGGGGTTTTCACATTGCATCAGGATCCTGCCAGGTGTATATGGGGTTTTCACAGTGTATCAGGATCCTGCCAGGTGTGTTTGATGCTTTCTCTGTGCATCAGGATCCTGCCAGGTGTGTGTGGGGTTTTCACAGTGTATCAGGATCCTGCCAGGTCTGTATGGGGTTTTCACTGTGCATCACGATCCTGCCAGGTGTGTATGGGGTTTTCGCAGTGTATCAGGATCCTGCCAGATGTGTATGTGGGTTTCACAGTTTATCAGGATCATGCCAGGTGTGTATGGGGGTTTCGCAGTGTGTCAGGATCCTGCCAGGTGTGTATGTTGGTTTCACAGTTTATCAGGATATTGCCAGGTGTGTCTGGGGTTTTCACAGTTTATGAGGATCCTGCCAGGTGTGTATGGGGGTTTCACAGTTTTTCAGGATCCAGCCAGGTGTGGTTGTTGCTTTCACAGTTCATCAGTTTCCTGCCAGGTGTGTATGGGGGTTTCACAGTTTGTCAGGATCCTGCCAGGTGTGTATGGGGTTTTCACAGTTTATCGGGATCCTGCCTTTTGTGTCTGGGGTTTCACAGTTTATCAGGATCCTGCCAGGTGTGTATGTGTGTTTCACAGTTTATCAGGATCCTGCCAGTTGTGTATGGGTTTTTCACAGTGCATCAGGATCCTTCCAGATGTGTCTGGGGGTTTCACAGTGTATCAGGATCCTGCCACGTGTGTCTGGGGTTTCACAGATTATCAGGATCCTGCCAGGTGTATATGTGGGTTTTACAGTTTATCAGGATCCTGCCTGCTGTGTCTGGGGTTTTCACAGTGTATCAGGATTCTGCCAGGTGTGTATGGGGGTTTCACAGTGTACCAGGCTCCTGCCAGGTGTGTATGTGGGTTTCACAGTTTATCAGTATCCTGCCTGGAGTGTATGGGGTTTCACAGTGGATCAGGATCCTGCCACGTGTGTATGTGGGTTTCACAGTTTATCAGGATCCTGCCAGGTGTGTATGGGGGTTTCACAGTTTATCAGGATCCTGCCAGGTGTATATGTGGGTCTCACTGTTTATCAGGATCCTGCCAGCTGTGTCTGGGGTTTTCACAGTGTATCATGATTCTGCCAGGTGTGTATGGGGGTTTCACAGTGTACCAGGCTCCTGCCAGGTGTGTATGTGGGTTTCACAGTTTAACAGTATCCTGCCTGGAGTGTATGGGGTTTCACAGTGGATCAGGATCCTGCCACGTGTGTATGTGGGTTTCACAGTTTATCAGGATCCTGCCAGGTGTGTATGGGGGTTTCACAGTTCATCCGGATCCTGCCAGGTGTGTATGGGGGTTTCACAGTTTATCAGTATCCTGCCAGGTGTGTCTGGGGTTTTCACAGTGCATCAGGATCCTGCCAGATGTGTATGGGGTTTTCACAGTGCATCAGGATCCTTCCAGATGTGTGTGGGGGTTTCACAGTGTATTTGGATCCTGCCAGGTGTTTGTGGGGTTTCCACAGTGTATCAGGATCCTGCCAGGTGTGTATGGGGTTTTCACAGTGTATCAGGATCCTCCCAAGTGTGTATGGGGTTTTCACAGTGGATCAGGATCCTGCCAGGTGTGTATGGGGTTTTCACAGTGGACCAGGATCCTGCCAGGTGTGTGTTGGGTTTTCAAAGTGTATCAGGATCCTGCCAGGTGTGCAAGGGGGGTTTCACAGTTTATCAGGATCCTGCCAGGTGTGTATGTGGGTTTCACAGTTTTTCAGGATCCTGCCAGGTGTGTATGGGGGTTTCAGAGTTCATCAGGATCCTGCCAGGTGTGTCTGGGGGCTTCACAGTTCATCAGGATCCTGTCAGGTGTGTATGTGGGTTTCACAGTGGATCAGGAAACTGCCAGATGTGAATGGGGTTTTCACAGTGCATCAGGATCCTGCCAGATGTGTATGGGGTTTTCACAGTGCATCAGGATCCTTCCAGATGTGTGTGGGGGTTTCACAGTGTATCAGGATCCTGCATCGTGTGTCTGGGGTTTTCACAGTGCATCAGGATCCTGCCAGGTGTGTATGGGGTTTTCACAGTGTATTTGGATCCTGCCAGGTGTGTGTGGGGTTTTCACAGTGTATCAGTATACTGCCAGGTGTACAGGGGTTTTCACAGAGTATCAGGATCCTCCCGAGTGTGTATGGGGTTTTCGCAATGGATCAGAATCCTGCCAGGTGTGTATGCGGTTTTCACATTGGATCAGTATCCTTCCAGGTGTGTGTGGGGTTTTCACAGTGTATCAGGATCCTGCCAGGTGTGTATGTTGTTTTCACAGTGTATCAGGATTCTGCCAGGTGTGTTTGGTGCTTTCTCTGTGCATGAGGATCCTGCCAGGTGTGTGGGGTTTTCAGAGTGTATCAGGATCCTGCCAGGTGTGTATGGGGTTTTCACTGTGCATCAGGACCCTGCCAGGTGTGTATGGGGTTTTCACAGTGTATCAGGATCCTGCCAGGTGTGTATGTGGGTTTCACAGTTTATCAGGATCATGCCAGGTGTGTATGGGGGTTTCGCAGTGTATCAGGATCCTGCCAGGTGTGTATGTGGCTTTCACAGTTTATCAGGTTCCTGCCAGGTGTGTCTGGGGTTTTCACAGTTTATGAGGATCCTGCCAGGTGTGTATGGGGGTTTCACAGTTTTTCAGGATCCAGCCAGGTGTGGATGTTGGTTTCACAGTTCATCAGTTTCCTGCCGGGTGTGTATGGGGGTTTCACAGTTTGTCAGGATCCTGCCAGGTGTGTATGGGGTTTTCACAGTTTATCGGGATCCTACCTTTTGTGTCTGGGGTTTCACAGTTTATCAGGACCCTGCCAGGTGTGTATGTGGGTTTCACAGTTTATCAGGATCCTGCCGGATGTGAATGGGGTTTTCACAGTGCATCAGGATCCTGCCAGTTGTGTATGGGTTTTTCACAGTGCATCAGGATCCTTCCAGATGTGTCTGGGGGTTTCACAGTGTATCAGGATCCTGCCACGTGTGTATGGGGATTCACAGTGTATCAGGATCCTGCCAGGTGTATATTTGGGTTTCACAGTTTATCAGGATCCTGCCTGCTGTGTCTGGGGTTTTCACAGTGTATCAGGATTCTGCCAGGTGTGTTTGGGGGTTTCACAGTGTACCAGGCTCCTGCCAGTTGACTATGTGGGTTTCACAGTTTATCAGTATCCTGCCTGGAGTGTATGGGGTTTCACAGTGGATCAGGATCCTGCCACGTGTGTATGTGGGTTTCACAGTTTATCAGGATCCTGCCAGGTGTGTATGGGGGTTTCACAGTTCATCAGGATCCTGCCAGGTGTGTTTGGGGGTCTCACAGTTTATCAGGATCCTGCCAGGTGTGTCTGGGGGCTTCACAGTTCATGAGGATCCTGCCAGGTGTGTATGTGGGTTTCACAGTGTATCAGGAAACTGCCAGATGTGAATGGGGTTTTCACAGTGCATCAGGATCCTGCCAGATGTGTATGGGGTTTTCACAGTGCATCAGGATCCTTCCAGATGTGTGTGGGGGTTTCACAGTGTATCAGGATCCTGCATCGTGTGTATTGGGTTTTCACAGTGCATCAGGATCCTGCCAGGTGTGTATGGGGTTTTCACAGTGTATTTTGATCCTGCCATGTGTGTGTGGGGTTTTCACAGTGTATCAGGATACTGCCAGGTGTGTATGGGGTTTTCACAGTGGATCAGGATCCTCCCAAGTGTGTATGGGGTTTTCACAGTGTATCAGGATCCTGCCAGGTGTGTGTGGGGTTTTCACAGTGGATCAGGATCCTGCCAGGTGTGTGTGGGGTTTTCACAGTGTAGCAGGATCCTGCCAGGTGTGCAAGGGGTTTTCACATTGCATCAGGATCCTGCCAGGTGTATATGGGGTTTTCACAGTGTATCAGGATCCTGCCAGGTGTGTTTGGTGCTTTCTCTGTGCATCAGGATCCTGCCAGGTGTGTGTGGGGTTTTCACAGTGTATCAGGATCCTGCCAGGTCTGTATGGGGTTTTCACTGTGCATCAGGATCCTGCCAGGTGTGTATGGGGGTTTCGCAGTGTATCAGGATCCTTCCAGATGTGTATGTGGGTTTCACAGTTTATCAGAATCATGCCAGGTGTGTATGGGGGTTTCGCAGTGTGTCAGGATCCTGCCAGGTGTGTATGTGGGTTTCACAGTTTATTTGGATGCTGCCAGGTGTGTCTGGGGTTTTCACAGTTTATGAGGATCCTGCCAGGTGTGTATGGGGGTTTCACAGTTTTTCAGGATCCAGCCAGGTGTGGATGTTGGTTTCACAGTTCATCAGTTTCTTGCCAGGTGTGTATGGGGGTTTCACAGTTTGTCAGGATCCTGCCAGGTGTGTATGGGGTTTTCACAGTTTATCGGGATCCTGCCTTTTGTGTCTGGGGTTTCACAGTTTATCAGGATCCTGCCAGGTGTGTATGTGTGTTTCACAGTTTATCGGGATCCTGCCAGTTGTGTATGGGTTTTTCACAGTGCATCAGGATCCTTCCAGATGTGTCTGGGGGTTTCACAGTGTATCAGGATCCTGCCACGTGTGTATGGGGTTTCACAGATTATCAGGAACCTGCCAGGTGTATATGTGGGTTTTACAGTTTATCAGGATCCTGCCTGCTGTGTCTGGGGTTTTCACAGTGTATCAGGATTCTGCCAGGTGTGTATGGGGGTTTCACAGTGTACCAGGCTCCTGTCAGGTGTGTATGTGGGTTTCACAGTTTATCAGTATCCTGCCTGGAGTGTCTGGGGTTTTCACAGTGTATCAGGATTCTGCCAGGTGTGTATGGGGGTTTCACAGTGTACCATTCTCCTGCCAGGTGTGTATGTGGGTTTCACAGTTTATCAGTATCCTGCCTGGAGTGTATGGGGTTTCACAGTGGATCAGGATCCTGCCACGTGTGTATGTGGGTTTCACAGTTTATCAGGATCCTGCCAGGTGTGTATCGGGGTTTCACAGTTCATCCGGATCCTGCCAGGTGTGTATGGGGGTTTCACAGTTTATCAGGATCCTGCCAGCTGTGTCTGGGGTTTTCACAGTGCATCAGGATCCTGCCAGATGTGTATGGGGTTTTCACAGTGCATCAGGATCCTTCCAGATGTGTGTGGTGGTTTCACAGTGTTTCAGGATCCTGCATCGTGTGTATGGGGTTTTCACAGTGCATCAGTATCCTGCCAGGTGAGTATGGGGTTTCCACAGTGTATTTGGATCCTGCCAGGTGTTTGTGGGGTTTTCACAGTGTATCAGGATCCTGCCAGGTGTGTATGGGGTTTTCACAGTGTATCAGGATCCTCCCAAGTGTGTATGGGGTTTTCACAGTGGATCAGGATCCTGCCAGGTGTGTATGGGGTTTTCACAGTGGATCAGGATCCTGCCAGGTGTGTGTTGGGTTTTCAAAGTGTATCAGGATCCTGCCAGGTGTGCAAGGGGTATTCACGTTGCATCAGGATCCTGCCAGGTGTGTATGGGGTTTTCACAGTGTATCAGGATCCTGCCAGGTGTGTTTGGGGTTATCACTGTGCATCAGGATCCTGCCAGGTGTGTATGGGGCTTTCTCAGTGTATCAGGATCGAGCCAGGTGTGTATGTGGGTTTCACAGTTTATCAGGATCATGCCAGGTGTGTATGGGGGTTTCGCATTGTTTCAGGATCCTGCCAGGTGTGTATGTGGGTTTCACATTTTATCAGGATCCTGCCAGGCGTGTCTGGCGTTTTCACAGTTTATGAGGATCCTGCCAATTGTGTATGGGGGTTTCACACTTTTTCAGGATCCAGCCAGGTGTGGATGTTGGTTTCACAGTTCATCAGTTTCCTGCCAGGTGTGTATGTGGGTTTCACAGTTTATCGGGATCCTGCCTTTTGTGTCTGGGGTTTCACATTTTATCAGGATCCTGCCAGGTGTGTATGTGGGTTTCACAGTTTATTAGGATCCTGCCAGATGTGAATGGGATTTTCACAGTGCATCAGGATCCTGCAAGTTGTGTATGGGTTTTTCACAGTGCATCAGGATCCTTCCAGATGTGTCTGGGGGTTTCACAGTGTATCAGGATCCTGCCACGTGTTTATGGGGTTTCACAGTGTATCAGGAGCCTGCCAGGTGTATATGTGGGTTTCACAGTTTATCAGGATCCTGCCTGGTGTGTCTGGGGTTTTCATAGTGTATCAGGATTCTGCCAGGTGTGTATGGGGTTTTCACAGTGTACCAGGATCCTGCCAGGTGTGTATGGGGGTTTCACAGTTTATCGGGATCCTGCCTGGTGTGTCTGGGGGTTTCACAGTTTATCAGGATCCTGCCAGGTGTTTATGTGGGTTTCACAGTTTATCAGGATCCTGCCAGATGTGAATGGGGTTTCACAGTGGATCAGGATCCTGCCAGGTGTGAACGCGGTTTTCACAGTGGATCAGGATCCTGCCAGATGTGTATGGAGATTTCACAGGTAATCAGGATCCTGCCAGGAGTGTTTGGGGTTTTCACAGTGGATCAGGATCCTGCCAGGTGTGTCTGGGATTTAACAGTGTATCAGCATCCTGCCAGGTGTGTATGGGGTGTTCACAATTTATCAAGGTCCTGCCAGGCGTGTATGGGGTTTTCTCAGTGGATCAGGATCCTGCCAGGTGTGCATGGGGGTTTCACTGTGTATCAGGATCCTGCCAGGTGTGTATGGGGTTTCTCAGGGTATCAGAATCCTGCCAGATGTGAATGGGGTTTCACTGTGTTTCAGGATCCTGCCAGATGTGAATGGGGTTTCACTGTGCATCAGGAACCTGCCAGGTGTGCACGGGGATTTCTCAGTGCATCAGGCTCCTGCCAGGTGTGTATGGGGGTTTCACAGTATATCAGGATTCTGCCAGGTGTGTATGGGGTTTCTCAGGGTATCAGGATCTTGCCAGATGTGAATGGGTTTCACTGTGTTTCAGGATCCTGCCAGATGTGAATGGGGTTTCACTGTGCATCAGGAACCTGCCAGGTGTGCACGGGGATTTCACAGTGCATCAGGCTCCTGCCAGGTGTGTATGGGGGTTTCACAGTATATCAGTATTCTGCCAGGTGTGTATGGGGTTTCACAGTATATCAGGATCCTGCCAGGTGTATATGGGGGTTTCACAGTTTATCTGCATCCTGCCAGGTGCGTATGGGGTATATATACAGTGGATCAGGATCCTGCCAGGTGTGCATGGTGTTTTCACAATGTATCAGGATCCTGCCAGGTGTGTATGGGGTTTTCACAGTGTATAAGGATCCTGCCAAGTGTGAATGGGGTTCTCACAGTGTATCAGGATCCTGCCAGGTGTGTGTGGGAATTTCACAGTGTATCAGGATCCTGCCAGGTGTGTATGGGGTTTTCACTTTGCATCAGGATCCTGCATCGTGTGTATGGGGTTTTCACAGTGTATCAGGATCCTGCCAGGTGTGTATGTGGGTTTCACAGTTTATCAGGATCATGCCAGGTGTGTATGGGGGTTTCACTGTGTATCAGGATCCTGCCAGGTGTGTATGTGGGTTTCACAGTTTATCAGGATGCTGCCAGGTGTGTCTGGGATTTTCGCAGTTTATCAGGATCCTGCCAGGTCTGTATGGGGGTTTCACAGTTTATCAGGCTCCTGCCAGGTGTGCATGGGGGTTTCACAGTATATCAGGAACCTGCCAGGTGTGTATGGGGGTTTCACAGTTTATCAGGATGCTGCCAGGTGTGCATGGGGGTTTGACAGTTTATCAGCATCCTGCCAGGTGTGTATGGGGTTTTCACTTTGCATCAGGATCCTGCATCGTGTGTATGGGGTTTTCACAGTGTATCAGGATCCTGCCAGGTGTGTATGTGGGTTTCACAGTTTATCAGGATCATGCCAGGTGTGTATGGGGGTTTCACAGTGTATCAGGATCCTGCCAGGTGTGTATGTGGGTTTCACAGTTTATCAGGATGCTGCCAGGTGTGTGTGGGGTTTTCACAGTGTATCAGGATACTGCCAGGTGTGTATGGGGTTTTCACAGTGTATCAGGATCCTACCAAGTGTGTATGGGATTTTCACAGTGGATCAGGATCCTGCCAGGTGTGTATGCGGTTTTCGCAGTGGATCAGGATCCTGCCAGGTGTGTATGGGGTTTTCACAGTGGATCAGGATCCTGCCAGGTGGGTGCGGGGTTTTCACAGTGTATCAGGATCCTGCCAGGTGTGTATGGGGTTTTCACTGCCCATCAGGATCCTGCCAGGTGTGTATGGGGTTTTCACAGTGTATCAGCATCCTGCCAGGTGTGTTTGGTGTTTTCACTGTGCATCAGGATCCTGCCAGGTGTGTGTGGGGTTTTCACAGTGTATCAGGATCCTGCCAAGTTTGCATGGGGTTTTCACATTGGATCAGGATCCTGCCAGGTGTGTATGGGGTTTCACAGTGGATCAGGATACTGCCGGGTGTGTGTGGGGTTTTCACAGTGTATCAGGATCCTGCCAGGTGTGTATGGGGGTTTCACAGTTTGTCAGGATCCTCCCAGGTGTGTATGGGGGTTTCACAGTTTATCGGGATCCTGCCTGGTGTGTCTGGGGGTTTCACAGTTTATCAGGATCCTGCCAGGTGTGTATGTGGGATTCACAGTTTATCAGGATCCTGCCAGATGTCAATGGGGTTTTCACAGTGCATCAGGATCCTGCCAGATGTGTATGGGTTTTTCACAGTGCATCAGGATCCTTCCAGATGTGTCAGGGGGTTTCACAGTGTATCATGAACCTGCCACGTGCGTATGGGGTTTTCACACTGTTTCAGGATCCTGCCAGGTGTTTATGGGGGTTTCACAGTTTATCAGGATCCTGCCAGGTGTGTATGTGGGTTTCACAGTTTATCAGGATCCTGCCAGGTGTGTATGGGGGTTTCACAGTTCATCAGGGTCCTGCCAGGTGTGTATGGGGGTCTCACAGTTTATCAGGATCCTGCCTGGTGTGTCTGGGGTTTTCACAGTGTGTCAGGATCCTTCCAGGTGTGTTTGTGGGTTTCACAGTGTATCAGGCTCCTGCCAGCTGTGCATGTGGGTTTCACAGTTTATCAGGATCCTGCCTGGTGTGTATGGGGGTTCACAGTGGATCAGGATCCTGCCACGTGTGTATGGGGTTTTCACAGTGTATCAGGATCCTGCCAAGTGTTTATGGGGGTTTCACAGTTTATCAGGATCCTGCCAAGTGTCTATGTGGGTTTCACAGTTTATCAGGATCCTGCCAGGTCTGTCTGGGGGCTTCAAAGTTCATCAGGATCCTGCCAGGTGTGTATGTGGGTTTCACAGTGTATCAGGAAACTGACAGATGTGAATGGGGTTTTCACAGTGCATCAGGATCCTGCCAGATGTGTATGGGGTTTTCACTGTGCATCAGGATCCTTCCAGATGTGTGTGGGGGTTTCACAGTGTATCAGGATCCTGCATCGTATGTATGGGGTTTTCACAGTGCATCAGGGTCATGCCAGGTGTGTCTGGGGTTTTCACAGTGTATTTGGATCCAGCAGGTGTGTGTGGGGTTTTCACAGTGTATCAGGATACTGCCAGGTGTGTATGGGGTTTTCACAGTGTATAAGGATCCTACCAAGTGTGTATGGGATTTTCACAGTGGATCAGGATCCTGCCAGGTGTGTATGCGGTTTTCGCAGTGGATCAGGATCCTGCCAGGTGTGTATGGGGTTTTCACAGTGGATCAGGATCCTGCCAGGTGGGTGCGGGGTTTTCACAGTGTATCAGGATCCTGCCAGGTGTGTATGGGGTTTTCACTGCCCATCAGGATCCTGCCAGGTGTGTATGGGGTTTTCACAGTGTATCAGGATCCTGCCAGGTGTGTTTGGTGTTTTCACTGTGCATCAGGATCCTGCCAGGTGTGTGTGGGGTTTTCACAGTGTATCAGGATCCTGCTAGGTGTGTATGGGGTTTTCACTGTGCATCAGGATCCTGCCAGGTGTGTATGGGGTTTTCACAGTGTATCAGGATCCTGCCAGGTGTGTATGTGGGTTTCACAGTTTATCTGGATCATGCCAGGTGTGTATGGGGGTTTCACTGTGTATCAGGATCCTGCCAGGTGTGTATGTGTGTTTCACGGTTTATCAGGATGCTGCCAGGTGTGTCTGGGATTTTCGCAGTTTATCAGCATCCTGCCAGGTCTGCATGGGGGTTTCACAGTTTATCAGGCTCCTGCCAGGTGAGCATCGGGGTTTCACAGTATATCAGGATCCTGCCAGGTGTGTATGGGGTTTCACAGTACATCAGGATCCTGCCAGATGTATATGGGGGTTTCACAGTTTATCAGGATCCTGCCAGGTGTGTATGGGGGTTTGACAGTTTATCAGCATCCTGCCAGGTGCGTATGGGGTATATATACAGTGTATCAGGATCCTGCCAGGTGTGTATGGTGTTTTCAAAGTGTATCAGGATCCTGCCAGGTGTGTATGTGGTTTTCACAGTGTATCAGGATCCTGCCAAGTGTGTATGGGGTTTTCACAGTGGATCAGGATCCTGCCAGGTGTGTATGGGGTTTTCACAGTGGATCGGGATCCTGCCAGGTGTGTGTGGGGTTTTCACAGTGTATCAGGATCCTGCCAGGTGTGTATGGTGATTTCACAGTGCATCTGTTTCCTGCCAGTGTGTATGGGGTTTTCACAGTGTATCAGGATCCTGCCAGGTGTGTGTGGGGTTTTCACAGTGTATCAGGATCCTGCCAGTTGTGTATGGGGTTTTCACTGTGCATCAGGGTCCTGCCAGGTGTGTGTGGGGTTTTCAGAGTGTATCAGGATCCTGCCAGGTGTGTATGTGGGTTTTGCATTTTATCAGGATCATGCCAGGTGTGTATGGGGGTTTCACAGTGTATAAGGATCCTGCCAAGTGTGAATGGGGTTCTCACAGTGTATCAGGATCCTGCCAGGTGTTTTTGGTGTTTTCACTGTGCTTCAGCATCCTGCCAGGTGTGTGTGGGAATTTCACAGTGTATCATGATCCTGCCAGGTGTGTATGGGGTTTTCACTTTGCATCAGGATCCTGCCAGGTGTGTATGGGGTTTTCACAGTGTATCAGGATCCTGCCAGGTGTGTATGTGGGTTTCACAGTTTATCAGGATCATGCCAGGTATGTATGGGGGTTTCACTGTGTATCAGGATCCTGCCAGGCGTGTATGTGGGTTTCACAGTTTATCAGGATGCTGCCAGGTGTGTCTGGGATTTTCGCAGTTTATCAGGATCCTGCCAGTTCTGTATGGGGATTTCACAGTTTATCAGGCTCCTGCCAGGTGTGTATGGGGGTTTCACAGTATATCAGGATCCTGCCAGGTGTGTATGGGGGTTTCACAGTTTATCAGGATGCTGCCAGGTGTGTATGGGGGTTTGACAGTTTATCAGCATCCTGCCAGGTGCGTATGGGGTATATATACAGTGTATCAGGATGCTGCCTGGTGTGTCTGGGATTTTCGCAGTTTATCAGGATCCTGCCAGGTCTGTATGGGGGTTTCACAGTTTTTCAGGCTCCTGCCAGGCGTGTATGGGTGTTTAACAGTGTATCAGGATCCTGCATCGTGCGTATGGGGTTTCACAGTATATCAGGATCCTGCCAGGTGTGCATGTGGTTTTCACAGTGTATCAGGATCCTGCCAAGTTTGCATGGGGTTTTCACATTGGATCAGGATCCTGCCAGGAGTGTATGGGGGTTTCACAGTGGATCAGGATCCTGCCGGGTGTGTGTGGGGTTTTCACAGAGTATCAGGATCCTGCCAGGTGTGTATGGGGTTTTCACAGTGCATCAGTTTCCTGCCAGGTGTGTATGGGGGTTTTGACAGTGTATCAGGATCCTGCCAGGTGTGTATGTGGGTTTCACAGTTTATCTGGATCATGCCAGGTGTGTATGGGGGTTTCACAGTTTATCAGGATGCTGCCAGGTGTGTCTGGGATTTTCGCAGTTTATCAGCATCCTGCCAGGTCTGCATGGGGGTTTCACAGTTTATCAGGCTCCTGCCAGGTGAGCATCGGGGTTTCACAGTATATCAGGATCCTGCCAGGTGTGTATGGGGTTTCACAGTACATCAGGATCCTGCCAGGTGTGTATGGGGGTTTGACAGTTTATCAGCATCCTGCCAGGTGCGTATGGGGTATATATACAGTGTATCAGGATCCTGCCAGGTGTGTATGGTGTTTTCAAAGTGTATCAGGATACTGCCAGGTGTGTATGTGGTTTTCACAGTGTATCAGGATCCTGCCAAGTGTGTATGGGGTTTTCACAGTGGATCAGGATCCTGCCAGGTGTGTATGGGGTTTTCACAGTGGATCGGGATCCTGCCAGGTGTGTGTGGGGTTTTCACAGTGTATCAGGATCCTGCCAGGTGTGTATGGTGAATTCACAGTGCATCTGTTTCCTGCCAGTGTGTATGGGGTTTTCACAGTGTATCAGGATCCTGCCAGGTGTGTGTGGGGTTTTCACAGTGTATCAGGATCCTGCCAGTTGTGTATGGGGTTTTCACTGTGCATCAGGGTCCTGCCAGGTGTGTGTAGGGTTTTCAGAGTGTCTCAGGATCCTGCCAGGTGTGTATGTGGGTTTTGCATTTTATCAGGATCATGCCAGGTGTGTATGGGGGTTTCACAGTGTATAAGGATCCTGCCAAGTGTGAATGGGGTTCTCACTGTGTATCAGGATCCTGCCAGGTGTTTTTGGTGTTTTCACTGTGCTTCAGCATCCTGCCAGGTGTGTGTGGGAATTTCACAGTGTATCATGATCCTGCCAGGTGTGTATGGGATTTTCACTTTGCATCAGGATCCTGCCAGGTGTGTATGGGGTTTTCACAGTGTATCAGGATCCTGCCAGGTGTGTATGTGGGTTTCACAGTTTATCAGGATCATGCCAGGTATGTATGGGGGTTTCACTGTGTATCAGGATCCTGCCAGGTGTGTATGTGGGTTTCACAGTTTATCAGGATGCTGCCAGGTGTGTCTGGGATTTTCGCAGTTTATCAGGATCCTGCCAGTTCTGTATGGGGATTTCACAGTTTATCAGGCTCCTGCCAGGTGTGTATGGGTGTTTCACAGTATATCAGGATCCTGCCAGGTGTGTATGGGGGTTTCACAGTTTATCAGGATGCTGCCAGGTGTGTATGGGGGTTTGACAGTTTATCAGCATCCTGCCAGGTGCGTATGGGGTATATATACAGTGTATCAGGATGCTGCCTGGTGTGTCTGGGATTTTCGCAGTTTATCAGGATCCTGCCAGGTCTGTATGGGGGTTTCACAGTTTTTCAGGCTCCCGCCAGGCGTGTATGGGTGTTTAACAGTGTATCAGGATCCTGCATCGTGTGTATGGGGTTTCACAGTATATCAGGATCCTGCCAGGTGTGCATGTGGTTTTCACAGTGTATCAGGATCCTGCCAAGTTTGCATGGGGTTTTCACATTGGATCAGGATCCTGCCAGGTGTGTATGGGGGTTTCACAGTGGATCAGGATCCTGCCGGGTGTGTGTGGGGTTTTCACAGAGTATCAGGATCCTGCCAGGTGTGTATGGGGTTTTCACAGTGCATCAGTTTCCTGCCAGGTGTGTATGGGGGTTTCACAGATTGTCAGGATCCTCCCAGGTGTGTATGGGGGTTTCACAGTTTATCGGGATCCTGCCAGGTGTGTATGGGGGTTTGACAGTTTATCAGCATCCTGCCAGGTGCGTATGGGGTATATATACAGTGTATCAGGATGCTGCCAGGTGTGTCTGGGATTTTTGCAGTTTATCAGGATCCTGCCAGGTCTGTATGGGGGTTTCACAGTTTTTCAGGCTCCTGCCAGGTGTGTATGGGTGTTTAACACTGTATCAGGATCCTGCATCGTGTGCACGGGGTTTCACAGTATATCAGGATCCTGCCAGGTGTGCATGTGGTTTTCACAGTGTATCAGGATCCTGCCAAGTTTGCATGGGGTTTTCACATTGGATCAGGATCCTGCCAGGTGTGTATGGGGATTTCACAGTGGATCAGGATCCTGCCGGGTGTGTGTGGGGTTTTCACAGAGTATTAGGATCCTGCCAGGTGTGTATGGGGTTTTCACAGTGCATCAGTTTCCTGCCAGGTGTGTATGGGGGTTTCACAGTTTGTCAGGATCCTCCCAGGTGTGTATGGGGGTTTCACAGTTTATCGGGATCCTGCCTGGTGTGTCTGGGGGTTTCACAGTTTATCAGGATCCTGCCAGGTGTGTATGTGGGATTCACAGTTTATCAGGATCCTGCCAGATGTGAATGGGGTTTTCACAGTGCATCAGGATCCTGCCAGATGTGTATGGGTTTTTCACAGTGCATCAGGATCCTTCCAGATGTGTCAGGGGGTTTCACAGTGTATCATGAACCTGCCACGTGTGTATGGGGTTTTCACAGTGTATCAGGATCCTGCCAGGTGTTTATGGGGGTTTCAAAGTTTATCAGGATCCTGCCAGGTGTGTATGTGGGTTTCACAGTTTATCAGGATCCTGCCAGGTGTGTATGGGGGTTTCACAGTTCATCAGGGTCCTGCCAGGTGTGTATGGGGGTCTCACAGTTTATCAGGATCCTGCCTGGTGTGTCTGGGGTTTTCACAGTGTGTCAGGATCCTTCCAGGTGTGTATGTGGGTTTCACAGTGTATCAGGCTCCTGCCAGCTGTGCATGTGGGTTTCACAGTTTATCTGGATCCTGCCTGGTGTGTATGGGGTTTCACAGTGGATCAGGATCCTGCCACGTGTGTATGGGGTTTTCACAGTGTATCAGGATCCTGCCAGGTGTTTATGTGGGTTTCACAGTTTATCAGGATCCTGCCAGGTGTCTATGTGGGTTTCACAGTTTATCAGGATCCTGCCAGGTCTGTCTGGGGGCTTCAAAGTTCATCAGGATCCTGCCAGGTGTGTATGTGGGTTTCACAGTGTATCAGGAAACTGCCAGATGTGTATGGGGTTTTCAAAGTGCATCAGGATCCTTCCAGATGTGTGTGGGGGTTTCACAGTGTATCAGGATCCTGCATCGTATGTATGGGGTTTTCACAGTGCATCAGGATCCTGCCAGGTGTGTATGGGGTTTTCACAGTGTATTTGGATCCAGCAGGTGTGTGTGGGGTTTTCACAGTGTATCAGGATACTGCCAGGTGTGTATGGGGTTTTCACAGTGTATCAGGATCCTCCCAAGTGTGTATGGGGTTTTCACAGTGGATCAGGATCCTGCCAGGTGTGTATGCGGTTTTCGCAGTGGATCAGGATCCTGCCAGGTGTGTATGGGGTTTTCACAGTGGATCAGGATCCTGCCAGGTGTGTGCGGGGTTTTCACAGTGTATCAGGATCCTGCCAGGTGTGTATGGGGTTTTCACAGTCCATCAGGATCCTGCCAGGTGTGTTTGGTGTTTTCACTGTGCATCAGGATCCTGCCAGGTGTGTGTGGGGTTTTCACAGTGTATCAGGATCCTGCCAGGTGTGTATGGGGTTTTCACAGTGTATCAGGATCCTGCCAGGTGTGTATGTGGGTTTCACAGTTTATCTGGATCATGCCAGGTGTGTATGGGTGTCTCACTGTGTATCAGGATCCTGCCAGGTGTGTATGTGGGTTTCACAGTTTATCAGGATGCTGCCAGGTGTGTCTGGGATTTTCGCAGTTTATCAGCATCCTGCCAGTTCTGCATGGGGGTTTCACAGTTTATCAGGCTCCTGCCAGGTGTGCATGGGGGTTTCACAGTATATCAGGATCCTGCCAGGTGTGTATGGGGTTTCACAGTACATCAGGATCCTGCCAGATGTATATGGGGGTTTCACAGTTTATCAGGATCCTGCCAGGTGTGTATGGGGGTTTGACAGTTTATCAGCATCCTGCCAGGTGCGTATGGGGTATATATCCCGTGGATCAGGATCCTGCCAGGTGTGTATGGTGTTTTCAAAGTGTATCAGGATCCTGCCAGGTGTGTATGTGGTTTTCACAGTGTATCAGGATGCTGCCAAGTGTGTATGGGGTTTTCACAGTGGATCAGGATCCTGCCAGGTGTGTATGGGGTTTTCACAGTGGA
Source organism: Heterodontus francisci (assembly GCF_036365525.1). Taxonomy (NCBI): domain Eukaryota; kingdom Metazoa; phylum Chordata; class Chondrichthyes; order Heterodontiformes; family Heterodontidae; genus Heterodontus; species Heterodontus francisci. The sequence continues at coordinate 11,307,326 of NW_027140867.1, read as the reverse complement.
TCGGGATCCTGCCAGGTGTGTGTGGGGTTTTCACAGTGTATCAGGATCCTGCCAGGTGTGTATGGTGATTTCACAGTGCATCTGTTTCCTGCCAGTGTGTATGGGGTTTTCACAGTGTATCAGGATCCTGCCAGGTGTGTGTGGGGTTTTCACAGTGTATCAGGATCCTGCCAGTTGTGTATGGGGTATTCACTGTGCATCAGGGTCCTGCCAGGTGTGTGTGGGGTTTTCAGAGTGTATCAGGATCCTGCCAGGTGTGTATGTGGGTTTTGCATTTTATCAGGATCATGCCAGGTGTGTATGGGGGTTTCACAGTGTATTAGGATGCTGCCAGGTGTGTATGTGGGTTTCACAGTTTATCAGGATGCTGCCAGCTGTGGCTGGGGTTTTCGCAGTTTATCAGGATCCTCCCAAGTGTGTATGGGGTTTTCACAGTGGATCAGGATCCTGCCAGGTGTGTATGCGGTTTTCACAGTGGATCAGGATCCTGCCAGGTGTGTATGGGGTTTTCACAGTGCATCAGGATCCTGCCAGGTGTGTGCGGGGTTTTCACAGTGTATCAGGATCCTGCCAGGTGTGTATGGGGTTTTCACAGTCCATCAGGATCCTGCCAGGTGTGTATGGGGTTTTCACAGTGTATCAGGATCTTGACAGGTGTGTTTGGTATTTTCACTGTGCATCAGGATACTGCCAGGTGTGTATGGGGTTTTCACAGTGCATCAGGATCCTGCCAGGTGTGTGCGGGGTTTTCACAGTGTATCAGGATCCTGCCAGGTGTGTATGGGGTTTTCACAGTCCATCAGGATCCTGCCAGGTGTGTATGGGGTTTTCACAGTGTATCAGGATCTTGCCAGGTGTGTTTGGTATTTTCACTGTGCATCAGGATCCTGCCAGGTGTGTGTGGGGTTTTCACAGTGTATCAGGATCATGCCAGGTGTGTATTGGGTATTCACTGTGCATCAGGATACTGCCAGGTGCGTATGGGGTTTTCACAGTGTATCAGGATCCTGCCAGGTGTGTATGTGGGTTTCACTGTTTATCTGGATCATGCAAGGTGTGTATAGGGGTTTCACTGTGTATCAGGATCCTGCCAGGTGTGTATGTGGGTTTCACAGTTTATCAGGATGCTGCCAGGTGTGTCTGGGATTTTCGCAGTTTATCAGCATCCTGCCAGGTCTGCATGGGGGTTTCACAGTTTATCAGGCTCCTGCCAGGTGTGCATGGGGGTTTCACAGTATATCAGGATCCTGCCAGGTGTGTATGGGGTTTCACAGTACATCAGGATCCTTCCAGATGTGTATGGGGGTTTCACAGTTTATCAGGATCCTGACAGGTGTGTATGGGGGTTTGACAGATTATCAGCATCCTGCCAGGTGCGTATGGGGTATATATACAGTGGATCAGGTTCCTGCCAGGTGTGTATGGTGTTTTCAAAGTGTATCAGGATCCTGCCAGGTGTATATGTGGTTTTCACAGTGTATCAGTATCCTGCCAAGTGTGTATGGGGTTTTCACAGTGGATCAGGATCCTGCCAGGTGTGTTTGGGGTTGTCACAGTGGATCGGGATCCTGCCAGGTGTGTGTGGGGTTTTCACAGTGTATCAGGATCCTGCAAGGTGTGTATGGTGATTTCACAGTGCATCTGTTTCCTGCCAGGTGTGTATGGGGTTTTCACAGTGTATCAGGAACCTGCCAGGTGTGTGTGCGGTTTTCACAGTTTATCAGAATCCTGCCAGGTGTGTATGGGTTTTTCACTGTGCATCAGGGTCCTGCCAGGTGTGTATGGGGTTTTCAGAGTGTATCAGGATCCTGCCAGGTGTGTATGTGGGTTTTGCATTTTATCAGGATCATGCCAGGTGTGTATGGGGGTTTCACAGTTTATCAGCATCCTGCCAGGTGTGTATGGGGGTTTTCACAGTGGTTCAGAATCCTGCCAGGTGTGTATGGGGTTTTCACAGTGTATCAGGCATCTGCCAGGTGTGTATGGGGTATTCAAAGTGTATCAGGATCCTGCCAAGTGAATTTGGGGTTTTCACAGTGGATCAGTATCCTGAGAGGTGTGTATGGGGTTTTCACAGTGGATCAGGCTCCTGCCACGTGTGTAAGGGGTTTTCACAGTGTATCAGGATCCTGCCAGGTGTATATGGGGTTTCACAGTGTATCAGGATCCTGCCAGGTGTTTATGGGGTTTCACAGTGTATCAGGATCCTGCCAGATGTGAATGGGTTTTCACTGTGTGTCAGGGTCCAGCCAGGTGTGTATGGGGTTTCACAGTGTACCAGGATCCTGCCAGAAGTGCATGGGCTTTTCACTGTGTATCAGGATTCTGCCAGGTGTGAATGGCGCTTCACAGTGCATCAGGGTCCTGCCAGGTGTGTATGGGTGTCTCACAGTGTATCAGGATCCTGCCAGGTGTGTATGGGGTTTTCCCAGTGTATCAGCGTCCTGCCAGGTGTGTATGGGTTTTTCACAGTGTTTCAGGATCCTGCCGGGTGTGTATGGGGTTTTCACAGTGCATCAGGATCCTGCCAAGTGTGTATGGGGTTTTCACAGTGGATCAGTATCCTGCCAGGTGTGTATGGGGTTTTCCCAGTGTATCAGGATCCTGCCAGTTGTGTATGGGGTTTTCGCAAGTGTATCAGGATCCTGCCTGGTGTGTATGGGGTTTTCTCAGTGTATCGGGATCCTGCCAGGTGTGTATCGTGTTTTCACAGTGTCTCGGGATCCTGCCAGGTGTGTATGGGCTTTCACAGTGTATCATGGTCCTGCCAGGTGTGTATGGGGTTTTCACAGTGTATCAGGATCCTGCCAGAAGTGTATGGGGTTTTCACAATGTATCAGGATCCTGCCAGGTGTCTTTGGGGTTTTAACAGTGTATCAGGATCCTGCCAGGTGTGTATGTGTGTTTCATAGTGTATCAGGATCCTGCCAGGTGTGTATGTGGGTTTCACAGTTTATCAGGATGCTGCCTGGTGTGTATGGGGTTTCACAGTGGATCAGGACCCTGCCACGTGTGTATGGGGTTTTCACAGTGTATCAGGATCCTGCCAGGTGTGTATGGGGATTGCACAGTCTATCAGGATCGTGCCAGGTGCTTATGGGGGTTTCACAGTGTGTCAGGATCCTGCCAGGTGTGTATGGGGGTTTCAAATTGTATCAGGATACTGCCAGGTGTGTTTGGGGTTTTCACAGTGCATTATGGTCCTGCCAGGTGTGTATGGGGTTTTCACAGTGCATTAGATTCCTGCCAGGGGTGTAAGGGATTTTCACAGTGTATCAGCATCCTGCCAGGTGTGTATGGGGTTTTCACAGTGTATCAGTGTCCTGCCAGGTGTGTATCGGGTTTCACAGTGTACCAGGATCCTGCCAGAAGTGCATGGGCTTTTCACTGTGTTTCAGGATTCTGCCAGGTGTGAATGGCGCTTCACAGTGCATCAGGGTCCTGCCAGGTGTGTTTGGGTTTCTCACAGTGTATCAGGATCCTGCCAGGTGTGTATGGGGTTTTCCCAGTGTATCAGTGTCCTGCCAGGTGTGCATGGGTTTTTAACAGTGTATCAGGATCCTGCCAGATGTGTATGGGGTTTTTACAGTGTATCAGGAACCTGCCAGGTGTGTATGGGGTATTCAAAGTGTATCAGGATCCTGCCAAGTGTGTATGGGGTTTTCACAGTGGATCAGTATCCTGCCAGGTGTGTATGGGGTTTTCCCAGTGTATCAGGATCCTGCAGGTGTGCATGGGGTTTTCACAGTGTATCAGGATCCTGCCAGGTGTGTATGGGGTTTTCGCAAGTGTATCAGGATCCTGACAGGTGTGTATGGGGTTTTCTCAGTGTATCGGGATCCTGCCAGGTGTGCATCGTGTTTTCACAGTGTCTCGGGATCCTGCCAGGTGTGTATGGGCTTTCACAGTGTATCATGGCCTGCCAGGTGTGTATGGGGTTTCACAGTGTACCAGGATCCTGCCAGAAGTGCATGGGCTTTTCACTGTGTATCAGGATTCTGCCAGGTGTGAATGGCGCTTCACAGTGCATCAGGGTCCTGCCAGGTGTGCATGGGTTTCTCACAGTGTATCAGGATCCTGCCAGGTGTGTATGGGGTTTTCCCAGTGTATCAGCATTGTGCCAGGTGTGTATGGGGTTTTCACAGTGTATCAGTGTCCTGCCAGGTGTGTATGGGGTTTCACAGTGTATCAGGATCCTGCCAGGTGTGTATGGGGGTTTCACAGTGTATCAGGATACTGCCAGGTGTGTATGGGGTTTTCACAGTGCATTGGATTCCTGCCAGGGGTGTAAGGGATTTTCACAGTGTATCAGCATCCTGCCAGGTGTGTATGGGGTTTTCACAGTGTATCAGTGTCCTGCCAGGTGTGTATCGGGTTTCACAGTGTACCAGGATCCTGCCAGAAGTGCATGGGCTTTTCACTGTGTTTCAGGATTCTGCCAGGTGTGAATGGCGCTTCACAGTGCATCAGGGTCCTGCCAGGTGTGTTTGGGTTTCTCACAGTGTATCAGGATCCTGCCAGGTGTGTATGGGGTTTCCCCAGTGTATCAGTGTCCTGCCAGGTGTGTATGGGTTTTTAACAGTGTATCAGGATCCTGCCAGATGTGTATGGGGTTTTTACAGTGTATCAGGAACCTGCCAGGTGTGTATGGGGTATTCAAAGTGTATCAGGATCCTGCCAAGTGTGTATGGGGTTTTCACAGTGGATCAGTATCCTGCCAGGTGTGTATGGGGTTTTCCCAGTGTATCAGGATCCTGCCAGGTGTGCATGGGGTTTTCACAGTGTATCAGGATCCTGCCAGGTGTGTATGGGGTTTTCGCAAGTGTATCAGGATCCTGACAGGTGTGTATGGGGTTTTCTCAGTGTATCGGGATCCTGCCAGGTGTGCATCGTGTTTTCACAGTGTCTCGGGATCCTGCCAGGTGTGTATGGGCTTTCACAGTGTATCATGGTCCTGCCAGGTGTGTATGGGGTTTCACAGTGTACCAGGATCCTGCCAGAAGTGCATGGGCTTTTCACTGTGTATCAGGATTCTGCCAGGTGTGAATGGCGCTTCACAGTGCATCAGGGTCCTGCCAGGTGTGTATGGGTTTCTCACAGTGTATCAGGATCCTGCCAGGTGTGTATGGGGTTTTCCCAGTGTATCAGTGTCCTGCCAGGTGTGTATGGGTTTTTCACAGTGTATCAGGATCCTGCCGGGTGCGTATGGGGTTTTCACAGTGCATCAGGATCCTGCCAGATGTGTATGGGGTTTTTACAGTGTATCAGAGTCCTGCCAGGTGTGTATGGGTTTTTCAAAGTGTAACAGGAGCCTACCTGGTGTGAATGGTGTTTTCACAGTGTATCAGGGTCCTGCCCGGTCTGTATGGGGTTTTCACAGTGTATCAGGATCCTGCCAGTTGTGTATGGGATTTTCACAGTGTATCAGTGTCCTGCCAGTTGTGTATGGGGTTTTCACAGTGTATCAGGATCCTGCCAGGTGTGTATGGTTTTTTCCCAGTGTATCTGGGCCCTGCCAGGTGTGCATGGGGTTTTCACAGTGTATCAGGATCCTGCCAGGTGTGTATGTCGGTTTCACAGTGTATCAGTGTCCTGCCAGGAGTGTATGGGATTTTCAATGTGTAACAGGATCCTGCCAGGTGTGAATGGGGTTTTCACAGTGTATCAGGGTCCTGCCAGGTGTGTATGGGGTTTTCACATTATATCAGGGTCCTGCCGGATGTGTGTGGGGTTTTCACAGTGGATCAGGATCCTGCAGGTGTGTATGAGTTTTAACAATGTATCAGGATCCTGCCAGGAGTGTATGGGGTTTTCACAGTGTATCAGGGTCCTGCCAGGTGTGTATGATGTTTTCACAGTGTTTCAGGATCCTGCCAGGAGTGTATGGGCTTTTCACAGTGTATCAGGGTCCTGCCAGGTGTGTATGGGGATTTCACAGTTTATTAGGGTCCTGCCAGATGTGTATGGAGTTTTCACAGTGGTTCAGGATCCTGCCAGGTGTGCATGGGGGTTTCACTGTGTATCAGGATCCTGCCAGGTGTGTATGGGGTTTCACAGTGTATCAGGATCCTGCCAGGTGTATATGGGGTTTCACAGTGTATCAGCATCCTGCCAGATGTTTATGGGGTTTCACAGTGTATCAGGATCCTGCCAGATGTTAATGGGTTTTCACTGTGCATCAGGATCCTGCAAGATGTGAATGGGGTTTCACTGTGCATCAGGATCCTGCCAGATGTGAATGGGGTTTCACTGTGCATCAGGATCCTGCCACATGTATACGGGGTTTTCACAGTGTATCAGGACCCTCCAGGTGTGTATGGGTTTTCACAGTAGATCACGATCCTGCCAGGTGTGCATGGGGTTTTCAGAGTTTATCAGGATTCTGCCAGGTGTGTATGGGGGTTTCACAGTTTATCAGCATCCTGCCAGGTGTGTATGGGGGTTTTCACAGTGGTTCAGAATCCTGCCAGGTGTGTATGGGGTTTTCACAGTGTATCAGGCATCTGCCAGGTGTGTATGGGTTATTCAAAGTGCATCAGGATCCTGCCAAGTGAATTTGGGGTTTTCACAGTGGATCAGTATCCTGAGAGGTGTGTATGGGGTTTTCACAGTGGATCAGGCTCCTGCCACGTGTGTAAGGGGTTTTCACAGTGTATCAGGATCCTGCCAGGTGTATATGGGGTTTCACAGTGTATCAGGATCCTGCCAGGTGTGTATGGGGTTTTCGCAGTGTATCAGGATCCTGCCAGGTGTGTATGGGGTTTTCGCAAGTGTATCAGGATCCTGACAGGTGTGTATGGGGTTTTCTCAGTGTATCGGGATCCTGCCAGGTGTGCATCGTGTTTTCACAGTGTCTCGGGATCCTGCCAGGTGTGTATGGGCTTTCACAGTGTATCATGGTCCTGCCAGGTGTGTATGGGGTTTCACAGTGTACCAGGATCCTGCCAGAAGTGCATGGGCTTTTCACTGTGTATCAGGATTCTGCCAGGTGTGAATGGCGCTTCACAGTGCATCAGGGTCCTGCCAGGTGTGTATGGGTTTCTCACAGTGTATCAGGATCCTGCCAGGTGTGTATGGGGTTTTCCCAGTGCATCAGTGTCCTGCCAGGTGTGTATGGGTTTTTCACAGTGTATCAGGATCCTGCCGGGTGTGTATGGGGTTTTCACAGTGCATCAGGATCCTGCCAGATGTGTATGGGGTTTTTACAGTGTATCAGAGTCCTGCCAGGTGTGTATGGGTTTTTCAAAGTGTAACAGGAGCCTACCTGGTGTGAATGGGGTTTTCACAGTGTATCAGGGTCCTGCCCGGTCTGTATGGGGTTTTCACAGTGTATCAGGATCCTGCCAGTTGTGTATGGGATTTTCACAGTGTATCAGTGTCCTGCCAGTTGTGTATGGGGTTTTCACAGTGTATCAGGATCCTGCCAGGTGTGTATGGTTTTTTCCCAGTGTATCTGGGCCCTGCCAGGTGTGCATGGGGTTTTCACAGTGTATCAGGATCCTGCCAGGTGTGTATGTCGGTTTCACAGTGTATCAGTGTACTGCCAGGAGTGTATGGGATATTCAATGTGTAACAGGATCCTGCCAGGTGTGAATGGGGTTTTCACAGTGTATCAGGGTACTGCCAGGTGTGTATGGGGTTTTCACATTATATCAGGGTCCTGCCGGATGTGTGTGGGGTTTTCACAGTGGATCAGGATCCTGCAGGTGTGTATGAGTTTTAACAATGTATCAGGATCCTGCCAGGAGTGTATGGGGTTTTCACAGTGTATCAGGGTCCTGCCAGGTGTGTATGATGTTTTCACAGTGTTTCAGGATCCTGCCAGGAGTGTATGGGCTTTTCACAGTGTATCAGGGTCCTGCCAGGTGTGTATGGGGATTTCACAGTTTATTAGGGTCCTGCCAGATGTGTATGGAGTTTTCACAGTGGTTCAGGATCCTGCCAGGTGTGCATGGGGGTTTCACTGTGCATCAGGATCCTGCCAGGTGTGTATGGGGTTTCACAGTGTATCAGGATCCTGCCAGGTGTATATGGGGTTTCACAGTGTATCAGCATCCTGCCAGATGTTTATGGGGTTTCACAGTGTATCAGGATCCTGCCAGATGTTAATGGGTTTTCACTGTGCATCAGGATCCTGCAAGATGTGAATGGGGTTTCACTGTGCATCAGGATCCTGCCAGATGTGAATGGGGTTTCACTGTGCATCAGGATCCTGCCACATGTATACGGGGTTTTCACAGTGTATCAGGAGCCTGCCAGGTGTGTATGGGTTTTCACAGTAGATCACGATCCTGCCAGGTGTGTATGGGGTTTTCAGAGTTTATCAGGATTCTGCCAGGTGTGTATGGGGGTTTCACAGTTTATCAGCATCCTGCCAGGTGTGTATGGGGGTTTTCACAGTGGTTCAGAATCCTGCCAGGTGTGTATGGGGTTTTCACAGTGTATCAGGCATCTGCCAGGTGTGTATGGGTTATTCAAAGTGCATCAGGATCCTGCCAAGTGAATTTGGGGTTTTCACAGTGGATCAGTATCCTGAGAGGTGTGTATGGGGTTTTCACAGTGGATCAGGCTCCTGCCACGTGTGTAAGGGGTTTTCACAGTGTATCAGGATCCTGCCAGGTGTATATGGGGTTTCACAGTGTATCAGGATCCTGCCAGGTGTTTATGGGGTTTCACAGTGTATCAGGATCCTGCCAGATGTGAATGGGTTTTCACTGTGTGTCAGGGTCCAGCCAGGTGTGTATGGGGTTTCACAGTGTACCAGGATCCTGCCAGAAGTGCATGGGCTTTTCACTGTGTATCAGGATTCTGCCAGGTGTGAATGGCGCTTCACAGTGCATCAGGGTCCTGCCAGGTGTGCATGGGTGTCTCACAGTGTATCAGGATCCTGCCAGGTGTGTATGTGCTTTTCCCAGTGTATCATTGTCCTGCCAGGTGTGTATGGGTTTTTCACAGTGTATCAGGATCCTGCCGGGTGTGTATGGGGTTTTCACAGTGCATCAGGATCCTGCCAAGTGTGTATGGGGTTTTCACAGTGGATCAGGATCCTGCCAGGTGTGTATGGGGTTTTCCCAGTGCATCAGTGTCCTGCCAGGTGTGTATGGGTTTTTCACAGTGTATCAGGATCCTGCCGGGTGTGTATGGGGTTTTCACAGTGCATCAGGATCCTGCCAGATGTGTATGGGGTTTTTACAGTGTATCAGAGTCCTGCCAGGTGTGTATGGGTTTTTCAAAGTGTAACAGGAGCCTACCTGGTGTGAATGGGGTTTTCACAGTGTATCAGGGTCCTGCCCGGTCTGTATGGGGTTTTCACAGTGTATCAGGATCCTGCCAGTTGTGTATGGGATTTTCACAGTGTATCAGTGTCCTGCCAGTTGTGTATGGGGTTTTCACAGTGTATCAGGATCCTGCCAGGTGTGTATGGTTTTTTCCCAGTGTATCTGGGCCCTGCCAGGTGTGCATGGGGTTTTCACAGTGTATCAGGATCCTGCCAGGTGTGTATGTCGGTTTCACAGTGTATCAGTGTACTGCCAGGAGTGTATGGGATATTCAATGTGTAACAGGATCCTGCCAGGTGTGAATGGGGTTTTCACAGTGTATCAGGGTACTGCCAGGTGTGTATGGGGTTTTCACATTATATCAGGGTCCTGCCGGATGTGTGTGGGGTTTTCACAGTGGATCAGGATCCTGCAGGTGTGTATGAGTTTTAACAATGTATCAGGATCCTGCCAGGAGTGTATGGGGTTTTCACAGTGTATCAGGGTCCTGCCAGGTGTGTATGATGTTTTCACAGTGTTTCAGGATCCTGCCAGGAGTGTATGGGCTTTTCACAGTGTATCAGGGTCCTGCCAGGTGTGTATGGGGATTTCACAGTTTATTAGGGTCCTGCCAGATGTGTATGGAGTTTTCACAGTGGTTCAGGATCCTGCCAGGTGTGCATGGGGGTTTCACTGTGTATCAGGATCCTGCCAGGTGTGTATGGGGTTTCACAGTGTATCAGGATCCTGCCAGGTGTATATGGGGTTTCACAGTGTATCAGCATCCTGCCAGATGTTTATGGGGTTTCACAGTGTATCAGGATCCTGCCAGATGTTAATGGGTTTTCACTGTGCATCAGGATCCTGCAAGATGTGAATGGGGTTTCACTGTGCATCAGGATCCTGCCAGATGTGAATGGGGTTTCACTGTGCATCAGGATCCTGCCACATGTATACGGGGTTTTCACAGTGTATCAGGAGCCTGCCAGGTGTGTATGGGTTTTCACAGTAGATCACGATCCTGCCAGGTGTGTATGGGGTTTTCAGAGTTTATCAGGATTCTGCCAGGTGTGCATGGGGGTTTCACAGTTTATCAGCATCCTGCCAGGTGTGTATGGGGGTTTTCACAGTGGTTCAGAATCCTGCCAGGTGTGTATGGGGTTTTCACAGTGTATCAGGCATCTGCCAGGTGTGTATGGGTTATTCAAAGTGCATCAGGATCCTGCCAAGTGAATTTGGGGTTTTCACAGTGGATCAGTATCCTGAGAGGTGTGTATGGGGTTTTCACAGTGGATCAGGCTCCTGCCACGTGTGTAAGGGGTTTTCACAGTGTATCAGGATCCTGCCAGGTGTATATGGGGTTTCACAGTGTATCAGGATCCTGCCAGGTGTTTATGGGGTTTCACAGTGTATCAGGATCCTGCCAGATGTGAATGGGTTTTCACTGTGTGTCAGGGTCCAGCCAGGTGTGTATGGGGTTTCACAGTGTACCAGGATCCTGCCAGAAGTGCATGGGCTTTTCACTGTGTATCAGGATTCTGCCAGGTGTGAATGGCGCTTCACAGTGCATCAGGGTCCTGCCAGGTGTGCATGGGTGTCTCACAGTGTATCAGGATCCTGCCAGGTGTGTATGTGCTTTTCCCAGTGTATCATTGTCCTGCCAGGTGTGTATGGGTTTTTCACAGTGTATCAGGATCCTGCCGGGTGTGTATGGGGTTTTCACAGTGCATCAGGATCCTGCCAAGTGTGTATGGGGTTTTCACAGTGGATCAGGATCCTGCCAGGTGTGTATGGGGTTTTCCCAGTGCATCAGTGTCCTGCCAGGTGTGTATGGGTTTTTCACAGTGTATCAGGATCCTGCCGGGTGTGTATGGGGTTTTCACAGTGCATCAGGATCCTGCCAAGTGTGTATGGGGTTTTCACAGTGGATCAGGATCCTGCCAGGTGTGTATGGGGTTTTCCCAGTGCATCAGTGTCCTGCCAGGTGTGTATGGGTTTTTCACAGTGTATCAGGATCCTGCCGGGTGTGTATGGGGTTTTCACAGTGCATCAGGATCCTGCCAGATGTGTATGGGGTTTTTACAGTGTATCAGAGTCCTGCCAGGTGTGTATGGGTTTTTCAAAGTGTAACAGGAGCCTACCTGGTGTGAATGGGGTTTTCACAGTGTATCAGGGTCCTGCCCGGTCTGTATGGGGTTTTCACAGTGTATCAGGATCCTGCCAGTTGTGTATGGGATTTTCACAGTGTATCAGTGTCCTGCCAGTTGTGTATGGGGTTTTCACAGTGTATCAGGATCCTGCCAGGTGTGTATGGTTTTTTCCCAGTGTATCTGGGCCCTGCCAGGTGTGCATGGGGTTTTCACAGTGTATCAGGATCCTGCCAGGTGTGTATGTCGGTTTCACAGTGTATCAGTGTACTGCCAGGAGTGTATGGGATATTCAATGTGTAACAGGATCCTGCCAGGTGTGAATGGGGTTTTCACAGTGTATCAGGGTACTGCCAGGTGTGTATGGGGTTTTCACATTATATCAGGGTCCTGCCGGATGTGTGTGGGGTTTTCACAGTGGATCAGGATCCTGCAGGTGTGTATGAGTTTTAACAATGTATCAGGATCCTGCCAGGAGTGTATGGGGTTTTCACAGTGTATCAGGGTCCTGCCAGGTGTGTATGATGTTTTCACAGTGTTTCAGGATCCTGCCAGGAGTGTATGGGCTTTTCACAGTGTATCAGGGTCCTGCCAGGTGTGTATGGGGATTTCACAGTTTATTAGGGTCCTGCCAGATGTGTATGGAGTTTTCACAGTGGTTCAGGATCCTGCCAGGTGTGCATGGGGGTTTCACTGTGTATCAGGATCCTGCCAGGTGTGTATGGGGTTTCACAGTGTATCAGGATCCTGCCAGGTGTATATGGGGTTTCACAGTGTATCAGCATCCTGCCAGATGTTTATGGGGTTTCACAGTGTATCAGGATCCTGCCAGATGTTAATGGGTTTTCACTGTGCATCAGGATCCTGCAAGATGTGAATGGGGTTTCACTGTGCATCAGGATCCTGCCAGATGTGAATGGGGTTTCACTGTGCATCAGGATCCTGCCACATGTATACGGGGTTTTCACAGTGTATCAGGAGCCTGCCAGGTGTGTATGGGTTTTCACAGTAGATCACGATCCTGCCAGGTGTGTATGGGGTTTTCAGAGTTTATCAGGATTCTGCCAGGTGTGCATGGGGGTTTCACAGTTTATCAGCATCCTGCCAGGTGTGTATGGGGGTTTTCACAGTGGTTCAGAATCCTGCCAGGTGTGTATGGGGTTTTCACAGTGTATCAGGCATCTGCCAGGTGTGTATGGGTTATTCAAAGTGCATCAGGATCCTGCCAAGTGAATTTGGGGTTTTCACAGTGGATCAGTATCCTGAGAGGTGTGTATGGGGTTTTCACAGTGGATCAGGCTCCTGCCACGTGTGTAAGGGGTTTTCACAGTGTATCAGGATCCTGCCAGGTGTATATGGGGTTTCACAGTGTATCAGGATCCTGCCAGGTGTTTATGGGGTTTCACAGTGTATCAGGATCCTGCCAGATGTGAATGGGTTTTCACTGTGTGTCAGGGTCCAGCCAGGTGTGTATGGGGTTTCACAGTGTACCAGGATCCTGCCAGAAGTGCATGGGCTTTTCACTGTGTATCAGGATTCTGCCAGGTGTGAATGGCGCTTCACAGTGCATCAGGGTCCTGCCAGGTGTGCATGGGTGTCTCACAGTGTATCAGGATCCTGCCAGGTGTGTATGTGCTTTTCCCAGTGTATCATTGTCCTGCCAGGTGTGTATGGGTTTTTCACAGTGTATCAGGATCCTGCCGGGTGTGTATGGGGTTTTCACAGTGCATCAGGATCCTGCCAAGTGTGTATGGGGTTTTCACAGTGGATCAGTATCCTGCCAGGTGTGTATGGGGTTTTCCCAGTGTATCAGGATCCTGCCAGTTGTGTATGGGGTTTTCGCAAGTGTATCAGGATCCTGCCTGGTGTGTATGGGGTTTTCTCAGTGTATCGGGATCCTGCCAGGTGTGTATCGTGTTTTCACAGTGTCTCGGGATCCTGCCAGGTGTGTATGGGCTTTCACAGTGTATCAGGGTCCTGCCAGGTGTGTATGGGGTTTTCACAGTGTATCAGGATCCTGCCAGAAGTTTATGGGGTTTTCACAATGTATCAGGATCCTGCCAGGTGTCTTTGGGGTTTTAACAGTGTATCAGGATCCTGCCAGGTGTGTATGTGTGTTTCATAGTGTATCAGGATCCTGCCAGGTGTGTATGTGGGTTTCACAGTTTATCAGGTTGCTGCCTGGTGTGTATGGGGTTTCACAGTGGATCAGGACCCTGCCACGTGTGTATGGCGTTTTCACAGTGTATCAGGATCCTGCCAGGTGTGTTTGGGGATTGCACAGTCTATCAGGATCGTGCCAGGTGCTTATGGGGGTTTCACAGTGTGTCAGGATCCTGCCAGGTGTGTATGGGGGTTTCAAAGTGTATCAGGATACTGCCAGGTGTGTTTGGGGTTTTCACAGTGCATTATGGTCCTGCCAGGTGTGTATGGGATTTTCACAGTGTATCAGCATTCTGCCAGGTGTGTATGGGGTTTTCACAGTGTATCAGTGTCCTGCCAGGTGTGTATGGGGTTTCACAGTGTATCAGGATCCTGCCAGGTGTGTATGGGGGTTTCACAGTGTATCAGGATACTGCCAGGTGTGTATGGGGTTTTCACAGTGCATTAGATTCCTGCCAGGTGTGTAAGGGATTTTCACAGTGTATCAGCATCCTGCCAGGTGTGTATGGGGTTTTCACAGTGTATCAGTGTCCTGCCAGGTGTGTATCGGGTTTCACAGTGTACCAGGATCCTGCCAGAAGTGCATGGGCTTTTCACTGTGTTTCAGGATTCTGCCAGGTGTGAATGGCGCTTCACAGTGCATCAGGGTCCTGCCAGGTGTGTTTGGGTTTCTCACAGTGTATCAGGATCCTGCCAGGTGTGTATGGGGTTTTCCCAGTGTATCAGTGTCCTGCCAGGTGTGTATGGGTTTGTAACAGTGTATCAGGATCCTGCCGGGTGCGTGTGGGGTTTTCACAGTGCATCAGGATCCTGCCAGATGTGTATGGGGTTTTTACAGTGTATCAGGAACCTGCCAGGTGTGTATGGGGTATTCAAAGTGTATCAGGATCCTGCCAAGTGTGTATGGGGTTTTCACAGTGGATCAGTATCCTGCCAGGTGTGTATGGGGTTTTCCCAGTGTATCAGGATCCTGCCAGGTGTGCATGGGGTTTTCACAGTGTATCAGGATCCTGCCAGGTGTGTATGGGGTTTTCGCAAGTGTATCAGGATCCTGACAGGTGTGTATGGGGTTTTCTCAGTGTATCGGGATCCTGCCAGGTGTGCATCGTGTTTTCACAGTGTCTCGGGATCCTGCCAGGTGTGTATGGGCTTTCACAGTGTATCATGGTCCTGCCAGGTGTGTATGGGGTTTCACAGTGTACCAGGATCCTGCCAGAAGTGCATGGGCTTTTCACTGTGTATCAGGATTCTGCCAGGTGTGAATGGCGCTTCACAGTGCATCAGGGTCCTGCCAGGTGTGTATGGGTTTCTCACAGTGTATCAGGATCCTGCCAGGTGTGTATGGGGTTTTCCGAGTGTATCAGTGTCCTGCCAGGTGTGTATGGGTTTTTCACAGTGTATCAGGATCCTGCCGGGTGTGTATGGGGTTTTCACAGTGCATCAGGATCCTGCCAGATGTGTATGGGGTTTTTACAGTGTATCAGAGTCCTGCCAGGTGTGTATGGGTTTTTCAAAGTGTAACAGGAGCCTACCTGGTGTGAATGGGGTTTTCACAGTGTATCAGGGTCCTGCCCGGTCTGTATGGGGTTTTCACAGTGTATCAGGATCCTGCCAGTTGTGTATGGGATTTTCACAGTGTATCAGTGTCCTGCCAGTTGTGTATGGGGTTTTCACAGTGTATCAGGATCCTGCCAGGTGTGTATGGTTTTTTCCCAGTGTATCTGGGCCCTGCCAGGTGTGCATGGGGTTTTCACAGTGTATCAGGATCCTGCCAGGTGTGTATGTCGGTTTCACAGTGTATCAGTGTACTGCCAGGAGTGTATGGGATTTTCAATGTGTAACAGGATCCTGCCAGGTGTGAATGGGGTTTTCACAGTGTATCAGGGTACTGCCAGGTGTGTATGGGGTTTTCACATTATATCAGGGTCCTGCCGGATGTGTGTGGGGTTTTCACAGTGGATCAGGATCCTGCAGGTGTGTATGAGTTTTAACAATGTATCAGGATCCTGCCAGGAGTGTATGGGGTTTTCACAGTGTATCAGGGTCCTGCCAGGTGTGTATGATGTTTTCACAGTGTTTCAGGATCCTGCCAGGAGTGTATGGGCTTTTCACAGTGTATCAGGGTCCTGCCAGGTGTGTATGGGGATTTCACAGTTTATTAGGGTCCTGCCAGATGTGTATGGAGTTTTCACAGTGGTTCAGGATCCTGCCAGGTGTGCATGGGGGTTTCACTGTGTATCAGGATCCTGCCAGGTGTGTATGGGGTTTCACAGTGTATCAGGATCCTGCCAGGTGTATATGGGGTTTCACAGTGTATCAGCATCCTGCCAGATGTTTATGGGGTTTCACAGTGTATCAGGATCCTGCCAGATGTTAATGGGTTTTCACTGTGCATCAGGATCCTGCAAGATGTGAATGGGGTTTCACTGTGCATCAGGATCATGCCAGATGTGAATGGGGTTTCACTGTGCATCAGGATCCTGCCACAGTTATACGGGGTTTTCACAGTGTATCAGGAGCCTGCCAGGTGTGTATGGGTTTTCACAGTAGATCACGATCCTGCCAGGTGTGTATGGGGTTTTCAGAGTTTATCAGGATTCTGCCAGGTGTGTATGGGGGTTTCACAGTTTATCAGCATCCTGCCAGGTGTGTATGGGGGTTTTCACAGTGGTTCAGAATCCTGCCAGGTGTGTATGGGGTTTTCACAGTGTATCAGGCATCTGCCAGGTGTGTATGGGGTATTCAAAGTGTATCAGGATCCTGCCAAGTGAATTTGGGGTTTTCACAGTGGATCAGTATCCTGAGAGGTGTGTATGGGGTTTTCACAGTGGATCAGGCTCCTGCCACGTGTGTAAGGGGTTTTCACAGTGTATCAGGATCCTGCCAGGTGTATATGGGGTTTCACAGTGTATCAGGATCCTGCCAGGTGTTTATGGGGTTTCACAGTGTATCAGGATCCTGCCAGATGTGAATGGGTTTTCACTGTGTGTCAGGGTCCAGCCAGGTGTGTATGGGGTTTCACAGTGTACCAGGATCCTGCCAGAAGTGCATGGGCTTTTCACTGTGTATCAGGATTCTGCCAGGTGTGAATGGCGCTTCACAGTGCATCAGAGTCCTGCCAGGTGTGTATGGGTGTCTCACAGTGTATCAGGATCCTGCCAGGTGTGTATGGGGTTTTCCCAGTGTATCAGTGTCCTGCCAGGTGTGTATGGGTTTTTCACAGTGTATCAGGATCCTGCCGGGTGTGTATGGGGTTTTCACAGTGCATCAGGATCCTGCCAAGTGTGTATGGGGTTTTCACAGTGGATCAGTATCGTGCCAGGTGTGTATGGGGTTTTCCCAGTGTATCAGGATCCTGCCAGTTGTGTATGGGGTTTTCGCAAGTGTATCAGGATCCTGCCTGGTGTGTATGGGGTTTTCTCAGTGTATCGGGATCCTGCCAGGTGTGTATCGTGTTTTCACAGTGTCTCGGGATCCTGCCAGGTGTGTATGGGCTTTCACAGTGTCTCAGTGTCCTGCCAGGTGTGTATGGGGTTTTCACAGTGTATCAGGATCCTGCCAGAAGTGTATGGGGTTTTCACAATGTATCAGGATCCTGCCAGGTGTCTTTGGGGTTTTAACAGTGTATCAGGATCCTGCCAGGTGTGTATGTGTGTTTCATAGTGTATCAGGATCCTGCCAGGTGTGTATGTGGGTTTCACAGTTTATCAGGATGCTGCCTGGTGTGTATGGGGTTTCACAGTGGATCAGGACCCTGCCACGTGTGTATGGGGTTTTCACAGTGTATCAGGATCCTGCCAGGTGTGTATGGGGATTGCACAGTCTATCAGGATCGTGCCAGGTGCTTATGGGGGTTTCACAGTGTGTCAGGATCCTGCCAGGTGTGTATGGGGGTTTCAAAGTGTATCAGGATACTGCCAGGTGTGTTTGGGGTTTTCACAGTGCATTATGGTCCTGCCAGGTGTGTATGGGATTTTCACAGTGTATCAGCATTCTGCCAGGTGTGTATGGGGTTTTCACAGTGTATCAGTGTCCTGCCAGGTGTGTATGGGGTTTCATAGTGTATCAGGATCCTGCCAGGTGTGCATGGGGGTTTCACAGTGTATCAGGATACTGCCAGGTGTGTATGGGGTTTTCACAGTGCATTAGATTCCTGCCAGGTTTGTAAGGGATTTTCACAGTGTATCAGCATCCTGCCAGGTGTGTATGGGGTTTTCACAGTGTATCAGTGTCCTGCCAGATGTGTATCGGGTTTCACAGTGTACCAGGATCCTGCCAGAAGTGCATGGGCTTTTCACTGTGTTTCAGGATTCTGCCAGGTGTGAATGGCGCTTCACAGTGCATCAGGGTCCTGCCAGGTGTGTTTGGGTTTCTCACAGTGTATCAGGATCCTGCCAGGTGTGTATGGGGTTTTCCCAGTGTATCAGTGTCCTGCCAGGTGTGTATGGGTTTTTAACAGTGTATCAGGATCCTGCCGGGTGTGTATGGGGTTTTCACAGTGCATCAGGATCCTGCCAAGTGTGTATGGGGTTTTCACAGTGGATCAGTATCGTGCCAGGTGTGTATGGGGTTTTCCCAGTGTATCAGGATCCTGCCAGTTGTGTATGGGGTTTTCGCAAGTGTATCAGGATCCTGCCTGGTGTGTATGGGGTTTTCTCAGTGTATCGGGATCCTGCCAGGTGTGTATCGTGTTTTCACAGTGTCTCGGGATCCTGCCAGGTGTGTATGGGCTTTCACAGTGTCTCAGTGTCCTGCCAGGTGTGTATGGGGTTTTCACAGTGTATCAGGATCCTGCCAGAAGTGTATGGGGTTTTCACAATGTATCAGGATCCTGCCAGGTGTCTTTGGGGTTTTAACAGTGTATCAGGATCCTGCCAGGTGTGTATGTGTGTTTCATAGTGTATCAGGATCCTGCCAGGTGTGTATGTGGGTTTCACAGTTTATCAGGATGCTGCCTGGTGTGTATGGGGTTTCACAGTGGATCAGGACCCTGCCACGTGTGTATGGGGTTTTCACAGTGTATCAGGATCCTGCCAGGTGTGTATGGGGATTGCACAGTCTATCAGGATCGTGCCAGGTGCTTATGGGGGTTTCACAGTGTGTCAGGATCCTGCCAGGTGTGTATGGGGGTTTCAAAGTGTATCAGGATACTGCCAGGTGTGTTTGGGGTTTTCACAGTGCATTATGGTCCTGCCAGGTGTGTATGGGATTTTCACAGTGTATCAGCATTCTGCCAGGTGTGTATGGGGTTTTCACAGTGTATCAGTGTCCTGCCAGGTGTGTATGGGGTTTCATAGTGTATCAGGATCCTGCCAGGTGTGCATGGGGGTTTCACAGTGTATCAGGATACTGCCAGGTGTGTATGGGGTTTTCACAGTGCATTAGATTCCTGCCAGGTTTGTAAGGGATTTTCACAGTGTATCAGCATCCTGCCAGGTGTGTATGGGGTTTTCACAGTGTATCAGTGTCCTGCCAGATGTGTATCGGGTTTCACAGTGTACCAGGATCCTGCCAGAAGTGCATGGGCTTTTCACTGTGTTTCAGGATTCTGCCAGGTGTGAATGGCGCTTCACAGTGCATCAGGGTCCTGCCAGGTGTGTTTGGGTTTCTCACAGTGTATCAGGATCCTGCCAGGTGTGTATGGGGTTTTCCCAGTGTATCAGTGTCCTGCCAGGTGTGTATGGGTTTTTAACAGTGTATCAGGATCCTGCCGGGTGCGTATGGGGTTTTCACAGTGCATCAGGATCCTGCCAGATGTGTATGGGGTTTTTACAGTGTATCAGGAACCTGCCAGGTGTGTATGGGGTATTCAAAGTGTATCAGGATCCTGCCAAGTGTGTATGGGGTTTTCACAGTGGATCAGTATCCTGCCAGGTGTGTATGGGGTTTTCCCAGTGTATCAGGATCCTGCCAGGTGTGCATGGGGTTTTCACAGTGTATCAGGATCCTGCCAGGTGTGTATGGGGTTTTCGCAAGTGTATCAGGATCCTGACAGGTGTGTATGGGGTTTTCTCAGTGTATCGGGATCCTGCCAGGTGTGCATCGTGTTTTCACAGTGTCTCGGGATCCTGCCAGGTGTGTATGGGCTTTCACAGTGTATCATGGTCCTGCCAGGTGTGAATGGCGCTTCACAGTGCATCAGGGTCCTGCCAGGTGTGTATGGGTTTCTCACAGTGTATCAGGATCCTGCCAGGTGTGTATGGGGTTTTCCCAGTGTATCAGTGTCCTGCCAGGTGTGTATGGGTTTTTCACAGTGTATCAGGATCCTGCCGGGTGTGTATGGGGTTTTCACAGTGCATCAGGATCCTGCCAGATGTGTATGGGGTTTTTACAGTGTATCAGAGTCCTGCCAGGTGTGAATGGGTTTTTCAAAGTGTAACAGGAGCCTACCTGGTGTGAATGGGGTTTTCACAGTGTTTCAGGGTCCTGCCCGGTCTGTATGGGGTTTTCACAGTGTATCAGGATCCTGCCAGTTGTGTATGGGATTTTCACAGTGTATCAGTGTCCTTCCAGTTGTGTATGGGGTTTTCACAGTGTATCAGGATCCTGCCAGGTGTGTATGGTTTTTTCCCAGTGTATCTGGGCCCTGCCAGGTGTGCATGGGGTTTTCACAGTGTATCAGGATCCTGCCAGGTGTGTATGTCGGTTTCACAGTGTATCAGTGTACTGCCAGGAGTGTATGGGATTTTCAATGTGTAACAGGATCCTGCCAGGTGTGAATGGGGTTTTCACAGTGTATCAGGGTCCTGCCAGGTGTGTATGGGGTTTTCACATTATATCAGGGTCCTGCCGGATGTGTGTGGGGTTTTCACAGTGGATCAGGATCCTGCAGGTGTGTATGGGGTTTTCACAGTGTATCAGGATAGTGCCAGGTGTGTATGAGTTTTAACAATGTATCAGGATCCTGCCAGGAGTGTATGGGGTTTTCACAGTGTATCAGGGTCCTGCCAGGTGTGTATGATGTTTTCACAGTGTTTCAGGATCCTGCCAGGAGTGTATGGGCTTTTCACAGTGTATCAGGGTCCTGCCAGGTGTGTATGGGGATTTCACAGTTTATTAGGGTCCTGCCAGATGTGTATGGAGTTTTCACAGTGGTTCAGGATCCTGCCAGGTGTGCATGGGGGTTTCACTGTGTATCAGGATCCTGCCAGGTGTGTATGGGGTTTCACAGTGTATCAGGATCCTGCCAGGTGTATATGGGGTTTCACAGTGTATCAGCATCCTGCCAGATGTTTATGGGGTTTCACAGTGTATCAGGATCCTGCCAGATGTTAATGGGTTTTCACTGTGCATCAGGATCCTGCAAGATGTGAATGGGGTTTCACTGTGCATCAGGATCCTGCCAGATGTGAATGGGGTTTCACTGTGCATCAGGATCCTGCCACATGTATACGGGGTTTTCACAGTGTATCAGGAGCCTGCCAGGTGTGTATGGGTTTTCACAGTAGATCACGATCCTGCCAGGTGTGTATGGGGTTTTCAGAGTTTATCAGGATTCTGCCAGGTGTGTATGGGGGTTTCACAGTTTATCAGCATCCTGCCAGGTGTGTATGGGGGTTTTCACAGTGGTTCAGAATCCTGCCAGGTGTGTATGGGGTTTTCACAGTGTATCAGGCATCTGCCAGGTGTGTATGGGGTATTCAAAGTGTATCAGGATCCTGCCAAGTGAATTTGGGGTTTTCACAGTGGATCAGTATCCTGAGAGGTGTGTATGGGGTTTTCACAGTGGATCAGGCTCCTGCCACGTGTGTAAGGGGTTTTCACAGTGTATCAGGATCCTGCCAGGTGTATATGGGGTTTCACAGTGTATCAGGATCCTGCCAGGTGTTTATGGGGTTTCACAGTGTATCGGGATCCTGCCAGATGTGAATGGGTTTTCACTGTGTGTCAGGGTCCAGCCAGGTGTGTATGGGGTTTCACAGTGTACCAGGATCCTGCCAGAAGTGCATGGGCTTTTCACTGTGTATCAGGATTCTGCCAGGTGTGACTGGCGCTTCACAGTGCATCAGGGTCCTGTCAGGTGTGTATGGGTGTCTCACAGTGTATCAGGATCCTGCCAGGTGTGTATGGGGTTTTCCCAGTGTATCAGCGTCCTGCCAGGTGTGTATGGGTTTTCACAGTGTATCAGGATCCTGCCGGGTGTGTATGGGGTTTTCACAGTGCATCAGGATCCTGCCAGATGTGTATGGGGTTTTTACAGTGTATCAGAGTCCTGCCAGGTGTGTATGGGTTTTTCAAAGTGTAACAGGAGCCTACCAGGTGTGAATGGGGTTTTCACAGTGTATCAGGGTCCTGCCCGATGTGTATGGGGTTTTCACAGTGTATCAGGATCCTGCCAGTTGTGTATGGGATTTTCACAGTGTATCAGTGTCCTGCCAGTTGTGTATGGGGTTTTCACAGTGTATCAGAATCCTGCCAGGTGTGTATGGTTTTTTCCCAGTGTATCTGGGCCCTGCCAGGTGTGCATGGGGTTTTCACAGTGTATCAGGATCCTGCCAGGTGTGTATGTCGGTTTCACAGTGTATCAGTGTACTGCCAGGAGTGTATGGGATTTTCAAAGTGTAACAGGATCCTGCCAGGTGTGAATGGGTTCTTCACAGTGTATCAGGGTCCTGACAAGTGTGTATGGTGTATTCACAGTGTATCAGTAGCCTGCCAGGTGTGTGTGGGGTTTTCACAGTGTATCAGTGTCCTGCCATGTGTGTATCTGGTTTTCACAGTGCATCAGAATCCAGCCAGGTGTGTATGGCTTTTCCCAGTGTATCAGGATCCTGCCAGGTGTGCATGGGGTTTTCACAGTGTATCAGGATCCTTCCAGGTGTGTATCGGGTTTTCACAGTGTATCAGTGTACTGCCAGGTGTGTATGGGATTTTAAATGTGTAACAGGATCCTGCCAGGTGTGAATGGGGTCTCACAGTATATCAGGGTCCTGCCAGGAGAGTAAGGGGTTTTCAGATTTTATCAGGGTCCTGCCTGGTGTGTATGGGGTTTTCAAAGTGTAACAGGATCCTGCCAGGTGTGAATGAGGTTTTCACAGTGTATCAGGGTCCTGACAGGTGTGTATGGGGTTTTCACAGTGTATCAGGATCCTGCCAGGCGTGTATGGGGTTTTCACAGTGTATCAGTGCCCTGCCAGGTGTGTATCTGGTTTTCACAGTGTATCAGGATCCTGCCTGGTGTGTATGGGGTTTTCTCGGTGTATCGGGATCCTGCCAGGTGTGTATCGTGTTTTCACAGTGTCTCGGGATCCTGCCAGGTGTGTATGGGCTTTCACAGTGTCTCAGTGTCCTGCCAGGTGTGTATGGGGTTTTCACAGTGTATCAGGATCCTGCCAGAAGTGTATGGGGTTTTCACAATGTATCAGGATCCTGCCAGGTGTCTTTGGGGTTTTAACAGTGTATCAGGATCCTGCCAGGTGTGTATGCGTGTTTCATAGTGTATCAGGATCCTGCCAGGTGTGTATGTGGGTTTCACAGTTTATCAGGATGCTGCCTGGTGTGTATGGGGTTTCACAGTGGATCAGGACCCTGCCACGTGTGTATGGGGTTTTCACAGTGTATCAGGATCCTGCCAGGTGTGTATGGGGATTGCACAGTCTATCAGGATCGTGCCAGGTGCTTATGGGGGTTTCACAGTGTGTCAGGATCCTGCCAGGTGTGTATGGGGGTTTCAAAGTGTATCAGGATACTGCCAGGTGTGTTTGGGGTTTTCACAGTGCATTATGGTCCTGCCAGGTGTGTATGGGATTTTCACAGTGTATCAGCATTCTGCCAGGTGTGTATGGGGTTTTCACAGTGTATCAGTGTCCTGCCAGGTGTGTATGGGGTTTCATAGTGTATCAGGATCCTGCCAGGTGTGCATGGGGGTTTCACAGTGTATCAGGATACTGCCAGGTGTGTATGGGGTTTTCACAGTGCATTAGATTCCTGCCAGGTTTGTAAGGGATTTTCACAGTGTATCAGCATCCTGCCAGGTGTGTATGGGGTTTTCACAGTGTATCAGTGTCCTGCCAGAAGTGTATCGGGTTTCACAGTGTACCAGGATCCTGCCAGAAGTGCATGGGCTTTTCACTGTGTTTCAGGATTCTGCCAGGTGTGAATGGCGCTTCACAGTGCATCAGGGTCCTGCCAGGTGTGTTTGGGTTTCTCACAGTGTATCAGGATCCTGCCAGGTGTGTATGGGGTTTTCCCAGTGTATCAGTGTCCTGCCAGGTGTGTATGGGTTTTTAACAGTGTATCAGGATCCTGCCGGGTGCGTATGGGGTTTTCACAGTGCATCAGGATCCTGCCAGATGTGTATGGGGTTTTTACAGTGTATCAGGAACCTGCCAGGTGTGTATGGGGTATTCAAAGTGTATCAGGATCCTGCCAAGTGTGTATGGGGTTTTCACAGTGGATCAGTATCCTGCCAGGTGTGTATGGGGTTTTCCCAGTGTATCAGGATCCTGCCAGGTGTGCATGGGGTTTTCACAGTGTATCAGGATCCTGCCAGGTGTGTATGGGGTTTTCGCAATTGTATCAGGATCCTGACAGGTGTGTATGGGGTTTTCTCAGTGTATCGGGATCCTGCCAGGTGTGCATCGTGTTTTCACAGTGTCTCGGGATCCTGCCAGGTGTGTATGGGCTTTCACAGTGTATCATGGTCCTGCCAGGTGTGTATGGGGTTTCACAGTGTACCAGGATCCTGCCAGAAGTGCATGGGCTTTTCACTGTGTATCAGGATTCTGCCAGGTGTGAATGGCGCTTCACAGTGCATCAGGGTCCTGCCAGGTGTGTATGGGTTTCTCACAGTGTATCAGGATCCTGCCAGGTGTGTATGGGGTTTTCCCAGTGTATCAGTGTCCTGCCAGGTGTGTATGGGTTTTTCACAGTGTATCAGGATCCTGCCGGGTGTGTATGGGGTTTTCACAGTGCATCAGGATCCTGCCAGATGTGTATGGGGTTTTTACAGTGTATCAGAGTCCTGCCAGGTGTGAATGGGTTTTTCAAAGTGTAACAGGAGCCTACCTGGTGTGAATGGGGTTTTCACAGTGTTTCAGGGTCCTGCCCGGTCTGTATGGGGTTTTCACAGTGTATCAGGATCCTGCCAGTTGTGTATGGGATTTTCACAGTGTATCAGTGTCCTGCCAGTTGTGTATGGGGTTTTCACAGTGTATCAGGATCCTGCCAGGTGTGTATGGTTTTTTCCCAGTGTATCTGGGTCCTGCCAGGTGTGCATGGGGTTTTCACAGTGTATCAGGATCCTGCCAGGTGTGTATGTCGGTTTCACAGTGTATCCGTGTACTGCCAGGAGTGTATGGGATGTTCAATGTGTAACAGGATCCTGCCAGGTGTGAATGGGGTTTTCACAGTGTATCAGGGTCCTGCCAGGTGTGTATGGGGTTTTCACATTATATCAGGGTCCTGCCGGATGTGTGTGGGGTTTTCACAGTGGATCAGGATCCTGCAGGTGTGTATGGGGTTTTCACAGTGTATCAGGATAGTGCCAGGTGTGTATGAGTTTTAACAATGTATCAGGATCCTGCCAGGAGTGTATGGGGTTTTCACAGTGTATCAGGGTCCTGCCAGGTGTGTATGATGTTTTCACAGTGTTTCAGGATCCTGCCAGGAGTGTATGGGCTTTTCACAGTGTATCAGGGTCCTGCCAGGTGTGTATGGGGATTTCACAGTTTATTAGGGTCCTGCCAGATGTGTATGGAGTTTTCACAGTGGTTCAGGATCCTGCCAGGTGTGCATGGGGGTTTCACTGTGTATCAGGATCCTGCCAGGTGTGTATGGGTTTTCACAGTAGATCACGATCCTGCCAGGTGTGTATGGGGTTTTCAGAGTTTATCAGGATTCTGCCAGGTGTGTATGGGGGTTTCACAGTTTATCAGCATCCTGCCAGGTGTGTATGGGGGTTTTCACAGTGGTTCAGAATACTGCCAGGTGTGTATGGGGTTTTCACAGTGTATCAGGCATCTGCCAGGTGTGTATGGGGTATTCAAAGTGTATCAGGATCCTGCCAAGTGAATTTGGGGTTTTCACAGTGGATCAGTATCCTGAGAGGTGTGTATGGGGTTTTCACAGTGGATCAGGCTCCTGCCACGTGTGTAAGGGGTTTTCACAGTGTATCAGGATCCTGCCAGGTGTATATGGGGTTTCACAGTGTATCAGGATCCTGCCAGGTGTTTATGGGGTTTCACAGTGTATCGGGATCCTGCCAGATGTGAATGGGTTTTCACTGTGTGTCAGGGTCCAGCCAGGTGTGTATGGGGTTTCACAGTGTACCAGGATCCTGCCAGAAGTGCATGGGCTTTTCACTGTGTATCAGGAATCTGCCAGGTGTGACTGGCGCTTCACTGTGCATCAGGGTCCTGCCAGGTGTGTATGGGTGTCTCACAGTGTATCAGGATCCTGCCAGGTGTGTATGGGGTTTTCCCAGTGTATCAGTGTCCTGCCAGGTGTGTATGGGTTTTTCACAGTGTATCAGGATCCTGCCGGGTGTGTATGGGGTTTTCACAGTGCATCAGGATCCTGCCAGATGTGTATGGGGTTTTTACAGTGTATCAGAGTCCTGCCAGGTGTGTATGGGTTTTTCAAAGTGTAACAGGAGCCTACCAGGTGTGAATGGGGTTTTCACAGTGTATCAGGGTCCTGCCCGATGTGTATGGGGTTTTCACAGTGTATCAGGATCCTGCCAGTTGTGTATGGGATTTTCACAGTGTATCAGTGTCCTGCCAGTTGTGTATGGGGTTTTCACAGTGTATCAGAATCCTGCCAGGTGTGTATGGTTTTTTCCCAGTGTATCTGGGCCCTGCCAGGTGTGCATGGGGTTTTCACAGTGTATCAGGATCCTGCCAGGTGTGTATGTCGGTTTCACAGTGTATCAGTGTACTGCCAGGAGTGTCTGGGATTTTCAATGTGTAACAGGATCCTGCCAGGTGTGAATGGGTTCTTCACAGTGTATCAGGGTCCTGACAAGTGTGTATGGTGTATTCACAGTGTATCAGTAGCCTGCCAGGTGTGTGTGGGGTTTTCACAGTGTATCAGTGTCCTGCCATGTGTGTATCTGGTTTTCACAGTGCATCAGAATCCAGCCAGGTGTGTATGGCTTTTCCCAGTGTATCAGGATCCTGCCAGTTGTGCATGGGGTTTTCACAGTGTATCAGGATCCTTCCAGGTGTGTATCGGGTTTTCACAGTGTATCAGTGTACTGCCAGGTGTGTATGGGATTTTAAATGTGTAACAGGATCCTGCCAGGTGTGAATGGGGTCTCACAGTATATCAGGGTCCTGCCAGGAGAGTAAGGGGTTTTCAGATTTTATCAGGGTCCTGCCTGGTGTGTATGGGGTTTTCAAAGTGTAACAGGATCCTGCCAGGTGTGAATGAGGTTTTCACAGTGTATCAGGGTCCTGACAGGTGTGTATGGGGTTTTCACAGTGTATCAGGATCCTGCCAGGCGTGTATGGGGTTTTCACAGTGTATCAGTGCCCTGCCAGGTGTGTATCTGGTTTTCACAGTGTATCAGAATCCTGCCAGGTGTGTATGGCTTTTTCCAAGTGTATCAGGATCCTGCCAGGTGTGTATGGGGTTTTCACAGTGTATCAGGGTCCTGCCAGGTGTGTATGGGGTTTTCACAGTGGATCAGGATCCTGCCATGTGTGTATGGGGTTCTCACAGTGTATCAGGATAGTGCCAGGTGTGTCTGGGGTTTCGCAGTGTATCAGGATCCTGCCAGGAGTGTATGGGGTTTTCACAGTGTATCAGGGTCCTGCCAGTTGCGTCTGGTGTTTTCACAGTGTATCAGGATCCTGCCAGGAGTGTATGGGGTTTTCACAGTGTATCAGGGTCCTGCCAGGTGTGTATGGGGATTACACAGTTTATCAGGGTCCTGCCAGGTGTGTATGGAGTTTTCACAGTGGTTCAGGATCCTGCCAGGTGTGTATGGGTGTTTCACAGTGTATCAGGATCCTGCCAGGTTTGTATGGGGTTTCACAGTGTATCAGGATCCTGCCAGGTGTATATGGGGTTTCACAGTGTATCAGGATCCTGCCAGGTGTTTATGGGCTTTCACAATGTATCAGGATCCTGCCAGATGTGAATGGGTGTTCACTGTGCATCAGGATCCTGCCAGATGTGAATGGGATTTCACTGTGCATCAGGATCCTGCCAGATGTGAATGGGTTTTCACTGTGCATCAGGATCCTGCCACATGTGTACGGGGTTTCACTGTGCATCAGGCTCCTGCCAAGTGTGTATGCGGGTTTCACAGTTTATCAGCATCCTGCCAGGTGTGTATGGGATTTTCACAGTGGATCAGGATCCTGCCAGGTTTGTACTAGGTTTTCACAGTGTATCAGGAACTTGCGAGGTGTTTATGGGGTATTCAAAGTGTATCAGGATCCTGCCAAGTGTGTATGGGGTTTTCACAGTGGATCAGTATCCTGCCAGGTGTGTTTGGGGTTTTCCCAGTGTATCAGGATCCTGCCAGTTGTGTATGGGGTTTTCGCAAGTGTATCAGGATCCTGCCTGGTGTGTATGGGGTTTTCTCAGTGTATCGGGATCCTGCCAGGTGTGTATCATGTTTTCACAGTGTCTCGGGATCCTGCCAGGTGTGTATGGGCTTTCACAGTGTATCAGGGTCCTGCCAGGTGTGTATGGGGTTTTCACAGTGTATCAGGATCCTGCCAGAAGTGTATGGGGTTTTCACAATGTATCAGGATCCTGCCAGGTGTCTTTGGGGTTTTAACAGTGTATCAGGATCCTGCCAGGTGTGTATGTGGGTTTCATAGTGTATCAGGATCCTGCCAGGTGTGTATGTGGGTTTCACAGTTTATCAGGATGCTGCCTGGTGTGTATAGGGTTTCACAGTGGATCAGGACCCTGCCACGTGTGTATGGGGATTTCACAGTGTATCAGGATCCTGCCAGGTGTGTATGGGGATTGCACAGTCTATCAGGATCGTGCCAGGTGCTTATGGGGGTTTCACAGTGTGTCAGGATCCTGCCAGGTGTGTATGGGGGTTTCAAAGTGTATCAGGATACTGCCAGGTGTGCTTGGGGTTTTCACAGTGCATTATGGTCCTGCCAGGTGTGTATGGGATTTTCACAGTGTATCAGCATACTGCCAGGTGTGTATGGGGTTTTCACAGTGTATCAGTGTCCTGCCAGGTGTGTATGGGGTTTCACAGTGTATCAGGATCCTGCCAGGTGTGTATGGGGGTTTCACAGTGTATCAGGATACTGCCAGGTGTGTATGGGGTTTTCACAGTGCATTAGATTCCTGCCAGGTGTGTAAGGGATATTCACAGTGTATCAGCATCCTGCCAGGTGTGTATGGGGTTTTCACAGTGTATCAGTGTCCTGCCAGGTGTGCATCGGGTTTCACAGTGTACCAGGATCCTGCCAGAAGTGCATGGGCTTTTCACTGTGTTTCAGGATTCTGCCAGGTGTGAATGGCGCTTCACAGTGCATCAGGGTCCTGCCAGGTGTGTTTGGGTTTCTCACAGTGTATCAGGATCCTGCCAGGTGTGCATGGGGTTTTCCCAGTGTATCAGTGTCCTGCCAGGTGTGTATGGGTTTTTAACAGTGTATCAGGATCCTGCCGGGTGCGTATGGGATTTTCACAGTGCATCAGGAACCTGCCAGGTGTGTATGGGGTATTCAAAGTGTATCAGGATCCTGCCAAGTGTGTATGGGGTTTTCACAGTGGATCAGTATCCTGCCAGGTGTGTATGGGGTTTTCCCAGTGTATCAGGATCCTGCCAGGTGTGTATGGGGTTTTCACAGTGTATCAGGATCCTGCCAGGTGTGTATGGGGTTTTCGCAAGTGTATCAGGATCCTGACAGGTGTGTATGGGGTTTTCTCAGTGTATCGGGATCCTGCCAGGTGTGCATCGTGTTTTCACAGTGTCTCGGGATCCTGCCAGGTGTGTATGGGATTTCACAGTGTATCATGGTCCTGCCAGGTGTGTATGGGGTTTCACAGTGTACCAGGATCCTGCCAGAAGTGCATGGGCTTTTCACTGTGTATCAGGATTCTGCCAGGTGTGAATGGCGCTTCACAGTGCATCAGGGTCCTGCCAGGTGTGTATGGGTTTCTCACAGTGTATCAGGATCCTGCCAGGTGTGTATGGGGTTTTCCCAGTGTATCAGTGTCCTGCCAGGTGTGTATGGGTTTTTCACAGTGTATCAGGATCCTGCCGGGTGTGTATGGGGTTTTCACAGTGCATCAGGATCCTGCCAGATGTGTCTGGGGTTTTTACAGTGTATCAGAGTCCTGCCAGGTGTGTATGGGTTTTTCAAAGTGTAACAGGAGCCTACCTGGTGTGAATGGGGTTTTCACAGTGTATCAGGGTCCTGCCCGGTGTGTATGGGGTTTTCACAGTGTATCAGGATCCTGCCAGTTGTGTATGGGATTTTCACAGTGTATCAGTGTCCTGCCAGTTGTGTATGGGGTTTTCACAGTGTATCAGGATCCTGCCAGGTGTGTATGTTTTTTTCCCAGTGTATCTGGGCCCTGCCATGTGTGCATGGGGTTTTCACAGTGTATCAGGATCCTGCCAGGTGTGTATGACGGTTTCACAGTGTATCAGTGTACTGCCAGGAGTGTATGGGATATTCAATGTGTAACAGGATCCTGCCAGGTGTGAATGGGGTTTTCACAGTGTATCAGGGTCCTGCCAGGTGTGTATGGGGTTTTCACATTATATCAGGGTCCTGCCGGATGTGTGTGGGGTTTTCACAGTGGATCAGGGTCCTGCAGGTGTGTATGGGGTTTTCACAGTGTATCAGGATAGTGCCAGGTGTGTATGAGTTTTAACAATGTGTCAGGATCCTGCCAGGATTGTATGGGGTTTTCACAGTATATCAGGGTCCTGCCAGGTGTGTATGATGTTTTCACAGTGTTTCAGGAGCCTGCCAGGAGTGTATGGGGTTTTCACAGTGTATCAGGGTCCTGCCAGGTGTGTATGGGGATTTCACAGTTTATTCGGGTCCTGCCAGATGTGTATGGAGTTTTCACAGTGGTTCAGGATCCTGCCAGGTGTGCATGGGGGTGTCACTGTGTATCAGGATCCTGCCAGGTGTGTATGGGGTTTCACAGTGTATCAGGATCCTGCCAGGTGTATATGGGGTTTCACAGTGTATCAGCATCCTGCCAGATGTTTATGGGGTTTCACAGTGTATCAGGATCCTGCCAGATGTTAATGGGTTTTCACTGTGCATCAGGATCCTGCAAGATGTGAATGGGGTTTCACTGTGCATCAGGATCCTGCCAGATGTGAATGGGGTTTCACTGTGCATCAGGATCCTGCCACATGTATACGGGGTTTTCACAGTGTATCAGGAGCCTGCCAGGTGTTTATGGGTTTTCACAGTAGATCACGATCCTGCCAGGTGTGTATGGGGTTTTCAGAGTTTATCAGGATCCTGCCAGGTGTGTATGGGGGTTTTCACAGTGGATCAGAATCCTGCCAGGTGTGTATGGGGTTTTCACAGTGTATCAGGCATCTGCCAGGTGTGTATGGGGTATTCAAAGTGTATCAGGATCCTGCCAAGTGAATTTGGGGTTTTCACAGTGGATCAGTATCCTGAGAGGTGTGTATGGGGTTTTCACAGTGGCTCAGGCACCTGCCACGTGTGTAAGGGGTTTTCACAGTGTATCAGGATCCTGCCAGGTGTATATGGGGTTTCACAGTGTATCAGGATCCTGCCAGGTGTTTATGGGGTTTCACAGTGTATCAGGATCCTGCCAGATGTGAATGGGTTTTCACAGTGTATCAGGGTCCTGCCAGGTGTGTATGGGGTTTCACAATGTACCAGGATCCTGCCAGAAGTGCATGGGCTTTTCACTGTGTATCAGGATTCTGCCAGGTGTGAATGGCTCTTCACAGTGCATCAGGGTCCTGCCAGGTGTGTATGGGTTTCTCACAGTGTATCAGGATCCTGCCAGGTGTGTATGGGGTTTTCCCAGTGTATCAGTGTCCTGCCAGGTGTGTATGGGTTTTTCACAGTGTATCAGGATCCTGCCAGGTGTGTATGGGGTTTTCCCAGTGTATCAGTGACCTGCCAGGTGTGTATGGGTTTTTCACAGTGTATCAGGATCCTGCCGGGTGTGTATGGGGTTTTCACAGTGCATCAGGATCCTGCCAGATGTGTATGGGGTTTTTACAGTGTATCAGTGTCCTGCCAGGTGTGTATGGGTTTTTCAAAGTGTAACAGGAGCCTACCAGGTGTGAATGGGGTTTTCACAGTGTATCAGGGTCCTGCCCGGTCTGTATGGGGTTTTCACAGTGTATCAGGATCCTGCCAGTTGTGTATGGGATTTTCACAGTGTATCAGTGTCCTGCCAGTTGTGTATGGGGTTTTCACAGTGTATCAGGATCCTGCCAGGTGTGTATGTTTTTTTCCCAGTGTATCTGAGCCCTGCCAGGTGTGCATGGGGTTTTCACAGTGTATCAGGATCCTGCCAGGTGTGTATGTCGGTTTCACAGTGTATCAGTGTACTGCCAGGAGTGTATGGGATTTTCAATGTGTAACAGGATCCTGCCAGGTGTGAATGGGGTTTTCACAGTGTATCAGGGTCCTGCCAGGTGTGAATGGGGTTTTCACATTATATCAGGGTCCTGCCGGATGTGTGTGGGGTTTTCACAGTGGATCAGGATCCTGCAGGTGTGTATGGGGTTTTCACAGTGTATCAGGATAGTGCCAGGTGTGTATGTGTTTTAACAATGTATCAGGATCCTGCCAGGAGTGTATGGGGTTTTCACAGTGTATCAGGGTCCTGCCAGTTGTGTATGGGGATTTCACAGTTTATTAGGGTCCTGCCAGATGTGTATGGAGTTTTCACAGTGGTTCAGGATCCTGCCAGGTGTGCATGGGGGTTTCACAGTGTATCAGGATCCTGCCAGGTGTGTATGGGGTTTCACAGTGTATCAGGATCCTGCCAGGTGTAGATGGGGTTTCACAGTGTATCAGCATCCTGCCAGGTGTTTATGGGGTTTCACAGTGTATCAGGATCCTGCCAGATTTTAATGGGTTTTCACTGTGCATCAGGATCCTGCAAGATGTGAATGGGGTTTCACTGTGCATCAGGATCCTGCCAGATGTGAATGGGGTTTCACTGTGCATCAGGATCCTGCCACATGTATATGGGGTTTTCACAGTGTATCAGGAGCCTGCCAGGTGTGTATGGGTTTTCACAGTAGATCACGATCCTGCCAGGTGTGTATGGGGTTTTCAGAGTTTATCAGTATTCTGCCAGGTGTGTATGGGGGTTTCACAGTTTATCAGCATCCTGCCAGGTGTGTATGGGGGTTTTCACAGTGGATCAGAATCCTGCCAGGTGTGTATGGGGTTTTCACAGTGTATCAGGCATCTGCCAGGTGTGTATGGGGTATTCAAAGTGTATCAGGATCCTGCCAAGTGAGTTTGGGGTTTTCACAGTGGGTCAGTATCCTGCCAGGTGTGTATGGGGTTTTCACAGTGGATCAGGCTCCTGCCACGTGTGTAAGGGGTTTTCACAGTGTATCAGGATCCTGCCAGGTGTATATGGGGTTTCACAGTGTATCAGGATCCTGCCAGTTGTTTATGGGGTTTCACAGTGTATCAGGATCCTGCCAGATGTGAATGGGTTTTCACTGTGCATCAGGATCATGCCAGATGTGAATGGGGTTTCACTGTGCATCAGGATCCTGCCAGATGTGAATGGGGTTTCACTGTGCATCAGGATCCTGCCACATGTGTACGGGGTTTCACTGTGTATCAGGCTCCTTACAGGTGTGTATGCGGGTCTCACTGTGTATCAGGAGCCTGCCAGGTGTGTATGGGCTTTCACAGTAGATCACGATCCTGCCAGGTATGTATGGGTTTTTCCCAGTGTATCAGTGTCCTGCCAGGTGTGTATGGGTTTTTCACAGTGTATCAGGATCCTGCCGCGTGTGTATGGGGTTTTCACAGTGCATCAGGATCCTGCCAGGTGTGTATGGGGTTTTCACAGTGTATCAGACTCCTGCAGGTGTGTATGGGTATTCACAGTTTATCAGGATCCTGCCAGGTGTGTATGGGGGTTTCACAGTATATCAGTGTACTGCCACGTGTGTATGGTTTTTTCAAAGTGTAACAGGATCCTGCCAGGTGTGAATGGGGTTTTCACAGTGTATCAGGGTCCTGACAAGTGTGTATGGTGTATTCACAGTGTATCAGGATCCTGCCAGGTGAGTGTGGGGTTTTCACAGTGTATCAGTGTCCTGCCATGTGTGTATCAGGTTTTCACAGTGTATCAGTGTACTGCCAGTTGTGTATGGCTTTTCCCAGTGTATCAGGATCCTGCCAGGTGTGCATGGGGTTTTCACAGTGTATCAGGATCCTTCCAGGTGTGTATCAGGTTTTCACAGTGTATCAGTGTACTGCCAGGTGTGTATGGGATTTTAAATGTGTAACAGGATCCTGCCAGGTGTGAATGGGGTTTTCACAGTATATCAGGGTCCTGCCAGGAGTGTATGGGGTTTTCACATTTTATCAGGGTCCTGCCTGGTGTGTATGGGGTTTTCTAAGTGTAACAGGATCCTGCCAGGTGTGAATGGGGTTTTCACACTGTATCAGGGTCCTGACAGGTGTGTATGGGGTTTTCACAGTGTATCAGGATCCTGCCAGGCGTGTATGGGGTTTTCACAGTGTATCAGTGTCCTGCCAGGTGTGTATCTGGTTTTCACAGTGTATCAGAATCCTGCCAGGTGTGTATGGCTTTTTCCAAGTGTATCAGGATCCTGCCAGGTGTGTATGGGGTTTTCACAGTGTATCAGGGTCCTGCCAGGTGTGTATGGGGTTTTCACAGTGGATCAGGATCCTGCCATGTGTGTATGGGGTTCTCACAGTGTATCAGGATAGTGCCAGGTGTGTATGGGGTTTCACAGTGTATCAGGATCCTGCCAGGAGTGTATGGGGTTTTCACAGTGTATCAGGGTCCTGCCAGGTGCTTCTGGTGTTTTCACAGTGTATCAGGATCCTGCCAGGAGTGTATGGGGTTTTCACAGTGTATCAGGTTCCTGCCAGGTGTGTATGGGGATTTCACAGTTTATCAGGGTCCTGCCAGGTGTGTATGGTGTTTTCACAGTGGTTCAGGATCCTGCCAGGTGTGTATGGGTGTTTCACAGTGTATCAGGATCCTGCCAGGTTTGTATGGGGTTTCACAGTGTATCAGGATCCTGCCAGGTGTATATGGGGTTTCACAGTGTATCAGGATCCTGCCAGGTGTTTATGGGCTTTCACAATGTATCAGGATCCTGCCAGATGTGAATGGGTGTTCACTGTGCATCAGGATCCTGCCAGATGTGAACGGGATTTCACTGTGTATCAGGATCCTGCCAGATGTGAATGGGGTTTCACTGTGCATCAGGATCCTGCCACATGTGTACGGGGTTTCACTGTGCATCAGGCTCCTGCCAAGTGTGTAAGCGGGTTTCACAGTTTATCAGCATCCTGCCAGGTGTGTATGGGGTTTTCACAGTGTATCAGGATCCTGCCGGGTGTGTATGTGGTTTGCACAGTGCATCAGGATCCTCCCAGATGTGTATGGGGTTTTTACAGTGTATCAGAGTCCTGCCAGGTGTGTATGGGTTTCTCACAGTGTATCAGGATCCTGCCAGGTTTGTACGAGGTTTTCACAGTGTATCAGGAACCTGCCAGATGTTTATGGGGTATTCAAAGTGTATCAGGATCCTGCCAAGTGTGTATGGGGTTTTCACAGTGGATCAGTATCCTGCCAGGTGTGTATGGGGTTTTCCCAGTGTATCAGGATCCTGCCAGGTGTGTATGGGGTTTTCACAGTGTATCAGGATCCTGCCAGTTATGTATGGGGTTTTCGCAAGTGTATCAGGATCCTGCCTGGTGTGTATGGGGTTTTCTCAGTGTATCGGGATCCTGCCAGGTGTGTATCGTGTTTTCACAGTGTCTCGGGATCCTGCCAGGTGTGTACGGGATTTCACAGTGTATCAGGGTCCTGCCAGGTGTGTATGGGGTTTTCACAGTGTATCATGGTCCTGACAAGTTTGTACGGTGTATTCACAGTGTATCAGTATCCTGCCAGGTGTGTGTGGGGTTTTCACAGTGTATCAGTGTCCTGCCATGTGTGTATCTGGTTT
Organism: Heterodontus francisci; assembly: GCF_036365525.1. Taxonomy (NCBI): domain Eukaryota; kingdom Metazoa; phylum Chordata; class Chondrichthyes; order Heterodontiformes; family Heterodontidae; genus Heterodontus; species Heterodontus francisci. The sequence continues at coordinate 11,271,636 of NW_027140867.1, read as the reverse complement.
TCACAGTGCATCAGAATCCTGCCAGGTGTGTATGGCTTTTCCCATTGTATCAGGATCCTGCCAGGTGTGCATGGGGTTTTCACAGTGTATCAGGATCCTTCCAGGTGTGTATCGGGTTTTCACAGTGTATCAGTGTACTGCCAGGTGTGTATGGGATTTTAAATGTGTAACAGGATCCTGCCAGGTGTGAATGGGGTTTTCACAGTATATCAGGGTCCTGCCAGGAGAGTATGGGGTTTTCACATTGTATCAGGGTCCTGCCTGGTGTGTATGGGGTTTTCAAAGTGTAACAGGATCCTGCCAGGTGTGAATGGGGTTTTCACAGTGTATCAGGGTCCTGACAGGTGTGTATGGGGTTTTCACAGTGTATCAGGATCCTGCCAGGCGTGTATGGGGTTTTCCCAGTGTATCAGTGTCCTGCCAGGTGTGTATCTGGTTTTCAAAGTGTATCAGGATCCTGCCAAGTGTGTATGGGGTTTTCACAGTGGATCAGTATCCTGCCAGGTGTGTATGGGGTTTTCCTAGTGTATCAGGATCCTGCCAGTTGTGTATGGGGTTTTCGCAAGTGTATCAGGATCCTGCCTGGTGTGTATGGGGTTTTCTCAGTGTATCGGGATCCTGCCAGGTGTGCATCGTGTTTTCACAGTGTCTCGGGATCCTGCCAGGTGTGTATGGGCTTTCACAGTGTATCAGGGTCCTGCCAGGTGTGTATGGGGTTTTCACAGTGTATCAGGATCCTGCCAGAAGTGTATGGGGTTTTCACAATGTATCAGGATCCTGCCAGGTGTCTTTGGGGTTTTAACAGTGTATCAGGATCCTGCCAGGTGTGTATGTGGGTTTCATAGTGTATCAGGATCCTGCCAGGTGTGTATGTGGGTTTCACAGTTTATCAGGATGCTGCCTGGTGTGTATGGGGTTTCACAGTGGATCAGGACCCTGCCACGTGTGTATGGGGTTTTCACAGTGTATCAGGATCCTGCCAGGAGTGTATGGGGATTGCACAGTCTATCAGGATCGTGCCAGGTGCTTATGGGGGTTTCACAGTGTGTCAGGATCCTGCCAGGTGTGTATGGGGGTTTCAAAGTGTATCAGGATACTGCCAGGTGTGTTTGGGGTTTTCACAGTGCATTATGGTCCTGCCAGGTGTGTATGGGATTTTCACAGTGTATCAGCATTCTGCCAGGTGTGTATGGGGTTTTCACAGTGTATCAGTGTCCTGCCAGGTGTGTATGGGGTTTCACAGTGTACCAGGATCCTGCCAGAAGTGCATGGGCTTTTCACTGTGTATCAGGATTCTGCCAGGTGTGAATGGCGCTTCACAGTGCATCAGGGTCCTGCCAGGTGTGTATGGGTTCCTCACAGTGTATCAGGATCCTGCCAGGTGTGTATGGGGTTTTCCCAGTGTATCAGTGTCCTGCCAGGTGTGTATGGGTTTTTCACAGTGTATCAGGATCCTGCCGGGTGCGTATGTGATTTTCACAGTGCATCAGGATCCTGCCAGATGTGTATGGGTTTTTTACAGTGTATCAGGAACCTGCCAGGTGTGTATGGGGTATTCAAAGTGTATCAGGATCCTGCCAAGTGTGTATTGGGTTTTCACAGTGGATCAGTATCCTGCCAGGTGTGTATGGGGTTTTCCCAGTGTATCAGGATCCTGCCAGGTGTGCATGGGGTTTTCACAGTGTATCAGGATCCTGCCAGGTGTGTATGGGGTTTTCGCAAGTGTATCAGGATCCTGCCAGGTGTGTACGGTGTTTTCTCAGTGTATCGGGATCCTGCCAGGGGTGTATCGTGTTTTCACAGTGTTCGGGATCCTGCAAGGTGTGTATGGGCTTTCACAGTGTATCAGGGTCCTGCCAGGTGTGTATGGGTTTTCACAGTGTACCAGGATCCTGCCAGAAGTGCATGGGCTTTTCACTGTGTATCAGGATTCTGCCAGGTGTGAATGGCGCTTCACAGTGCATCAGGGTCCTGCCAGGTGTGTATGGGTTTCTCACAGTGTATCAGGATCCTGCCAGGTGTGTATGGGGTTTTCCCAGTGTATCAGTGTCCTGCCAGGTGTGTATGGGTTTTTCACAGTGTATCAGGATCCTGCCGGGTGTGTATGTGGTTTGCAGAGTGCATCAGGATCCTCCCAGATGTGTATGGGGTTTTTACAGTGTATCAGAGTCCTGCCAGGTGTGTATGGGTTTTTCACTGTGTATCAGAATCCTGCCAGGTGTGTATGGGGTTTTCACAGTGTATCAGTGTACTGCCAGGTATGTATGGGTTTTTCAAAGTGTAACAGGATCCTGCCAGGTGTGAATGGGGTTTTCACAGTGTATCAGGGTCCTGCCAGGTGTGTATGGGGTTTTCACAGTGTATCAGGATCCTGCCAGTTGTGTATGGGATTTTCACAGTGTATCTGTGTCCTGCCAGTTGTGTATGGGGTTTTCACAGTGTATCAGGATCCTGCCAGGTGTGTATGGTTTTTTCCCAGTGTATCTGGGTTCTGACAGGTGTGCATGGGGTTTTCACAGTGTATCAGGATCCTGCCAGGTGTGTATGTCGGTTTCACAGTGTATCAGTGTACTGCCAGGGGTGTATGGGATTTTCAATGTGTAACAGGTTCCTGCCAGGTGTTAATGGGGTTTTCACAGTGTATCAGGGTCCTGCCAGGTGTGTATGTGGGTTTCATAGTGTATCAGGATCCTGCCAGGTGTGTATGTGGGTTTCACAGTTTATCAGGATGCTGCCTGGTGTGTATGGGGTTTCACAGTGGATCAGGACCCTGCCACGTGTGTATGGGGTTTTCACAGTGTATCAGGATCCTGCCAGGTGTGTATGGGGATTGCACAGTCTATCAGGATCGTGCCAGGTGCTTATGGGGGTTTGACAGTGTGTCAGGATCCTGCCAGGTGTGTATGGGGGTTTCAAAGTGTATCAGGATACTGCCAGGTGTGTTTGGGGTTTTCACAGTGCATTATGGTCCTGCCAGGTGTGTATGGGATTTTCACAGTGTATCAGCATTCTGCCAGGTGTGTATGGGGTTTTCACAGTGTATCAGTGTCCTGCCAGGTGTGTATGGGGTTTCACAGTGTACCAGGATCCTGCCAGAAGTGCATGGGCTTTTCACTGTGTGTCAGGATTCTGCCAGGTGTGAATGGCGCTTCACAGTGTATCAGGATCCTGCCAGGTGTGTATGGGGTTTTCCCAGTGTATCAGTGTCCTGCCAGGTGTGTATGGGTTTTTCACAGTGTATCAGGATCCTGCCGGGTGCGTATGTGGTTTTCACAGGGCATCAGGATCCTGCCAGATGTGTATGGGTTTTTTACAGTGTATCAGGAACCTGCCAGGTGTGTAAGGGGCATTCAAAGTGTATCAGGATCCTGCCAAGTGTGTATTGGGTTTTCACAGTGGATCAGGATCCTGCCAGGTGTGTATGGGGTTTTCCCAGTGTATCAGGATCCTGCCAGGAGTGCATGGGGTTTTCACAGTGTATCAGGATCCTGCCAGGTGTGTATGGGGTTTTCGCAAGTGTATCAGGATCCTGCCAGGTGTGTATGGTGTTTTCTCAGTGTATCGGGATCCTGCCAGGGGTGTATCGTGTTTTCACAGTGTCTCGGGATCCTGCAAGGTGTGTATGGGCTTTCACAGTGTATCAGGGTCCTGCCAGGTGTGTATGGGGTTTCACAGTGTACCAGGATCCTGCCAGAAGTGCATGGGCTTTTCACTGTGTATCAGGATTCTGCCAGGTGTGAATGGCGCTTCACAGTGCATCAGGGTCCTGCCAGGTGTGTATGGGTTTCTCACAGTGTATCAGGATCCTGCCAGGTGTGTATGGGGTTTTCCCAGTGTATCAGGATCCTCCCAGATGTGTATGGGGTTTTTACAGTGTATCAGGATCCTGCCAGGTGTGTATGGGGTTTTCCCAGTGTATCAGTGTCCTGCCAGGTGTGTATGGGTTTTTCACAGTGTATCAGGATCCTGCCGGGTGCGTATGTGGTTTTCACAGTGCATCAGGATCCTGCCAGATGTGTATGGGTTTTTTACAGTGTATCAGGAACCTGCCAGGTGTGTATGGGGTATTCAAAGTGTATCAGGATCCTGCCAAGTGTGTATTGGGTTTTCACAGTGGATCAGTATCCTGCCAGGTGTGTATGGGGTTTTCCCAGTGTATCAGGATCCTGCCAGGTGTGCATGGGGTTTTCACAGTGTATCAGGATCCTGCCAGGTGTGTATGGGGTTTTCGCAAGTGTATCAGGATCCTGCCAGGTGTGTATGGTGTTTTCTCAGTGTATCGGGATCCTGCCAGGGGTGTATCGTGTTTTCACAGTGTCTCGGGATCCTGCAAGGTGTGTATGGGCTTTCACAGTGTATCAGGGTCCTGCCAGGTGTGTATGGGGTTTCACAGTGTACCAGGATCCTGCCAGAAGTGCATGGGCTTTTCACTGTGTATCAGGATTCTGCCAGGTGTGAATGGCGCTTCACAGTGCATCAGGGTCCTGCCAGGTGTGTATGGGTTTCTCACAGTGTATCAGGATCCTGCCAGGTGTGTATGGGGTTTTCCCAGTGTATCAGTGTCCTGCCAGGTGTGTATGGGTTTTTCACAGTGTATCAGGATCCTGCCGGGTGTGTATGTGGTTTGCAGAGTGCATCAGGATCCTCCCAGATGTGTATGGGGTTTTTACAGTGTATCAGAGTCCTGCCAGGTGTGTATGGGTTTTTCACTGTGTATCAGAATCCTGCCAGGTGTGTATGGGGTTTTCACAGTGTATCAGTGTACTGCCAGGTATGTATGGGTTTTTCAAAGTGTAACAGGATCCTGCCAGGTGTGAATGGGGTTTTCACAGTGTATCAGGGTCCTGCCAGGTGTGTATGGGGTTTTCACAGTGTATCAGGATCCTGCCAGTTGTGTATGGGATTTTCACAGTGTATCAGTGTCCTGCCAGTTGTGTATGGGGTTTTCACAGTGTATCAGGATCCTGCCAGGTGTGTATGGTTTTTTCCCAGTGTATCTGGGTTCTGACAGGTGTGCATGGGGTTTTCACAGTGTATCAGGATCCTGCCAGGTGTGTATGTCGGTTTCACAGTGTATCAGTGTACTGCCAGGGGTGTATGGGATTTTCAATGTGTAACAGGTTCCTGCCAGGTGTGAATGGGGTTTTCACAGTGTATCAGGGTCCTGCCAGGTGTGTATGTGGGTTTCATAGTGTATCAGGATCCTGCCAGGTGTGTATGTGGGTTTCACAGTTTATCAGGATGCTGCCTGGTGTGTATGGGGTTTCACAGTGGATCAGGACCCTGCCACGTGTGTATGGGGTTTTCACAGTGTATCAGGATCCTGCCAGGTGTGTATGGGGATTGCACAGTCTATCAGGATCGTGCCAGGTGCTTATGGGGGTTTCACAGTGTGTCAGGATCCTGCCAGGTGTGTATGGGGGTTTCAAAGTGTATCAGGATACTGCCAGGTGTGTTTGGGGTTTTCACAGTGCATTATGGTCCTGCCAGGTGTGTATGGGATTTTCACAGTGTATCAGCATTCTGCCAGGTGTGTATGGGGTTTTCACAGTGTATCAGTGTCCTGCCAGGTGTGTATGGGGTTTCACAGTGTACCAGGATCCTGCCAGAAGTGCATGGGCTTTTCACTGTGTGTCAGGATTCTGCCAGGTGTGAATGGCGCTTCACAGTGTATCAGGATCCTGCCAGGTGTGTATGGGGTTTTCCCAGTGGATCAGTGTCCTGCCAGGTGTGTATGGGTTTTTCACAGTGTATCAGGATCCTGCCGGGTGCGTATGTGGTTTTCACAGGGCATCAGGATCCTGCCAGATGTGTATGGGTTTTTTACAGTGTATCAGGAACCTGCCAGGTGTGTATGGGGCATTCAAAGTGTATCAGGTTCCTGCCAAGTGTGTATTGGGTTTTCACAGTGGATCAGGATCCTGCCAGGTGTGTATGGGGTTTTCCCAGTGTATCAGGATCCTGCCAGGTGTGCATGGGGTTTTCACAGTGTATCAGGATCCTGCCAGGTGTGTATGGGGTTTTCGCAAGTGTATCAGGATCCTGCCAGGTGTGTATGGTGTTTTCTCAGTGTATCGGGATCCTGCCAGGGGTGTATCGTGTTTTCACAGTGTCTCGGGATCCTGCAAGGTGTGTATGGGCTTTCACAGTGTATCAGGGTCCTGCCAGGTGTGTATGGGGTTTCACAGTGTACCAGGATCCTGCCAGAAGTGCATGGGCTTTTCACTGTGTATCAGGATTCTGCCAGGTGTGAATGGCGCTTCACAGTGCATCAGGGTCCTGCCAGGTGTGTATGGGTTTCTCACAGTGTATCAGGATCCTGCCAGGTGTGTATGGGTTTTTCACTGTGTATCAGAATCCTGCCAGGTGTGTATGGGGTTTTCACAGTGTATCAGTGTACTGCCAGGTATGTATGGGTTTTTCAAAGTGTAACAGGATCCTGCCAGGTGTGAATGGGGTTTTCACAGTGTATCAGGGTCCTGCCAGGTGTGTATGGGGTTTTCACAGTGTATCAGGATCCTGCCAGTTGTGTATGGGATTTTCACAGTGTATCAGTGTCCTGCCAGTTGTGTATGGGGTTTTCACAGTGTATCAGGATCCTGCCAGGTGTGTATGGTTTTTTCCCAGTGTATCTGGGTTCTGACAGGTGTGCATGGGGTTTTCACAGTGTATCAGGATCCTGCCAGGTGTGTATGTCGGTTTCACAGTGTATCAGTGTACTGCCAGGGGTGTATGGGATTTTCAATGTGTAACAGGTTCCTGCCAGGTGTGAATGGGGTTTTCACAGTGTATCAGGGTCCTGCCAGGTGTGTATGTGGGTTTCATAGTGTATCAGGATCCTGCCAGGTGTGTATGTGGGTTTCACAGTTTATCAGGATGCTGCCTGGTGTGTATGGGGTTTCACAGTGGATCAGGACCCTGCCACGTGTGTATGGGGTTTTCACAGTGTATCAGGATCCTGCCAGGTGTGTATGGGGATTGCACAGTCTATCAGGATCGTGCCAGGTGCTTATGGGGGTTTCACAGTGTGTCAGGATCCTGCCAGGTGTGTATGGGGGTTTCAAAGTGTATCAGGATACTGCCAGGTGTGTTTGGGGTTTTCACAGTGCATTATGGTCCTGCCAGGTGTGTATGGGATTTTCACAGTGTATCAGCATTCTGCCAGGTGTGTATGGGGTTTTCACAGTGTATCAGTGTCCTGCCAGGTGTGTATGGGGTTTCACAGTGTACCAGGATCCTGCCAGAAGTGCATGGGCTTTTCACTGTGTGTCAGGATTCTGCCAGGTGTGAATGGCGCTTCACAGTGTATCAGGATCCTGCCAGGTGTGTATGGGGTTTTCCCAGTGGATCAGTGTCCTGCCAGGTGTGTATGGGTTTTTCACAGTGTATCAGGATCCTGCCGGGTGCGTATGTGGTTTTCACAGGGCATCAGGATCCTGCCAGATGTGTATGGGTTTTTTACAGTGTATCAGGAACCTGCCAGGTGTGTATGGGGCATTCAAAGTGTATCAGGTTCCTGCCAAGTGTGTATTGGGTTTTCACAGTGGATCAGGATCCTGCCAGGTGTGTATTGGGTTTTCCCAGTGTATCAGGATCCTGCCAGGTGTGCATGGGGTTTTCACAGTGTATCAGGATCCTGCCAGGTGTGTATGGGGTTTTCGCAAGTGTATCAGGATCCTGCCAGGTGTGTATGGTGTTTTCTCAGTGTATCGGGATCCTGCCAGGGGTGTATCGTGTTTTCACAGTGTCTCGGGATCCTGCAAGGTGTGTATGGGCTTTCACAGTGTATCAGGGTCCTGCCAGGTGTGTATGGGGTTTCACAGTGTACCAGGATCCTGCCAGAAGTGCATGGGCTTTTCACTGTGTATCAGGATTCTGCCAGGTGTGAATGGCGCTTCACAGTGCATCAGGGTCCTGCCAGGTGTGTATGGGTTTCTCACAGTGTATCAGGATCCTGCCAGGTGTGTATGGGGTTTTCCCAGTGTATCAGTGTCCTGCCAGGTATGTATGGGTTTTTCACAGTGTATCAGGATCCTGCCGGGTGTGTATGTGGTTTGCACAGTGCATCAGGATCCTCCCAGATGTGTATGGGGTTTTTACAGTGTATCAGAGTCCTGCCAGGTGTGTATGGGTTTTTCACTGTGTATCAGAATCCTGCCAGGTGTGTATGGGGTTTTCACAGTGTATCAGGGTCCTGCCAGGTGTGTATGGGGTTTTCACAGTGTATCAGGATCCTGCCAGTTGTGTATGGGATTTTCACAGTGTATCAGTGTCCTGCCAGTTGTTTATGGGGTTTTCACAGTGTATCAGGATCCTGCCAGGTGTGTATGGTTTTTTCCCAGTGTATCTGGGTCCTGACAGGTGTGCATGGGGTTTTCACAGTGTATCAGGATCCTGCCAGGTGTGTATGTCGGTTTCACAGTGTATCAGTGTATTGACAGGGGTGTATGGGATTTTCAATGTGTAACAGGATCCTGCCAGGTGTGAATGGGGTTTTCACAGTGTATCAGGGTCCTGCCAGGTGTGTAAGGGGTTTTCACATTATATCAGGGTCCTGCCGGATGTATGTGGGGTTTTCACAGTGGATCAGGATCCTGCAGGTGTGTATGGGGTTTCAACAGTGTATCAGGATCGTGCCAGGTGTGTATGAGTTTTAACAATGTATCAGGATCCTGCCAGGAGTGTATCGGGTTTTCACAGTGTATCAGGGTCCTGCCTGGTGTGTATGATGTTTTCACAGTGTTTCAGGATCCTGCCAGGAGTGTATGGGGTTTTCACAGTGTATCAGGGTCCTGCCAGGTGTGTATGGGGATTTCACAGTTTATTAGGGTCCTGCCAGATGTGTATGGAGTTTTCACAGTGGTTCAGGATCCTGCCAGGTGTGTATGGGGGTTTCGCAGTGTATCAGGATCCTGCCAGGTGTGTATGGGGTTTCACAGTGTTTCAGGATCCTGCCAGGTGTATATGGGGTTTCACAGTGTATCAGGATCCTGCCAGGTGTTTATGGGGTTTCACAGTGTATCAGGATCCTGCCAGATGTTAATGGGTTTTCACTGTGCATCAGATCCTGCAAGATGTGAATGGGGTTTCACTGTGCATCAGGATCCTGCCAGATGTGAATGGGGTTTCACTGTGCATCAGGATCCTGCCACATGTGTACGGGGTTTTCGCAGTGTATCAGGAGCCTGCCAGGTGTGTATGGGTTTTCACAGTAGATCACGATCCTGCCAGGTGTGTATGGGGTTTTCAGAGTTTATCAGGATTCTGCCAGGTGTGTATGGGCTTTCACAGTGTATCAGGGTCCTGCCAGGTGTGTATGGGGTTTTCACAGTGTATCAGGATCCTGCCAGAAGTGTATGGGGTTTTCACAATGTATCAGGATCCTGCCAGGTGTCTTTGGGGTTTTAACAGTGTATCAGGATCCTGCCAGGTGTGTATGTGGGTTTCATAGTGTATCAGGATCCTGCCAGGTGTGTATGTGGGTTTCACAGTTTATCAGGATGCTGCCTGGTGTGTATGGGGTTTCACAGTGGATCAGGACCCTGCCACGTGTGTATGGGGTTTTCACAGTGTATCAGGATCCTGCCAGGTGTGTATGGGGATTGCACAGTCTATCAGGATCGTGCCAGGTGCTTATGGGGGTTTCACAGTGTGTCAGGATCCTGCCAGGTGTGTATGGGGGTTTCAAAGTGTATCAGGATACTGCCAGGTGTGTTTGGGGTTTTCACAGTGCATTATGGTCCTGCCAGGTGTGTATGGGATTTTCACAGTGTATCAGCATTCTGCCAGGTGTGTATGGGGTTTTCACAGTGTATCAGTGTCCTGCCAGGTGTGTATGGGGTTTTCACAGTGTATCAGGGTCCTGCCAGGTGTGTATGGGGATTTCACAGTTATTAGGGTCCTGCCAGATGTGTATGGAGTTTTCACAGTGGTTCAGGATCCTGCCAGGTGTGCATGGGGGTTTCACAGTGTATCAGGATCCTGCCAGGTGTGTATGGGGTTTCACAGTGTTTCAGGATCCTGCCAGGTGTATATGGGGTTTCACAGTGTATCAGGATCCTGCCAGGTGTTTATGGGGTATCACAGTGTATCAGGATCCTGCCAGATGTTAATGGGTTTTCACTGTGCATCAGGATCCTGCAAGATGTGAATGGGGTTTCACTGTGCATCAGGATCCTGCCAGATGTGAATGGGGTTTCACTGTGCATCAGGATCCTGCCACATGTGTACGGGGTTTTCGCAGTGTATCAGGAGCCTGCCAGGTGTGTATGGGTTTTCACAGTAGATCACGATCCTGCCAGGTGTGTATGGGGTTCTCAGAGTTTATCAGGATTCTGCCAGGTGTGTATGGGGGTTTCACAGTTTATCAGCATCCTGCCAGGTGTGTATGGGGGTTTTCACAGTAGATCAGAATCCTGCCAGGCGTGTATGGGGTTTTCACAGTGTATCAGGCATCTGCCAGGTGTGTATGGGGTATTCAAAGTGTATCAGGATCCTGCCAAGTGAGTTTGGGGTTTTCACAGTGGATCAGTATCCTGCCAGGTGTGTATGGGGTTTTCACAGTAGATCAGGCTCCTGCCACGTGTGTAAGGGGTTTTCACAGTGTATCAGGATCCTGCCAGGTGTGTAAGGGGTTTCACAGTTTATCAGGATTCTGCCAGGTGTGCATGGGGTTTTCGCAGTGCATCAGAATCCTGCCAGGTGTTTATGTGGATTTCTCAGTTTATTAGGTTCCTGCCAGTTGTGTGTGGGTTTTTGACAGTTTATCAGGATGCTGCCAGGTGTGTATGGGGTTTTCACTGTGTATCAGTGTCCTGCCAGGTGTGTATGGGGTTTTCACAGTGTATCAGGGTCCTGCCAGGTGTGTGTGGAGTTTTCACCGTGTATCAGGGTCCTGCCAGGTGTGTATGGGGCTTTCCCAGTGTATCAGGATCCTGCAGGTGTGTATGGGGTTTTCACAGTGTATCAGTGTCCTGCCAGGTGTGTATGGGGTTTTCACAAGTGTATCAGGATCCTGCCAGGTGTGTATGGGGTTTTCACATTGTATCAGGGTCCTGCCAGGTGTGTATCGTGTTTTCACAGTGTATCGGGATCCTGCCAGGTGTGTTTGGGCTTTCACAGTGTATCAGGATCCTGCCAGGTGTATATGGGGTTTCACAGAGTATCAGGATCCTGCCAGGTGTGTATGGGTGTTTCACAGTGTATCAGGATCCTGCCAGGTTTGTATGGGGTTTCACAGTGTATCAGGATCCTGCCAGGTGTATATGGGGTTTCACAGTGTATCAGGATCCTGCCAGGTGTTTATGGGCTTTCACAGTGTATCAGGATCCTGCCAGATGTGAATGGGTGTTCACTGTGCATCAGGATCCTGCCAGATGTGAATGGGGTTTCACTGTGCATCAGGATCCTGCCAGATGTGAATGGGGTTTCACTGTGCATTAGGATCCTGCCACATGTGTGCGGGGTTTCACTTTGCATCAGGCTCCTGCCAAGTGTGCATGCGGGTTTCACAGTTTATCAGCATCCTGCCAGGTGTGTATGGGGTTTTCACAGTGGATCAGGATCCTGCCAGGTTTGTACGAGGTTTTCACAGTGTATCAGGAACCTGCCAGGTGTGTATGGGGTATTCAAAGTGTATCAGGATCCTGCCAAGTGTGTATGGGTTTTTCACAGTGGATCAGTATCCTGCCAGGTGTGTATGGGGTTTTCCCAGTGTATCAGGATCCTGCCAGGTGTGTATGGGGTTTTCACAGTGTATCAGGATCCTGCCAGTTGTGTATGGGGTTTTCGCAAGTGTATCAGGATCCTGCCAGGTGTGTATTGGGTTTTCTCAGTGTATCGGGATCCTGCCAGGTGTGTATCGTGTTTTCACAGTGTCTCGGGATCCTGCCATGTGTGTATGGGCTTTCACAGTGTATCAGGGTCCTGCCAGGTGTGTATGGGGTTTTCACAGTGTATCAGGATCCTGCCAGAAGTGTATGGGGTTTTCACAATGTATCAGCATCCTGCCAGGTGTCTTTGGGGTTTTAACAGTGTATCAGGATCCTGCCAGGTGTGTATGTGGGTTTCACAGTGTATCAGGATCCTGCCAGGTGTGTATGTGGGTTTCACAGTTTATCATGATCCTGCCTGGTGTGTATGGGGTTTCACAGTGGATCAGGACCCTGCCACGTGAGTATGGGGTTTTCACAGTGTATCAGGATCCTGCCAGGTGTGTATGGGGATTGCACAGTCTATCAGGATCCTGCCAGGTGCTTATGGGGGTTTCAAAGTGTATCAGGATCCTGCCAGGTGTGTATGGGGGTTTCACAGTGTATCAGGATACTGCCAGGTTTGTATGGGGTTTTCACAGTGCATTAGGGTCCTGCCAGGTTTGGATGGGATTTTCACAGTGTATCAGCATCCTGCCAGGTGTGTATGGGGTTTTCACAGTGTATCAGTGTCCTGCCAGGTGTGTATGGGGTTTCACAGTGCACCAGGATCCTGCCAGACGTGCATGGGCTTTTCACTGTGTATCAGGATTCTGCCAGGTGTGAATGGCGCTTCACAGTGCATCAGGGTCCTGCCAGGTGTGTATGGGTTTCTCACAGTGTATCAGGATCCTGCCAGGTGTGTATGGGGTTTTCCCAGTGTATCAGTGTCCTGCCAGGTGCGTATGGGTTTTTCACAGTGTATCAGGATCCTGCCGGGTGCGTATGGGGTTTTCACAGTGCATCAGGATCCTGCCAGATGTGTATGTGTTTTTTACAGTGTATCAGGAACCTGCCAGGTGTGTATGGGGTATTCAAAGTGAATCAGGATCCTGCCAAGTGTGTATGGGGTTTTCACAGTGGATCAGTATACTGCCAGGTGTGTATGGGGTTTTCCCAGTGTATCAGGATCCTGCCAGGTGTGTATGGGGTTTTCACAGTGTATCAGGATCCTGCCAGGTGTGTATGGGGTTTTCGCAAGTGTATCAGGATCCTGCCAGGTGTGTATGGGGTTTTCTCAGTGTATCGGGATCCTGCCAGGTGTGTATCGTGTTTTCACAGTGTCTCGGGATCCTGCCAGGTGTGTATAGGCTTTCACAGTGTATCAGGGTCCTGCCAGGTGTGTATGGGGTTTCACAGTGTACCAGGATCCTGCCAGAAGTGCATGGGCTTTTCACTGTGTATCAGGATTCTGCCAGGTGTGAATGGCGCTTCACAGTGCATCAGGGTCCTGCCAGGTGTGTATGGGTTTCTCACAGTGTATCAGGATCCTGCCAGGTGTGTATGGGGTTTTCCCAGTGTATCAGTGTCCTGCCAGGTGTGTATAGGTTTTTCACAGTGTATCAGGATCCTGCCGGGTGTGTATGTGGTTTTCACAGTGCATCAGGATCCTGCCAGATGTGTATGGGGTTTTTACAGTGTATCAGAGTCCTGCCAGGTGTGTATGGGTTTTTCACAGTGTATCAGAATCCTGCCAGGTGTGTATGGGGTTTTCACAGTGTATCAGTGTACTGCCAGGTATGTATGGGTTTTTCACAGTGTAACAGGATCCTGCCAGGTGTGAATGGGGTTTTCACAGTGTATCAGGGTCCTGCCAGGTGTGTATGGGGTTTTCACAGTGTATCAGGATCCTGCCAGTTGTGTATGGGGTTTTCACAGTGTATCAGGATCCTGCCAGGTGTGTATGGTTTTTTCCCAGTGTATCTGGGTCCTGCCAGGTGTGCATGGGGTTTTCACAGTGTATCAGGATCCTGCCAGGTGTGTATGTCGGTTTCACAAGTGTATCAGTGTAGTGCCAGGGGTGTATGGGTTTTTCACAGTGTATCAGGGTCCTGCCAGCTGTGTATGGGGTTTTCATATTATATCAGGGTCCTGCCGGAAGTGTGTGGGGTTTTCACAGTGGATCAGGATCCTGCAGGTGTGTATGGGGTTTTCACAGTGTATCAGGATAGTGCCAGGTGTGTATGAGTTTTAACAATGTATCAGGATCCTGCCAGGAGTGCATGGGGTTTTCACAGTGTATCAGGGTCCTGCCAGGTGTGCATGATTTTTCAACAGTGTTTCAGGATCATGCCAGGAGTGTATGGGGTTTTCACAGTGTATCAGGGTCCTGCCAGGTGTGTATGCAGTTTTCACCGTGTATCAGTGTCCTGCCAGGTGTGTATGGGGCTTTCCCAGTATATCAGGATCCTGCAGGTGTGTATGGGGTTTTCACAGTGTATCAGTGTGCTGCCAGCTGTGAATGGGGTTTTCACAAGTGTATCAGGATCCTGCCAGGTGTGTATGGGGTTTTCACAGTGTATCAGGGTCCTGCCAGGTGTGTATCGTGTTTTCACAGTGTATCGGGATCCTGCCGGGTGTGTTTGGGCATTCACAGAGTATCAAGATCCTGCCAGGTGTGTATGGGGGTTTCACAGTGTATCAGGATACTGCCAGGTTTGTATGGGGTTTTCACATGCATTAGGGTCCTGCCAGGTGTGTATGGGATTTTCACAGTGTATCAGCATCCTGCCAGGTGTGTATGGGGTTTTCACAGTGTATCAGTGTCCTGCCAGGTGTGTATGGGGTTTCACAGTGCACCAGGATCCTGCCAGAAGTGCATGGGCTTTTCACTGTGTATCAGGATTCTGCCAGGTGTGAATGGCGCTTCACAGTGCATCAGGGTCCTGCCAGGTGTGTATGGGTTTCTCACAGTGTATCAGGATCCTGCCAGGTGTGTATGGGGTTTTCCCAGTGTATCAGTGTCCTGCCAGGTGTGTATGGGTTTTTCACAGTGTATCAGGATCCTGCCGGGTGCGTATGGGGTTTTCACAGTGCATCAGGATCCTGCCAGATGTGTATGGGTTTTTACAGTGTATCAGGAACCTGCCAGGTGTATATGGGGTATTCAAAGTGAATCAGGATCCTGCCAAGTGTGTATGGGGTTTTCACAGTGGATCAGTATACTGCCAGGTGTGTATGGGGTTTTCCCAGTGTATCAGGATCCTGCCAGGTGTGTATGGGGTTTTCGCAAGTGTATCAGGATCCTGCCAGGTGTGTATGGGGTTTTCTCAGTGTATCGGGATCCTGCCAGGTGTGTATCGTGTTTTCACAGTGTCTCGGGATCCTGCCAGGTGTGTATAGGCTTTCACAGTGTATCAGGGTCCTGCCAGGTGTGTATGGGGTTTCACAGTGTACCAGGATCCTGCCAGAAGTGCATGGGCTTTTCACTGTGTATCAGGATTCTGCCAGGTGTGAATGGCGCTTCACAGTGCATCAGGGTCCTGCCAGGTGTGTATGGGTTTCTCACAGTGTATCAGGATCCTGCCAGGTGTGTATGGGGTTTTCCCAGTGTATCAGTGTCCTGCCAGGTGTGTATAGGTTTTTCACAGTGTATCAGGATCCTGCCGGGTGTGTATGTGGTTTTCACAGTGCAGCAGGATCCTGCCAGATGTGTATGGGGTTTTTACAGTGTATCAGAGTCCTGCCAGGTGTGTATGGGTTTTTCACAGTGTATCAGAATCCTGCCAGGTGTGTATGGGGTTTTCACAGTGTGTCAGTGTACTGCCAGGTATGTATGGGTTTTTCAAAGTGTAACAGGATCCTGCCAGGTGTGAATGGGGTTTTCACAGTGTATCAGGGTCCTGCCAGGTGTGTATGGGGTTTTCACAGTGTATCAGGATCCTGCCAGTTGTGTATGGGATTTTCACAGTGTATCAGTGTCCTGCCAGTTGTGTATGGGGTTTTCACAGTGTATCAGGATCCTGCCAGGTGTGTATGGTTTTTTCCCAGTGTATCTGGGTCCTGCCAGGTGTGCATGGGGTTTTCACAGTGTATCAGGATCCTGCCAGGTGTGTATGTCGGTTTCACGGTGTATCAGTGTACTGCCAGGGGTGCATGGAGTTTTCACAGTGTCTCAGGGTCCTGCCAGCTGTGTATGGGGTTTTCATATTATATCAGGGTCCTGCCGGAAGTGTGTGGGGTTTTCACAGTGGATCAGGATCCTGCAGGTGTGTATGGGGTTTTCACAGTGTATCAGGATAGTGCCAGGTGTATATGGGGTTTCACAGAGTATCAAGATCCTGCCAGGTGTGTATGGGGGTTTCACAGTGTATCAGGATACTGCCAGGTTTGTATGGGGTTTTCACATGCATTAGGGTCCTGCCAGGTGTGTATGGGATTTTCACAGTGTATCAGCATCCTGCCAGGTGTGTATGGGGTTTTCACAGTGTATCAGTGTCCTGCCAGGTGTGTATGGGGTTTCACAGTGCACCAGGATCCTGCCAGAAGTGCATGGGCTTTTCACTGTGTATCAGGATTCTGCCAGGTGTGAATGGCGCTTCACAGTGCATCAGGGTCCTGCCAGGTGTGTATGGGTTTCTCACAGTGTATCAGGATCCTGCCAGGTGTGTATGGGGTTTTCCCAGTGTATCAGTGTCCTGCCAGGTGTGTATGGGTTTTTCACAGAGTATCAGGATCCTGCCGGGTGCGTATGGGGTTTTCACAGTGCATCAGGATCCTGCCAGATGTGTATGGGTTTTTTACAGTGTATCAGGAACCTGCCAGGTGTGTATGGGGTATTCAAAGTGAATCAGGATCCTGCCAAGTGTGTATGGGGTTTTCACAGTGGATCAGTATCCTGCCAGGTGTGTATGGGGTTTTCCCAGTGTATCAGGATCCTGCCAGGTGCGTATGGGGTTTTCACAGTGTATCAGGATCCTGCCAGGTGTGTATGGGGTTTTCGCAAGTGTATCAGGATCCTGCCAGGTGTGTATGGGGTTTTCTCAGTGTATCGGGATCCTGCCAGGTGTGTATCGTGTTTTCACAGTGTCTCGGGATCCTGCCAGGTGTGTATAGGCTTTCACAGTGTATCAGGGTCCTGTCAGGTTTGTATGGGGTTTCACAGTGTACCAGGATCCTGCCAGGTGTGTATGGGGATTGCACAGTCTATCAGGATCCTGCCAGGTGCTTATGGGGGTTTCAAAGTGTATCAGGATCCTGCCAGGTGTGTATGGGGGTTTCACAGTGTATCAGGATACTGCCAGGTTTGTATGGGGTTTTCACAGTGCATTAGGGTCCTGCCAGGTTTGGATGGGATTTTCACAGTGTATCAGCATCCTGCCAGGTGTGTATGGGGTTTTCACAGTGTATCAGTGTCCTGCCAGGTGTGTATGGGGTTTCACAGTGCACCAGGATCCTGCCAGAAGTGCATGGGCTTTTCACTGTGTATCAGGATTCTGCCAGGTGTGAATGGCGCTTCACAGTGCATCAGGGTCCTGCCAGGTGTGTATGGGTTTCTCACAGTGTATCAGGATCCTGCCAGGTGTGTATGGGGTTTTCCCAGTGTATCAGTGTCCTGCCAGGTGTGTATGGGTTTTTCACAGTGTATCAGGATCCTGCCGGGTGCGTATGGGGTTTTCACAGTGCATCAGGATCCTGCCAGATGTGTATGGGTTTTTACAGTGTATCAGGAACCTGCCAGGTGTGTATGGGGTATTCAAAGTGAATCAGGATCCTGCCAAGTGTGTATGGGGTTTTCACAGTGGATCAGTATACTGCCAGGTGTGTATTGGGTTTTCCCAGTGTATCAGGATCCTGCCAGGTGTGTATGGGGTTTTCACAGTGTATCAGGATCCTGCCAGGTGTGTATGGGGTTTTCGCAAGTGTATCAGGATCCTGCCAGGTGTGTATGGGGTTTTCTCAGTGTATCGGGATCCTGCCAGGTGTGTATCGTGTTTTCACAGTGTCTCGGGATCCTGCCAGGTGTGTATAGGCTTTCACAGTGTATCAGGGTCCTGACAGGTGTGTATGGGGTTTCACAGTGTACCAGGATCCTGCCAGAAGTGCATGGGCTTTTCACTGTGTATCAGGATTCTGCCAGGTGTGAATGGCGCTTCACAGTGCATCAGGGTCCTGCCAGGTGTGTATGGGTTTCTCACAGTGTATCAGGATCCTGCCAGGTGTGTATGGGGTTTTCCCAGTGTATCAGTGTCCTGCCAGGTGTGTATAGGTTTTTCACAGTGTATCAGGATCCTGCCGGGTGTGTATGTGGTTTTCACAGTGCAGCAGGATCCTGCCAGATGTGTATGGGGTTTTTACAGTGTATCAGGATCCTGCCAGGTGTGTATGGGTTTTTCACAGTGTATCAGAATCCTGCCAGGTGTGTATGGGGTTTTCACAGTGTGTCAGTGTACTGCCAGGTATGTATGGGTTTTTCAAAGTGTAACAGGATCCTGCCAGGTGTGAATGGGGTTTTCACAGTGTATCAGGGTCCTGCCAGGTGTGTATGGGGTTTTCACAGTGTATCAGGATCCTGCCAGTTGTGTATGGGATTTTCACAGTGTATCAGTGTCCTGCCAGTTGTGTATGGGGTTTTCACAGTGTATCAGGATCCTGCCAGGTGTGTATGGTTTTTTCCCAGTGTATCTGGGTCCTGCCAGGTGTGCATGGGGTTTTCACAGTGTATCAGGATCCTGCCAGGTGTGTATGTCGGTTTCACAGTGTATCAGTGTACTGCCAGGGGTGTATGGGGTTTTCACAGTGTCTCAGGGTCCTGCCAGCTGTGTATGGGGTTTTCATATTATATCAGGGTCCTGCCGGAAGTGTGTGGGGTTTTCACAGTGGATCAGGATCCTGCAGGTGTGTATGGGGTTTTCACAGTGTATCAGGATAGTGCCAGGTGTATATGGGGTTTCACAGAGTATCAAGATCCTGCCAGGTGTGTATGGGGGTTTCACAGTGTATCAGGATACTGCCAGGTTTGTATGGTGTTTTCACATGCATTAGGGTCCTGCCAGGTGTGTATGGGATTTTCACAGTGTATCAGCATCCTGCCAGGTGTGTATGGGGTTTTCACAGTGTATCAGTGTCCTGCCAGGTGTGTATGGGGTTTCACAGTGCACCAGGATCCTGCCAGAAGTGCATGGGCTTTTCACTGTGTATCAGGATTCTGCCAGGTGTGAATGGCGCTTCACAGTGCATCAGGGTCCTGCCAGGTGTGTATGGGTTTCTCACAGTGTATCAGGATCCTGCCAGGTGTGTATGGGGTTTTCCCAGTGTATCAGTGTCCTGCCTGGTGTGTATGGGGTTTCACAGTGGATCAGGACCCTGCCACGTGAGTATGGGGTTTTCACAGTGTATCAGGATCCTGCCAGGTGTGTATGGGGATTGCACAGTCTATCAGGATCCTGCCAGGTGCTTATGGGGGTTTCAAAGTGTATCAGGATCCTGCCAGGTGTGTATGGGGGTTTCACAGTGTATCAGGATACTGCCAGGTTTGTATGGGGTTTTCACAGTGCATTAGGGTCCTGCCAGGTTTGGATGGGATTTTCACAGTGTATCAGCATCCTGCCAGGTGTGTATGGGGTTTTCACAGTGTATCAGTGTCCTGCCAGGTGTGTATGGGGTTTCACAGTGCACCAGGATCCTGCCAGAAGTGCATGGGCTTTTCACTGTGTATCAGGATTCTGCCAGGTGTGAATGGCGCTTCACAGTGCATCAGGGTCCTGCCAGGTGTGTATGGGTTTCTCACAGTGTATCAGGATCCTGCCAGGTGTGTATGGGGTTTTCCCAGTGTATCAGTGTCCTGCCAGGTGTGTATGGGTTTTTCACAGTGTATCAGGATCCTGCCGGGTGCGTATGGGGTTTTCACAGTGCATCAGGATCCTGCCAGATGTGTATGGGTTTTTACAGTGTATCAGGAACCTGCCAGGTGTGTATGGGGTATTCAAAGTGAATCAGGATCCTGCCAAGTGTGTATGGGGTTTTCACAGTGGATCAGTATACTGCCAGGTGTGTATGGGGTTTTCCCAGTGTATCAGGATCCTGCCAGGTGTGTATGGGGTTTTCACAGTGTATCAGGATCCTGCCAGGTGTGTATGGGGTTTTCGCAAGTGTATCAGGATCCTGCCAGGTGTGTATGGGGTTTTCTCAGTGTATCGGGATCCTGCCAGGTGTGTATCGTGTTTTCACAGTGTCTCGGGATCCTGCCAGGTGTGTATAGGCTTTCACAGTGTATCAGGGTCCTGCCAGGTGTGTATGGGGTTTCACAGTGTACCAGGATCCTGCCAGAAGTGCATGGGCTTTTCACTGTGTATCAGGATTCTGCCAGGTGTGAATGGCGCTTCACAGTGCATCAGGGTCCTGCCAGGTGTGTATGGGTTTCTCACAGTGTATCAGGATCCTGCCAGGTGTGTATGGGGTTTTCCCAGTGTATCAGTGTCCTGCCAGGTGTGTATAGGTTTTTCAAAGTGTATCAGGATCCTGCCGGGTGTGTATGTGGTTTTCACAGTGGAGCAGGATCCTGCCAGATGTGTATGGGGTTTTTACAGTGTATCAGAGTCCTGCCAGGTGTGTATGGGTTTTTCACAGTGTATCAGAATCCTGCCAGGTGTGTATGGGGTTTTCACAGTGTATCAGTGTACTGCCAGGTATGTATGGGTTTTTCAAAGTGTAACAGGATCCTGCCAGGTGTGAATGGGGTTTTCACAGTGTATCAGGGTCCTGCCAGGTGTGTATGGGGTTTTCACAGTGTATCAGGATCCTGCCAGTTGTGTATGGGATTTTCACAGTGTATCAGTGTCCTGCCAGTTGTGTATGGGGTTTTCACAGTGTATCAGGATCCTGCCAGGTGTGTATGGGATTTTCACAGTGTATCTGGGTCCTGCCAGGTGTGCATGGGGTTTTCACAGTGTATCAGGATCCTGCCAGGTGTGTATGTCGGTTTCACAGTGTATCAGTGTACTGCCAGGGGTGTATGGGGTTTTCACAGTGTATCAGGGTCCTGCCAGCTGTGTATGGGGTTTTCATATTATATCAGGGTCCTGCCGGAAGTGTGTGGGGTTTTCACAGTGGATCAGGATCCTGCAGGTGTGTATGGGGTTTTCACAGTGTATCAGGATAGTGCCAGGTGTGTATGAGTTTTAACAATGTATCAGGATCCTGCCAGGAGTGCATGGGGTTTTCACAGTGTATCAGTGTCCTGCCAGGTGTGTATGATGTTTCAACAGTGTTTCAGGATCCTGCCAGGAGTGTATGGGGTTTTCACAGTGTATCAGGGTCCTGCCAGGTGTGTATGCAGTTTTCACCGTGTATCAGTGTCCTGCCAGGTGTGTATGGGGCTTTCCCAGTATATCAGGATCCTGCAGGTGTGTATGGGGTTTTCACAGTGTATCAGTGTCCTGCCAGCTGTGAATGGGGTTTTCACAAGTGTATCAGGATCCTGCCAGGTGTGTATGGGGTTTTCACAGTGTATCCGGGTCCTGCCAGGTGTGTATCGTGTTTTCACAGTGTATCGGGATCCTGCCAGGTGTGTTTGGGCTTTCACAGTGTATCAGGATCCTGCCAGGTGTATATGGGGTTTCACAGAGTATCAAGATCCTGCCAGGTGTGTATGGGGGTTTCACAGTGTATCAGGATACTGCCAGGTTTGTATGGGGTTTTCACATGCATTAGGGTCCTGCCAGGTGTGTATGGGATTTTCACAGTGTATCAGCATCCTGCCAGGTGTGTATGGGGTTTTCACAGTGTATCAGTGTCCTGCCAGGTGTGTATGGGGTTTCACAGTGCACCAGGATCCTGCCAGAAGTGCATGGGCTTTTCACTGTGTATCAGGATTCTGCCAGGTGTGAATGGCGCTTCACAGTGCATCAGGGTCCTGCCAGGTGTGTATGGGTTTCTCACAGTGTATCAGGATCCTGCCAGGTGTGTATGGGGTTTTCCCAGTGTATCAGTGTCCTGCCAGGTGTGTATGGGTTTTTCACAGTGTATCAGGATCCTGCCGGGTGCGTATGGGGTTTTCACAGTGCATCAGGATCCTGCCAGATGTGTATGGGTTTTTTACAGTGTATCAGGAACCTGCCAGGTGTGTATGGGGTATTCAAAGTGAATCAGGATCCTGCCAAGTGTGTATGGGGTTTTCACAGTGGATCAGTATCCTGCCAGGTGTGTATGGGGTTTTCCCAGTGTATCAGGATCCTGCCAGGTGTGTATGGGGTTTTTACAGTGTATCAGGATCCTGCCAGGTGTGTATGGGGTTTTCGCAAGTGTATCAGGATCCTGCCAGGTGTGTATGGGGTTTTCTCAGTGTATCGGGATCCTGCCAGGTGTGTATCGTGTTTTCACAGTGTCTCGGGATCCTGCCAGGTGTGTATAGGCTTTCACAGTGTATCAGGGTCCTGACAGGTGTGTATGGGGTTTCACAGTGTACCAGGATCCTGCCAGAAGTGCATGGGCTTTTCACTGTGTATCAGGATTCTGCCAGGTGTGAATGGCGCTTCACAGTGCATCAGGGTCCTGCCAGGTGTGTATGGGTTTCTCACAGTGTATCAGGATCCTGCCAGGTGTGTAAGGGGTTTTCCCAGTGTATCAGTGTCCTGCCAGGTGTGTATAAGTTTTTCACAGTGTATCAGGATCCTGCCGGGTGTGTATGTGGATTTCACAGTGCATCAGGATCCTGCCAGATGTGTATGGGGTTTTCACAGTGTATCAGTGTCCTGCCAGTTGTGTATGGGGTTTTCACAGTGTATCAGGATCCTGCCAGGTGTGTATGGTTTTTTCCCAGTGTATCTGGGTCCTGCCAGGTGTGCATGGGGTTTTCACAGTGTATCAGGTTCCTGCCAGGTGTGTATGTCGGTTTCACATTGTATCAGTGTACTGCCAGGGGTGTATGGGGTTTTCACAGTGTATCAGGGTCCTGCCAGCTGTGTATGGGGTTTTCATATTATATCAGGGTCCTGCCGGAAGTGTGTGGGGTTTTCACAGTGCATCAGGATCCTGCAGGTGTGTATGGGGTTTTCACAGTGTATCAGGATAGTGCCAGGTGTGTATGAGTTTTAACAATGTATCAGGATCCTGCCAGGAGTGCATGGGGTTTTCACAGTGTATCAGGGTCCTGCCAGGTGTGTATGATGTTTCAACAGTGTTTCAGGATCCTGCCAGGAGTGTATGGGGTTTTCACAGTGTATCAGGGTCCTGCCAGGTGTGTATGCAGTTTTCACCGTGTATCAGGGTCCTGCCAGGTGTGTATGGGGCTTTCCCAGTATATCAGGATCCTGCAGGTGTGTATGGGGTTTTCACAGTGTATCAGTGTCCTGCCAGGTGTGTATGGGGTTTTCACAAGTGTATCAGGATCCTGCCAGGTGTGTATGGGGTTTTCACAGTGTATCAGGGTCCTGCCAGGTGTGTATCGTGTTTTCACAGTGTATCGGGATCCTGCCAGGTGTGTTTGGGCTTTCACAGTGTATCAGGATCCTGCCAGGTGTATATGGGGTTTCACAGAGTATCAAGATCCTGCCAGGTGTGTATGGGGGTTTCACAGTGTATCAGGATCCTGCCAGATGTGAATGGGTTTTCACTGTGCATCAGGATCCTGCCAGATGTGAATGGGGTTTCACTGTGCATCAGGATCCTGCCAGATGTGCATGGGGATTACACAGTGTATCAGGATCCTGCCAGGTGTGTATGGGGTTTCACAGTGCATCAGGATCCTGCCAGGTGTGTATGGGGTTTTCACAGTGTATCAGGATCCTGCCAGGTGTGCATGGGGATTACACAGTGTATCAGGGTCCTGCCAGGTGTGTATGGGGTTTTCACAGTGTATCAGGATCCTGCCAGTTGTGTATGGGATTTTCACAGTGTATCAGTGTCCTGCCAGTTGTGTATGGGGTTTTCACAGTGTATCAGGATCCTGCCAGGTGTGTATGGTTTTTTCCCAGTGTATCTGGGTTCTGACAGGTGTGCATGGGGTTTTCACAGTGTATCAGGATCCTGCCAGGTGTGTATGTCGGTTTCACAGTGTATCAGTGTACTGCCAGGGGTGTATGGGATTTTCAATGTGTAACAGGTTCCTGCCAGGTGTGAATGGGGTTTTCACAGTGTATCAGGGTCCTGCCAGGTGTGTATGTGGGTTTCATAGTGTATCAGGATCCTGCCAGGTGTGTATGTGGGTTTCACAGTTTATCAGGATGCTGCCTGGTGTGTATGGGGTTTCACAGTGGATCAGGACCCTGCCACGTGTGTATGGGGTTTTCACAGTGTATCAGGATCCTGCCAGGTGTGTATGGGGATTGCACAGTCTATCAGGATCGTGCCAGGTGCTTATGGGGGTTTCACAGTGTGTCAGGATCCTGCCAGGTGTGTATGGGGGTTTCAAAGTGTATCAGGATGCTGCCAGGTGTGTTTGGGGTTTTCACAGTGCATTATGGTCCTGCCAGGTGTGTATGGGATTTTCACAGTGTATCAGCATTCTGCCAGGTGTGTATGGGGTTTTCACAGTGTATCAGTGTCCTGCCAGGTGTGTATGGGGTTTCACAGTGTACCAGGATCCTGCCAGAAGTGCATGGGCTTTTCACTGTGTGTCAGGATTCTGCCAGGTGTGAATGGCGCTTCACAGTGCATCAGGGTCCTGCCAGGTGTGTATGGGTTTCTCACAGTGTATCAGGATCCTGCCAGGTGTGTATGGGGTTTTCCCAGTGTAATAGTGTCCTGCCAGGTGTGTATGGGTTTTTCACAGTGTATCAGGATCCTGCCGGGTGCGTATGTGGTTTTCACAGTGCATCAGGATCCTGCCAGATGTGTATGGGTTTTTTACAGTGTATCAGGAACCTGCCAGGTGTGTATGGGGTATTCAAAGTGTATCAGGATCCTGCCAAGTGTGTATTGGGTTTTCACAGTGGATCAGTATCCTGCCAGGTGTGTATGGGGTTTTCCCAGTGTATCAGGATCCTGCCAGGTGTGCATGGGGTTTTCACAGTGTATCAGGATCCTGCCAGGTGTGTATGGGGTTTTCGCAAGTGTATCAGGATCCTGCCAGGTGTGTATGGTGTTTTCTCAGTGTATCGGGATCCTGCCAGGGGTGTATCGTGTTTTCACAGTGTCTCGGGATCCTGCAAGGTGTGTATGGGCTTTCACAGTGTATCAGGGTCCTGCCAGGTGTGTATGGGGTTTCACAGTGTACCAGGATCCTGCCAGAAGTGCATGGGCTTTTCACTGTGTATCAGGATTCTGCCAGGTGTGAATGGCGCTTCACAGTGCATCAAGGTCCTGCCAGGTGTGTATGGGTTTCTCACAGTGTA
Source organism: Heterodontus francisci (assembly GCF_036365525.1). Classification (NCBI taxonomy): domain Eukaryota; kingdom Metazoa; phylum Chordata; class Chondrichthyes; order Heterodontiformes; family Heterodontidae; genus Heterodontus; species Heterodontus francisci. The sequence goes on along the minus strand of NW_027140867.1, from coordinate 11,246,615 downwards.
TCAGGATCCTGCCAGGTGTGTATGGGGTTTTCCCAGTGTATCAGTGTCCTGCCAGGTATGTATGGGTTTTTCACAGTGTATCAGGATCCTGCCGGGTGTGTATGTGGTTTGCAGAGTGCATCAGGATCCTCCCAGATGTGTATGGGGTTTTTACAGTGTATCAGAGTCCTGCCAGGTGTGTATGGGTTTTTCACTGTGTATCAGAATCCTGCCAGGTGTGTATGGGGTTTTCACAGTGTATCAGGGTCCTGCCAGGTGTGTATGGGGTTTTCACAGTGTATCAGGATCCTGCCAGTTGTGTATGGGATTTTCACAGTGTAACAGTGTCCTGCCAGTTGTTTATGGGGTTTTCACAGTGTATCAGGATCCTGCCAGGTGTGTATGGTTTTTTTCCCAGTGTATCTGGGTCCTGACAGGTGTGCATGGGGTTTTCACAGTGTATCAGGATCCTGCCAGGTGTGTATGTCGGTTTCACAGTGTATCAGTGTATTGACAGGGGTGTATGGGATTTTCAATGTGTAACAGGATCCTGCCAGGTGTGAATGGGGTTTTCACAGTGTATCAGGGTCCTGCCAGGTGTGTATGGGGTTTTCACATTATATCAGGGTCCTGCCGGATGTATGTGGGGTTTTCACAGTGGATCAGGATCCTGCAGGTGTGTATGGGGTTTTCACAGTGTATCAGGATAGTGCCAGGTGTGTATGAGTTTTAACAATGTATCAGGATCCTGCCAGGAGTGTATCGGGTTTTCACAGTGTATCAGGGTCCTGCCTGGTGTGTATGATGTTTTCACAGTGTTTCAGGATCCTGCCAGGAGTGTATGGGGTTTTCACAGTGTATCAGGGTCCTGCCAGGTGTGTATGGGGATTTCACAGTTTATTAGGGTCCTGCCAGATGTGTATGGAGTTTTCACAGTGGTTCAGGATCCTGCCAGGTGTGTATGGGGGTTTCGCAGTGTATCAGGATCCTGCCAGGTGTGTATGGGGTTTCACAGTGTTTCAGGATCCTGCCAGGTGTATATGGGGTTTCACAGTGTATCAGGATCCTGCCAGGTGTTTATGGGGTTTCACAGTGTATCAGGATCCTGCCAGATGTTAATGGGTTTTCACTGTGCATCAGATCCTGCAAGATGTGAATGGGGTTTCACTGTGCATCAGGATCCTGCCAGATGTGAATGGGGTTTCACTGTGCGTCAGGATCCTGCCACATGTGTACGGGGTTTTCGCAGTGTATCAGGAGCCTGCCAGGTGTGTATGGGTTTTCACAGTAGATCACGATCCTGCCAGGTGTGTATGGGGTTTTCAGAGTTTATCAGGATTCTGCCAGGTGTGTATGGGGGTTTCACAGTTTATCAGCATCCTGCCAGGTGTGTATGGGGGTTTTCACAGTGGATCAGAATCCTGCCAGGCGTGTATAGGGTTTTCACAGTGTATCAGGCATCTGCCAGGTGTGTATGGGGTATTCAAAGTGTATCAGGATCCTGCCAAGTGAGTTTGGGGTTTTCACAGTGGATCAGTATCCTGCCAGGTGTGTATGGGGTTTTCACAGTGGATCAGGCTCCTGCCACGTGTGTAAGGGGTTTTCACAGTGTATCAGGATCCTGCCAGGTGTGCATGGGGTTTTCACAGTGCATCTGAATCCTGCCAGGTGTTTATGTGGATTTCTCATTTTAACAGGTTCCTGCCAGTTGTGTGTGGGTTTTTGACAGTTTATCAGGATGCTGCCAGGTGTGTATGGGGTTTTCACTGTGTATCAGGGTCCTGCCAGGTGTGTATGGGGTTTTCACAGTGTATCAGGTTCCTGCCAGGTGTGTATGGAGTTTTCACCGTGTATCAGGGTCCTGCCAGGTGTGTATGGGGCTTTCCCAGTGTATCAGGATCCTGCAGGTGTGTGTGGGGTTTTCACAGTGTATCAGTGTCCTGCCAGGTGTGTATGGGGTTTTCACAGTGTATCAGGGTCCTGCCAGGTGTGTATGGGGATTTCACAGTTTATTAGGGTCCTGCCAGATGTGTATGGAGTTTTCACAGTGGTTCAGGATCCTGCCATGTGTGCATGGGGGTTTCACAGTGTATCAGGATCCTGCCAGGTGTGTATGGGGTTTCACAGTGTTTCAGGATCCTGCCAGGTGTATATGGGGTTTCACAGTGTATCAGGATCCTGCCAGGTGTTTATGGGGTATCACAGTGTATCAGGATCCTGCCAGATGTTAATGGGTTTTCACTGTGCTTCAGGATCCTGCAAGATGTGAATGGGGTTTCACTGTGCATCAGGATCCTGCCAGATGTGAATGGGGTTTCACTGTGCATCAGGATCCTGCCACATGTGTACGGGGTTTTCGCAGTGTATCAGGAGCCTGCCAGGTGTGTATGGGTTTTCACAGTAGATCACGATCCTGCCAGGTGTGTATGGGGTTCTCAGAGTTTATCAGGATTCTGCCAGGTGTGTATGGGGGTTTCACAGTTTATCAGCATCCTGCCAGGTGTGTATGGGGGTTTTCACAGTGGATCAGAATCCTGCCAGGCGTGTATGGGGTTTTCACAGTGTATCAGGCATCGGCCAGGTGTGTATGGGGTATTCAAAGTGTATCAGGATCCTGCCAAGTGAGTTTGGGGTTTTCACAGTGGATCAGTATCCTGCCAGGTGTGTATGGGGTTTTCACAGTGGATCAGGCTCCTGCCACGTGTGTAAGGGGTTTTCACAGTGTATCAGGATCCTGCCAGGTGTGTAAGGGGTTTCACAGTTTATCAGGATTCTGCCAGGTGTGCATGGGGTTTTCGCAGTGCATCAGAATCCTGCCAGGTGTTTATGTGGATTTCTCAGTTTATTCGGTTCCTGCCAGTTGTGTGTGGGTTTTTGACAGTTTATCAGGATGCTGCCAGGTGTGTATGGGGTTTTCACTGTGTATCAGGGTCCTGCCAGGTGTGTATGGGGTTTTCACAGTGTATCAGGGTCCTGCCAGGTGTGTGTGGAGTTTTCACCGTGTATCAGGGTCCTGCCAGGTGTGTATGGGGCTTTCCCAGTGTATCAGGATCCTGCAGGTGTGTATGGGGTTTTCACAGTGTATCAGTGTCCTGCCAGGTGTGTATGGGGTTTTCACAAGTGTATCAGGATCCTGCCAGGTGTGTATGGGGTTTTCACAGTGTATCAGGGTCCTGCCAGGTGTGTATCGTGTTTTCACAGTGTATCGGGATCCTGCCAGGTGTGTTTGGGCTTTCACAGTGTATCAGGATCCTGCCAGGTGTATATGGGGTTTCACATAGTATCAGGATCCTGCCAGGTGTGTATGGGTGTTTCACAGTGTATCAGGATCCTGCCAGGTTTGTATGGGTTTTCACAGTGTATCAGGATCCTGCCAGGTGTATATGGGGTTTCACAGTGTATCAGGATCCTGCCAGGTGTTTATGGGCTTTCACAGTGTATCAGGATCCTGCCAGATGTGAATGGGTGTTCACTGTGCATCAGGATCCTGCCAGATGTGAATGGGGTTTCACTGTGCATCAGGATCCTGCCAGATGTGAATGGGGTTTCACTGTGCATTAGGATCCTGCCACATGTGTACGGGGTTTCACTTTGCATCAGGCTCCTGCCAAGTGTGTATGCGGGTTTCACAGTTTATCAGCATCCTGCCAGGTGTGTATGGGGTTTTCACAGTGGATCAGGATCCTGCCAGGTTTGTACGAGGTTTTCACAGTGTATCAGGATCCTGCCAAGTGTGTATGGGTTTTTCACAGTGGATCAGTATCCTGCCAGGTGTGTATGGGGTTTTCCCAGTGTATCAGGATCCTGCCAGGTGTGTATGGGGTTTTCACAGTGTATCAGGATTCTGCCAGTTGTGTATGGGGTTTTCGCAAGTGTATCAGGATCCTGCCAGGTGTGTATTGGGTTTTCTCAGTGTATCGGGATCCTGCCAGGTGTGTATCGTGTTTTCACAGTGTCTCGGGATCCTGCCAGGTGTGCATGGGCTTTCACAGTGTATCAGGGTCCTGCCAGGTGTGTATGGGGTTTTCACAGTGTATCAGGATCCTGCCAGAAGTGTATGGGGTTTTCACAATGTATCAGGATCCTGCCAGGTGTCTTTGGGGTTTTAACAGTGTATCAGGATCCTGCCAGGTGTGTATGGGTGTTTCACAGTGTATCAGGATCCTGCCAGGTTTGTATGGGGTTTCACAGTGTATCAGGATCCTGCCAGGTGTATATGGGGTTTCACAGTGTATCAGGATCCTGCCAGGTGTTTATGGGCTTTCACAGTCTATCAGGATCCTGCCAGATGTGAATGGGTGTTCACTGTGCATCAGGATCCTGCCAGATGTGAATGGGGTTTCACTGTGCATCAGGATCCTGCCAGATGTGAATGGGGTTTCACTGTGCATTAGGATCCTGCCACATGTGTACGGGGTTTCACTTTGCATCAGGCTCCTGCCAAGTGTGTATGCGGATTTCACAGTTTATCAGCATCCTGCCAGGTGTGTATGGGGTTTTCACAGTGGATCAGGATCCTGCCAGGTTTGTACGAGGTTTTCACAGTGTATCAGGAACCTGCCAGGTGTGTATGGGGTATTCAAAGTGTATCAGGATCCTGCCAAGTGTGTATGGGTTTTTCACAGTGGATCAGTATCCTGCCAGGTGTGTATGGGGTTTTCCCAGTGTATCAGGATCCTGCCAGGTGTGTATGGGGTTTTCACAGTGTATCAGGATCCTGCCAGTTGTGTATGGGGTTTTCGCAAGTGTATCAGGATCCTGCCAGGTGTGTATTGGGTTTTCTCAGTGTATCGGGATCCTGCCAGGTGTGTATCGTGTTTTCACAGTGTCTCGGGATCCTGCCAGGTGTGTATGGGCTTTCACAGTGTATCAGGGTCCTGCCAGGTGTGTATGGGGTTTTCACAGTGTATCAGGATCCTGCCAGAAGTGTATGGGGTTTTCACAATGTATCAGGATCCTGCCAGGTGTCTTTGGGGTTTTAACAGTGTATCAGGATCCTGCCAGGTGTGTATGTGGGTTTCACAGTGTATCAGGATCCTGCCAGGTGTGTATGTGGGTTTCACAGTGTATCAGGATCCTGCCAGGTGTGTATGTGGGTTTCACAGTTTATCATGATCCTGCCTGGTGTGTATGGAGTTTCACAGTGGATCAGGACCCTGCCACGTGAGTATGGAGTTTTCACAGTGTATCAGGATCCTGCCAGGTGTGTATGGGGATTGCACAGTCTATCAGGATCCTGCCAGGTGCTTATGGGGGTTTCAAAGTGTATCAGGATCCTGCCAGGTGTGTATGGGGGTTTCACAGAGTATCAGGAAACTGCCAGGTTTGTATGGGGTTTTCACAGTGCATTAGGGTCCTGCCAGGTTTGGTAGGGATTTTCACAGTGTATCAGCATCCTGCCAGGTGTGTATGGGGTTTTCACAGTGCACCAGGATCCTGCCAGAAGTGCATGGGCTTTTCACTGTGTATCAGGATTCTGCCAGGTGTGAATGGCGCTTCACAGTGCATCAGGGTCCTGCCAGGTGTGTATGGGTTTCTCTCAGTGTATCAGGATCCTGCCAGGTATGTATGGGGTTTTCCCAGTGTATCAGTGTCCTGCCAGGTGTGTATGGGTTTTTCACAGTGTATCAGGATCCTGCCGGGTGCGTATGGGGTTTTCACAGTGCATCAGGATCCTGCCAGATGTGTATGGGTTTTTTTACAGTGTATCAGGAACCTGCCAGGTGTGTATGGGGTATTCAAAGTGAATCAGGATCCTGCCAGGTGTGTATGGGCTTTCACAGTGTATCAGGGTCCTGCCAGGTGTGTATGGGGTTTTCACAGTGTATCAGGATCCTGCCAGAAGTGTATGGGGTTTTCACAATGTATCAGGATCCTGCCAGGTGTCTTTGGGGTTTTAACAGTGTATCAGGATCCTGCCAGGTGTGTATGTGGGTTTCACAGTGTATCAGGATCCTGCCAGGTGTGTATGTGGGTTTCACAGTTTATCATGATCCTGCCTGGTGTGTATGGGGTTTCACAGTGGATCAGGACCCTGCCACGTGAGTATGGAGTTTTCACAGTGTATCAGGATCCTGCCAGGTGTGTATGGGGATTGCACAGTCTATCAGGATCCTGCCAGGTGCTTATGGGGGTTTCAAAGTGTATCAGGATCCTGCCAGGTGTGTATGGGGGTTTCACAGAGTATCAGGAAACTGCCAGGTTTGTATGGGGTTTTCACAGTGCATTAGGGTCCTGCCAGGTTTGGTAGGGATTTTCACAGTGTATCAGCATCCTGCCAGGTGTGTATGGGGTTTTCACAGTGTATCAGTGTCCTGCCAGGTGAGTATGGGGTTTCACAGTGCACCAGGATCCTGCCAGAAGTGCATGGGCTTTTCACTGTGTATCAGGATTCTGCCAGGTGTGAATGGCGCTTCACAGTGCATCAGGGTCCTGCCAGGTGTGTATGGGTTTCTCACAGTGTATCAGGATCCTGCCAGGTGTGTATGGGGTTTTCCCAGTGTATCAGTGTCCTGCCAGGTGTGTATGGGTTTTTCACAGTGTATCAGGATCCTGCCGGGTGCGTATGGGGTTTTCACAGTGCATCAGGATCCTGCCAGATGTGTATGGGTTTTTTTACAGTGTATCAGGAACCTGCCAGGTGTGTATGGGGTATTCAAAGTGAATCAGGATCCTGCCAAGTGTGTATGGGGTTTTCACAGTGGATCAGTATACTGCCAGGTGTGTATGGGGTTTTCCCAGTGTATCAGGATCCTGCCAGGTGTGTATGGGGTTTTCACAGTGTATCAGGATCCTGCCAGGTGTGTATGGGGTTTTCGCAAGTGTATCAGGATCCTGCCAGGTGTGTATGGGGTTTTCTCAGTGTATCGGGATCCTGCCAGGTGTGTATCGTGTTTTCACAGTGTCTCGGGATCCTGCCAGGTGTGTATAGGCTTTCACAGTGTATCAGGGTCCTGCCAGGTGTGTATGGGGTTTCACAGTGTACCAGGATCCTGCCAGAAGTGCATGGGCTTTTCACTGTGTATCAGGATTCTGCCAGGTGTGAATGGCGCTTCACAGTGCATCAGGGTCCTGCCAGGTGTGTATGGGTTTCTCACAGTGTATCAGGATCCTGCCAGGTGTGTATGGGGTTTTCCCAGTGTATCAGTGTCCTGCCAGGTGTGTATAGGTTTTTCACAGTGTATCAGGATCCTGCCGGGTGTGTATGTGGTTTTCACAGTGCATCAGGATCCTGCCAGATGTGTATGGGGTTTTTACAGTGTATCAGAGTCCTGCCAGGTGTCTATGGGTTTTTCACAGTGTATCAGAATCCTGCCAGGTGTGTATGGGGTTTTCACAGTGTATCAGTGTACTGCCAGGTATGTATGGGTTTTTCAAAGTGTAACAGGATCCTGCCAGGTGTGAATGGGGTTTTCACAGTGTATCAGGGTCCTGCCAGGTGTGTATGGGGTTTTCACAGTGTATCAGGATCCTGCCAGTTGTGTATGGGATTTTCACAGTGTATCAGTGTCCTGCCAGTTGTGTATGGGGTTTTCACAGTGTATCAGGATCCTGCCAGGTGTGTATGGTTTTTTCCCAGTGTATCTGGGTCCTGCCAGGTGTGCATGGGGTTTTCACAGTGTATCAGGATCCTGCCAGGTGTGTATGTCGGTTTCACAGTGTATCAGTGTACTGCCAGGTGTGTATGGGGTTTTCACAGTGTATCAGGGTCCTGCCAGCTGTGTATGGGGTTTTCATATTATATCAGGGTCCTGCCGGAGGTGTGTGGGGTTTTCACAGTGGATCAGGATCCTGCAGGTGTGTATGGGGTTTTCACAGTGTATCAGGATAGTGCCAGGTGTGTATGAGTTTTAACAATGTATCAGGATCCTGCCAGGAGTGCATGGGGTTTTCACAGTGTATCAGGGTCCTGCCAGGTGTGTATGAATTTTCAACAGTGTTTCAGGATCCTGCCAGGAGTGTATGGCGTTTTCACAGTGTATCAGGGTCCTGCCAGGTGTGTATGCAGTTTTCACCGTGTATCAGGATCCTGCAGGTGTGTATGGGGTTTTCACAGTGTATCAGTGTCCTGCCAGCTGTGAATGGGGTTTTCACAAGTGTATCAGGATCCTGCCAGGTGTGTATGGGGTTTTCACAGTGTATCAGGGTCCTGCCAGGTGTGTATCGTGTTTTCACAGTGTATCGGGATCCTGCCAGGTGTGTTTGGGCTTTCACAGTGTATCAGGATCCTGCCAAGTGTATATGGGGTTTCACAGAGTATCAAGATCCTGCCAGGTGTGTATGGGGGTTTCACAGTGTATCAGGATACTGCCAGGTTTGTATGGGGTTTTCACATGCATTAGGGTCCTGCCAGGTGTGTATGGGATTTTCACAGTGTCTCAGCATCCTGCCAGGTGTGTATGGGGTTTTCACAGTGTATCAGTGTCCTGCCAGGTGTGTATGGGGTTTCACAGTGCACCAGGATCCTGCCAGAAGTGCATGGGCTTTTCACTGTGTATCAGGATTCTGCCAGGTGTGAATGGCGCTTCACAGTGCATCAGGGTCCTGCCAGGTGTGTGTGGGTTTCTCACAGTGTATCAGGATCCTGCCAGGTGTGTATGGGGTTTTCCCAGTGTATCAGTGTACTGCCAGGTGTGTATGGGGTTTTCACAGTGTATCAGGGTCCTGCCAGCTGTGTATGGGGTTTTCATATTATATCAGGGTCCTGCCGGAGGTGTGTGGGGTTTTCACAGTGGATCAGGATCCTGCAGGTGTGTATGGGGTTTTCACAGTGTATCAGGATAGTGCCAGGTGTGTATGAGTTTTAACAATGTATCAGGATCCTGCCAGGAGTGCATGGGGTTTTCACAGTGTATCAGGGTCCTGCCAGGTGTGTATGATGTTTCAACAGTGTTTCAGGATCCTGCCAGGAGTGTATGGCGTTTTCACAGTGTATCAGGGTCCTGCCAGGTGTGTATGCAGTTTTCACCGTGTATCAGGATCCTGCAGGTGTGTATGGGGTTTTCACAGTGTATCAGTGTCCTGCCAGCTGTGAATGGGGTTTTCACAAGTGTATCAGGATCCTGCCAGGTGTGTATGGTGTTTTCACAGTTTATCAGGGTCCTGCCAGGTGTGTATCGTGTTTTCACAGTGTATCGGGATCCTGCCAGGTGTGTTTGGGCTTTCACAGTGTATCAGGATCCTGCCAGGTGTATATGGGGTTTCACAGAGTATCAAGATCCTGCCAGGTGTGTATGGGGGTTTCACAGTGTATCAGGATACTGCCAGGTTTGTATGGGGTTTTCACATGCATTAGGGTCCTGCCAGGTGTGTATGGGATTTTCACAGTGTCTCAGCATCCTGCCAGGTGTGTATGGGGTTTTCACAGTGTATCAGTGTCCTGCCAGGTGTGTATGGGGTTTCACAGTGCACCAGGATCCTGCCAGAAGTGCATGGGCTTTTCACTGTGTATCAGGATTCTGCCAGGTGTGAATGGCGCTTCACAGTGCATCAGGGTCCTGCAAGGTGTGTGTGGGTTTCTCACAGTGTATCAGGATCCTGCCAGGTGTGTATGGGGTTTTCCCAGTGTATCAGTGTCCTGCCAGGTGTGTATGGGTTTTTCACAGTGTATCAGGATCCTGCCGGGTGCGTATGGGGTTTTCACAGTGCATCAGGATCCTGCCAGATGTGTATGGGTTTTTTACAGTGTATCAGGAACCTGCCAGGTGTGTATGGGGTATTCAAAGTGAATCAGGATCCTGCCAAGTGTGTATGAGGTTTTCACAGTGGATCAGTATCCTGCCAGGTGTGTATGGGGTTTTCCCAGTGTATCAGGATCCTGCCAGGTGTGTATGGGGTTTTTACAGTGTATCAGGATCCTGCCAGGTGTGTATGGGGTTTTCGCAAGTGTATCAGGATCCTGCCAGGTGTGTATGGGGTTTTCTCAGTGTATCGGGATCCTGCCAGGTGTGTATAGGCTTTCACAGTGTATCAGGGTCCTGCCAGGTGTGTATGGGGTTTCACAGTGTACCAGGATCCTGCCAGAAGTGCATGGGCTTTTCACTGTGTATCAGGATTCTGCCAGGTGTGAATGGCGCTTCACAGTGCATCAGGGTCCTGCCAGGCGTGTATGGGTTTCTCACAGTGTATCAGTGTCCTGCCAGGTGTGTATAGGTTTTTCACAGTGTATCAGGATCCTGCCGGGTGTGTATGTGGTTTTCACAGTGCATCAGGATCCTGCCAGATGTGTATGGGGTTTTGTCAGTGTATCCGTGTCCTGCCAGTTGTGTATGGGGTTTTCACAGTGTATCAGGATCCTGCCAGGTGTGTATGGTTTTTTCCCAGTGTATCTGGGTCCTGCCAGGTGTGCATGGGGTTTTCACAGTGTATCAGGTTCCTGCCAGGTGTGTATGTCGGTTTCACAGTGTATCAGTGTACTGCCAGGGGTGTATGGGGATTTCACAGTGTATCAGGGTCCTGCCAGCTGTGTATGGGGTTTTCATATTATATCAGGGTCCTGCCGGAAGTGTGTGGGGTTTTCACAGTGGATCAGGATCCTGCAGGTGTGTATGGGGTTTTCACAGTGCATCAGGATAGTGCCAGGTGTGTATGAGTTTTAACAATGTATCAGGATCCTGCCAGGAGTGCATGGGGTTTTCACAGTGTATCAGGGTCCTGCCAGGTGTTTATGATGTTTCAACAGTGTTTCAGGATCCTGCCAGGAGTGTATGCAGTTTTCACCGTGTATCAGGATCCTGCAGGTGTGTATGGGGTTTTCACAGTGTATCAGTGTCCTGCCAGCTGTGAATGGGGTTTTCACAAGTGTATCAGGATCCTGCCAGGTGTGTATGGGGTTTTCACAGTGTATCAGGGTCCTGCCAGGTGTGTATCGTGTTTTCACAGTGTATCGGGATCCTGCCAGGTGTGTTTGGGCTTTCACAGTGTATCAGGATCCTGCCAGGTGTATATGGGGTTTCACAGAGTATCAAGATCCTGCCAGGTGTGTATGGGGGTTTCACAGTGTATCAGGATACTGCCAGGTTTGTATGGGGTTTTCACATGCATTAGGGTCCTGCCAGGTGTGTATGGGATTTTCACAGTGTCTCAGCATCCTGCCAGGTGTGTATGGGGTTTTCACAGTGTATCAGTGTCCTGCCAGGTGTGTATGGGGTTTCACAGTGCACCAGGATCCTGCCAGAAGTGCATGGGCTTTTCACTGTGTATCAGGATTCTGCCAGGTGTGAATGGCGCTTCACAGTGCATCAGGGTCCTGCCAGGTGTGTATGGGTTTCTCACAGTGTATCAGGATCCTGCCAGGTGTGTATGGGGTTTTCCCAGTGTATCAGTGTCCTGCCAGGTGTGTATGGGTTTTTCACAGTGTATCAGGATCCTGCCGGGTGCGTATGGGGTTTTCACAGTGCATCAGGATCCTGCCAGATGTGTATGGGTTTTTTACAGTGTATCAGGAACCTGCCAGGTGTGTATGGGGTATTCAAAGTGAATCAGGATCCTGCCAAGTGTGTATGGGGTTTTCACAGTGGATCAGTATCCTGCCAGGTGTGTATGGGGTTTTCCCAGTGTATCAGGATCCTGCCAGGTGTGTATGGGGTTTTTACAGTGTATCAGCATCCTGCCAGGTGTGTATGGGGTTTTCGCAAGTGTATCAGGATCCTGCCAGGTGTGTATGGGGTTTTCTCAGTGTATCGGGATCCTGCCAGGTGTGTATCGTGTTTTCACAGTGTCTCGGGATCCTGCCAGGTGTGTATAGGCTTTCACAGTGTATCAGGGTCCTGCCAGGTGTGTATGGGGTTTCACAGTGTACCAGGATCCTGCCAGAAGTGCATGGGCTTTTCACTGTGTATCAGGATTCTGCCAGGTGTGAATGGCGCTTCACAGTGCATCAGGGTCCTGCCAGGTGTGTATGGGTTTCTCACAGTGTATCAGGATCCTGCCAGGTGTGTAAGGGGTTTTCCCAGTGTATCAGTGTCCTGCCAGGTGTGTATAGGTTTTTCACAGTGTATCAGGATCCTGCCGGGTGTGTATGTGGTTTTCACAGTGCATCAGGATCCTGCCAGATGTGTATGGGGTTTTCACAGTGTATCCGTGTCCTGCCAGTTGTGTATGGGGTTTTCACAGTGTATCAGGATCCTGCCAGGTGTGTATGGTTTTTTCCCAGTGTATCTGGGTCCTGCCAGGTGTGCATGGGGTTTTCACAGTGTATCAGTTTCCTGCCAGGTGTGCATGTCGGTTTCACAGTGTATCAGTGTACTGCCAGGGGTGTATGGGGTTTTCACAGTGTATCAGGGTCCTGCCAGCTGTGTATGGGGTTTTCATATTATATCAGGGTCCTGCCGGAAGTGTGTGGGGTTTTCACAGTGGATCAGGATCCTGCAGGTGTGTATGGGGTTTTCACAGTGTATCAGGATAGTGCCAGGTGTGTATGAGTTTTAACAATGTATCAGGATCCTGCCAGGAGTGCATGGGGTTTTCACAGTGTATCAGGGTCCTGCCAGGTGTTTATGATGTTTCAACAGTGTTTCAGGATCCTGCCAATAGTGTATGGGGTTTTCACAGTGTATCAGGGTCCTGCCAGGTGTGTATGCAGTTTTCACCGTGTATCAGGGTCCTGCCAGGTGTGTATGGGGCTTTCCCAGTATATCAGGATCCTGCAGGTGTGTATGGGGTTTTCACAGTGTATCAGTGTCCTGCCAGGTGTGTATGGGGTTTTCACAAGTGTATCAGGATCCTGCCATGTGTGTATGGGGTTTTCACAGTGTATCAGGGTCCTGCCAGGTGTGTATCGTGTTTTCACAGTGTATCGGGATCCTGCCAGGTGTGTTTGGGCTTTCACAGTGTATCAGGATCCTGCCAGGTGTATATGGGGTTTCACAGATTATCAAGATCCTGCCAGGAGTGTATGGGGGTTTCACAGTGTATCAGGATCCTGCCAGATGTGAATGGGTTTTCACTGTGCATCAGGATCCTGCCAGATGTGAATGGGGTTTCACTATGCATCAGGATCCTGCCAGATGTGCATGGGGATTACACAGTGTATCAGGATCCTGCCAGGTGTGTATGGGGTTTCACAGTGCATCAGGATCCTGCCAGGTGTGTATGGGGTTTTCACAGTGTATCAGGATCCTGCCAGGTGTGCATGGGGATTACACAGTGTATCAGGATCCTGCCAGGTGTGTACGGGGTTTCACAGTGCATCAGGATCCTGCCAGGTGTGGGTGGGGTGTCACTGTCTATCAGGATCCTGCCTGGTTTACATGGGGTTTTCACAGTGCATCATGGTCCTGCCAGGTGTGTATGGGGTTTTCACAGTGTATCAGGATCCTGCCAGGTGTGCATGGGGTTTTCACAGTGTATCAGGATCCTGCCAGTTGTGTATGGGATTTTCACAGTGTATCAGTGTCCTGCCAGGTGTGTATGGGGTTTTCACAGTGTATCGGTCCTGCCAGGAGTGTATGGGGTTTCACAGTGTATCAGTGTACTGCCAGGTGTGTATGGGATTTTCAATGTGTAACAGGATCCTGCCAGGTGTGAATGGGGTTTTCACAGTGTATCAGGGTCCTGCCAGGTGTGTATGGGGTTTTCACATTATATCAGGGTCCTGCCGGATGTGTGTGGGGTTTTCACAGTGGATCAGGATCCTGCAGGTGTGTATGGGGTTTTCACAGTGTATCAGGATAGTGCCAGGTGTGTATGAGTTTTAACAATGTATCAGGATCCTGCCAGGATTGTATGGGGTTTTCACAGTGTATCAGGGTCCTGCCAGGTGTGTATGATGTTTTCACAGTGTATCAGGATCCTGCCAGGAGTGTATGGGGTTTTCACAGTGTATCAGGGTTCTGCCAGGTGTGCATGGGGATTTCACAGTTTATTAGGGTCCTGCCAGGTGTGTATGGAGTTTTCACAGTGGTTCAGGATCCTGCCAGGTGTGTATGGGGGTTTCACAGTGTATCAGGATCCTGCCAGGTGTGTATGGGGTTTCACATTGTATCAGGATCCTGCCAGGTGTATATGGGGTTTCACAGTGTATCAGGATCCTGCCAGGTGTTTATGGCGCTTCACAGTGCATCAGGATCCATCCAGATGTTAATGGGTTTTCACTGTGCATCAGGATCCTGCAAGATGTGAATGGGGTTTCACTGTGCATCAGGATCCTGCCAGATGTGAATGGCGTTTCTCTGTGCATCAGGATCCTGCCACATGTGTACGGGGTTTTCACAGTGTATCAGGAGCCTGCCAGGTGTGTATGGGTTTTCACAGTAGATCACGATACTGCCAGGTGTGTATGGGGTTTTCAGAGTTTATCAGGATTCTGCCAGGTGTGTATGGGGGTTTTCACAGTGGATCAGTATCCTGCCAGGTGTGTATGGGGTATTCAAAGTGTATCAGGATCCTGCCAGGTGTGTATGGGTTTTTCACAGTGGATCCGGCTCCTGCCACGTGTGTAAGGGGTTTTCACAGTGTATCAGGATCCTGCCAGGTGTGTAAGGGGTATTCAAAGTGTATCAGGATCCTGCCAGGTGTGTATGGGTTTTTCACAGTGGATCCGGCTCCTGCCACGTGTGTAAGGGGTTTTCACAGTGTATCAGGATCCTGCCAGGTGTGTAAGGGGTTTGCAGTTTATCAGGATTCTGCCAGGTGTGCATGGGTTTTCAGAGTTTATCAGGATTCTGCCAGGTGTGTATGGGGGTTTTCACAGTGCATCAGGTTCCTGCCAGTTGTGTGTGGTTTTTTCACAGTTTATCAGGATCCTGCCAGTTGTGTATGGGGTTTTCACTGTGTATCAGTGTCCTGCCAGGTGTGTATGGGGTTTTCACAGTGTATCAGGGTCCTGCCAGGTGTGTATGGAGTTTTCACCGTGTATCAGTGTCCTGCCAGGTGTGTTTGGTGTTTTCACCGTGTATCATGGTCCTGCCAGGTGTGTATGGGCTTTCACAGTGTATCAGGGTCCTGCCAGGTGTGTCTGGGGATTTCACAGTGTATCAGGATCCTGCCAGAATTGTATGGGGTTTTCACATTGTATCAGGATCCTGCCAGGTGTGTATGGGGTTTTCACAGTGTATCAGGGTCCTGCCAGATGTGCATGGGGTTTTCACATTGCATCAGGATCCTGCCAGATGTGTCTGGGGTTTCACAGTGTACCTAGATCCTGCCAGGTGTGTATGGAGTTCACAATGTGTCAGGATTCCGCCAGATGTGCATTGGGGTTTCACAGTGTATCAGGATCTTGCCAGTTGTGTATGGGGTTTTCACAGTGTATCAGGATCCTGCCAGGAGTGTATGGGGTTTTCACAGTGGATCAGGATCCTGCCAGGTGTGTTTGGGGGTTTCACAGTGTATAAGTATCCTGCCAGGTGTGTATGGGGTTTCACAGAGGATCAGGATCCTGCCAGGTGTCTATGGGGTTTCACAGTGTATCAGTGTCCTGCCAGATGTGTATGGGGTTTTCACAGTGTATCAGAAACCAGCCAGTTGTGTATGGGGTTTTCACAGTGTATCAGGGTCCAGCCAGGTGTGTATGGGGTTTCACAGTGTATCAGTATCCTGCCAGGTGTGTATGGGGTTTTCACAGCATATCAGGATCCTGCCAGGTGTGTATGGGATTTACACAGAGTATCAGGATCCTGCCAGGTGTGTATGGGGTTTCGCTGTGGATCAGGATCCTGCCAGGTGTGTATAGGGTTTTCACAGTGTATCAGTGTCCTGCCAGGTGTGTGTGGTGTTTTCACAGTGTATCAGGATCCTGCCAGGAGTGCCAGGGGTTTTCACAGTGTATCAGGGTCCTGCCAGGTGTGTATGGGGTTTTCACAGTTTATCAGTGTCCTGCCAGGTGTGTATGGAGTTTTGACAGTGGTTCAGGATCCTGCCAGGTGTGTATGGGGGTTTCACAGTTTATGAGGATCCTGCCAGGTGTGTATGGGGTTTCACAGTGTATCAGGAACCTGCCAGGTGTGTATCGGGTTTTCACAGTGTTTCAGTGCCCTGCCAGTTGTGTATGGGGTTTTCACAGTGTAACGGGATACTGCCAGGTGTGTTTGGGGTTTTCAAAGTGTATCACTATCCTGTCAAGTGTGTATGGGGTTTTCACAGTGTATCAGGTTCCTGCCAGGTGTGTATGGGGCTTTCCCAGTGTATCAGGATCCTGACAGGTGTGTGTGGTGTTTTCACAGTGTATCAGGGACCTGCCAGTTGTGTGGGGTTTTCACAAGTGTATCAGGATCCTGCCAGGCGTGTATGGTGTTTTCACAGTGAATCAGGGTCCTGCCAGGTTTGTATGGGTTTTCACAGTGGATCAGGATTCTGCCAATTGTGTACGCGGATTGACAGTGTATCAGGGTGCGGCCAAAGGTGTATGGGGTTTTCACAGTGTATCAGGATCCTGCCAGATGTGTCTGGGGTTTCACAGTGCATCAAGATCCTGCCAGGTGTGCATGGGGTTTTCACAGTTTATCAGGGTCCTGCCAGGTGTGTATGGGGTTTTCACAGTTTATCAGGATCCTGCCAGGTGTGTGTGAGGTTTTCACAATGTGTCAGGATCCTGCCAGGTGTGTATGGGGTTTCACAGTGTCTCAGGATCCTGCCAGGAGTGTATGGGGTTTTTACAGTGTATCAGGATCCTGCCAGGAGTGTCTGGGGTTTTCACAGTGTATCAGTGTCCTGCCAGGTGTGTATGGGGTTTTCACTGTTTATCACTGTCCTGCCAGGTGTGTCAGGAGTTTTCACAGTGGTTCAGGATCCTGCCAGCTGTGGCTGGGGTTTTCACAGTGTATCAGGATCCTGTCAGATGTGTTTGGGGTTTCACAGTATATCAGGATGCTGCCGGGTGTGTATGGGTTTTTCACAGAGCATCAGGATCCTGCCAGATGTGTATGGGGCTTCACAGTGTATCAGGTTCCTGCCACGTGTGTATGGGGTTTTCACAGTGCATCAGGATCCTGCCAGATGTGTATGGGGATTTCACATTGCATCTGCATCCTTCCAGGTGTGCATGTGGTTTCACAGTGTTTCAGGATCGTTCCAGGTGTGTATGGGGTTTTCATAGTGTAACAGGATCCTGCCAGGTGTGTATGCGGTTTTCACAGTGTATCAGGGTCCTGCCAGGTGTGCATGGGGATTTCACAGTGCATCAGGCTCCTGCCAGGTGTGTTTCGGGATTTGCAGTGTATCAGTGTCCTGCCAGGTGTGTATGGGGTTTCACAGTGGATCATGATCCTGCCAGGTGTGCATGTGGTTTTCACAGTGTATCAGGATCCTGCCAGGTTTGTCCGGCGTTTCACAGTGATTCAGGCTCCTGCCTGGAGTGCATGGGGTTTTTACAGTGTATCAGGATCCTGCCAGGTGTGTATGGGGTTTCAAAGTGTATCAGGACACAGACAGGTGTGTACGGGGTTTTCACAGTGTATCATGGTCCTGCCAGGTGTGTACGGGGTTTCACAGTGTATCAGGATCCTGCCAGGTGTGTATGGGGTTTTCACAGTGTATCAGGTTCCTGCCAGGTGTGTATGGGGTTTTCACAGTATATCAGGATCCTCCCTGGTGTGAATGAGGGTTTCACAGTGCATCAGGATCCTGCCAGGTGTGTATGGGGTTTTCACAGTGTATCAGGCTCCTGCCATGTGTGTATGCGTTTTTCACAGTGTAACAAAATCCTGCCAGGTTTGAATGGAGTTTTCACAGGATATCAGGGTTTTGCCAGGTGTGTATGGGGTTTTCACAGTGTATCAGGATCCTGCCAGGTGTGTATGGGGTTTTCACAGTGTATCAGGGTCCTGCCAGGTGTCTATGCTTTTTTCATAGTGTATCAGGATCCTGCCAGGTGTAAATGGGGTTGTCAGAGTATATCAGGATCCTCCCAGGTGTGTATGAGGTTCTCACAGTGTATCAGGGTCCCGCCAGGTGTGTATGGGATTTTCACAGTGTATCAGTGCCCTGCCAGGTGTTTATGGTGTTTTCACAGTGTATCGGGATCCTGCCAGGTGTGTATGGGGTTTCACAGTGTACCAGGGTCCTGCCAGGTGTGTATGGGGTTTTCACAGTGTATCAGGACCCTGCCAGGTATGTATGGGGTATTCACAGTGTCTCAGGGTCCTGCCAGGTGTGTGGGGGGTTTTCACAAGTGTATCAGTATCCTGCCAGGTGTGTATGGGGTTTTCACTGTGTATCAGGGTCCTGCCAGGTGTGTATGGTGTTTTCACTGTGTATCGGGATCCTGCCTGGTGTGTATGCGGTTTCACAGTGTATGAGGGTCCTTACAGGTGTGTATGGGGTTTTCACAGTGTATCAGGATCATGCCTGGTGTGTACGGGGTTTTACAATGTATCAGGGTCGTGCCAGGTGTGCATGGGGATTTCACAGTGCATCAGGTTCCTGCCAGGTGTGTTTCGGGCTTTGCAGTGTATCAGTGTCCTGCCAGGTGTGTATGGGGTTTCACAGTGGATCATGATCCTGCCAGGTGTGCATGTGGTTTTCACAGTGTATCAGGATCCTGCCAGGTGTGTACGGCGTTTCACAGTGGATCAGGACCCTGCCAGGTATGTATGGGGTTTTCACAGTGTCTCAGGGTCCTGCCAGGTGTGTGTGGGGTTTTCACAAGTGTATCAGTATCCTGCCAGGTGTGTATGGTGTTTTCACTGTGTATCGTGATCCTGCATGGTGTGTATGGGGTTTCACAGTCTATCAGGGTCCTTACAGGTGTGTATGGGGTTTTCGCAGTGTATCAGGAACATGCCTGGTGTGTACGGGGTTTCACAATGTATCAGGGTCCTGCCAGGTGTGTATGGGGTTTTCACAGTGTATCAGGATCCTGCCAGGTGTGTATGGGGATTCACAGAATATCAGGGTCCTGCCAGGTGTGTAGTGGGGTTTTCACAGTGTATCAGGATCCTGCCAGGTGTGTAAGGGGATTCACAGTGTATCAGGATCCTGCCAGGTGCATAAGGGGATTCAAAGTGTATCAGAGTCCTGCCAGGTGTGTATGGGGTTTTCACAGTGTATCAGTATCCTGCCAGGTTTGTATGGGGTTTCACAGTGTATCAAGATCCTTCCAGGTGTGTATGGGGGTTTCACAGTGGATCAGGATCCTGCCAGGTGTATATGGGGATTTTACAGTGTATCAGGGCCCTGCAAGGTGTGTATGGGGTTTTCACAGTGCATCAGGATCCTGCCAGATGTGTCTGGGGTTTCACAGTGTATCAGGATCCTGCCAGGTGTGTATGGGGTTTCACAGTGTATCAGGATCCAGCCAGATGTGTATGGGGGTTTCACAGTGGATCAGGATCCTGCCAGTTGAGTATGGGGTTTTCACAGTGTATCAGGATGCTGCCAGGTGTGTATGTGGTTTCACAGTGGATCAGGATACTGCCAGGTGCGTATGGGGTTTCACACTGGATCAGGATCCTGCCAGGAGTGTATGGGGTTTTCACAGTATATCAGGGTCCTGCCAGGTGTGTATGGGTTTTTCACAGTATATCAGGTTCCTGCCAGGAGGGTATGGGGTTTTCACAGTGTATCAGGGTCCTGCCAGGTTTGTATGGGGTTTTCACATTTTATCGGTTTCCTGCCAGGAGGGTATGGGGTTTTCACAGTGTATCAGGGTCCTGCCAGTTGTGAATTGGGTTTTCAGAGTGTATCAGAATCCTGCCAGGTGTTTATGGAGTTTTCACAGTGGATCAGGATCCTGCCAGGTGTGTATGGGGGTTTCACAGTGTATCAGGATCCTGCCACGTGTGTATGGGGTTTCACAGTGCATCAGGATTCTGCCAGGTGTGTATGGGGTTTCACAGTGTATCAGGATCCTGCCAGGTGTGTATGGGGTTTCACAGTGTATCAGGATCCTGCCAGATGTGAATGGGGTTTGACTGTGCATCAGGATCCTGCCAGATGTGATTGGGGTTTCACTGTGCATCAGCAATCTGCCAGGTTTGTACGGGGTTTTCACAGTGTATCAGTATCCTGCCAGGTGTGTATGGGTTTTCACAGTATATCAGGATCCTGCCAGGTGTGTATGGTGTTTTCAGAGTTTATCAGGATACTGCCAGGTGTGTATGGGGGTTTCACAGTGTCTCAGGGTTCTGCCAGGTGTGTGTGGGGTTTTCACAAGTGTATCAGTATCCTGCCAGGTGTGTATGGGGTTTTCACAGTGTATCAGGGTCCTGCCAGGTGTGTATGGTGTTTTCACTGTGTATCGGGATCCTGCATGGTGTGTATGGGGTTTCACAGTGTAACTGGGTCCTTACAGGTGTGTATGGGGTTTTCACAGTGTATCAGGATCATGCCTGGTGTGTACGGGGTTTCACAATGTATCAGGGTCCTGCCAGGTGTGTATGGGGTTTTCACAGTGTATCAGGATCCTGCCAGGTGTGTATGGGGATTCACAGAGTATCAGGGTCCTGCCAGGTGTGTATGGGGTTTTCACAGTGTATCCGGATCCTGCCAGGTGTGTAAGGGGATTCACAGTGTATCAGGATCCTGCCAGGTGCATAAGGGGATTCAAAGTGTACCAGAGTCCTGCCAGGTGTGTATGGGGTTTTCACAGTGTATCAGTATCCTGCCAGGTTTGTATGGGGTTTCACAGTGTATCAAGATCCTGCTAGGTGTGTATGGGGGTTTAACAGTGGATCAGGATCCTGCCAGGTGCATATGGGGATTTTACAGTGTATCAGGGCCCTGCAAGGTGTGTATGGGGTTTCCACAGTCTATCAGGATGCTGCCACGTGTGTATGGGGTTTCACACTTTATTAGGTTCCTGCCACGTGTGTATGGGGTTTTCACAGTGTATCATGATCCTGCCAGGTGTGTATGTTGGTTTCACAGTGTATCAGAATCCTGCCAGGTGTGTATGTGGGTTTCACTGTTTATCAGGATCCTGCCTGGTCTGTATGGGGTTTCACAGTGGATCAGGATCCTGCCACGTGTGTGTGGGGTCTTCACAGTGTATCAGGATCCTTCCTGATGTGCATGGGGGTTTCACACTTCATCAGGATCCTGCCACGTGTGTATGGGGTTTTCACAGTGTACCAGGATCCTGCCAGGTGTGTTTGGGCGTTTCACAATTTATCAGAATCCTGCCAGATGTGTATGGGGTTTCACAGTGTATCAGGATCCTGCCAGGTGTGTATCGGCTTTTCACAGCATATCCGGATCCTGCCAGGTGTGTATGGTGTTTTCACAGTGTATCAGTGTCCTGCCAGTTCTGTATGGGGTTTTCACAGTGTAACATTATCCTGCCATTTGTGAATGGGCTTTTCACAGTGCATCAGGGTCCTGCCAGGTGTGTATGGGGTTTTCACAGTGTATCAGGATTCTGCCAGGTGTGGATGGGGGTTTCACAGTTTATCAGCATCCTGCCAGGTGTGTATGGGGGTTTTCACAGTGGATCAGGATCCTGCCAGGTGTGTATGGGGTATTCAAAGTGTATCAGGATCCTGCCAGGTGTGTATGGGTTTTTCACAGTGGATCCGGCTCCTGCCACGTGTGTAAGGGGTTTTCACAGTGTATCAGGATCCTGCCAGGTGTGTAAAGGGTTTGCAGTTTATCAGGATTCTGCCAGGTGTGCATGGGTTTTCACAGTGCATCAGGATCCTGCCAGGTGTTTATGTGGATTTCTCAGTTTATCAGGTTCCTGCCAGTTGTGTGTGGTTTTTTCACAGTTTATCAGGATCCTGCCAGGTGTGTATGGGGTTTTCACTGTGTATCAGTGTCCTGCCAGGTGTGTATGGGGTTTTCACAGTGTATCAGGGTCCTGCCAGGTGTGTTTGGAGTTTTCACCGTGTATCAGTGTCCTGCCAGGTGTGTTTGGGGCTTTCCCAGTGTATCAGGATCATGCAGGTGTGTATGGGGTTTTCACAGTGTATCAGTGTCCTGCCAGGTGTGCATGGGGTTTTCACAAGTGTATCAGGATCCTGCCAGGTGTGTATGGGGTTTTCACAGTGTATCAGTGTCCTGCCAGGTGTGTATCGTGTTTTCACAGTGCATCGGGATCCTGCCAGGTGTGTTTGGGTTTTCACAGTGTATCAGGATCCTGCCAGGTGTATATGGGGATTCACAGAGTATCAGGATCCTGCCAGGTGTGTATGGGGGTTTCACAGTGTATCAGGATCCTGCCAGATGTGAATGGGTTTTCACTGTGCATCAGGATCCGGCCAGATGTGAATGGGGTTTCACTGTGCATCAGGATCCTGCCAGATGTGAATGGGGTTTCACTGTGCATCATGATCCTGCCACATGTGTACGGGGTTTTCACAGTGTATCAGGCTTCTGCCAGGTGTGTATGCTGGTTTCACAGTGTATCAGGAGCCTGCCAGGTGTGTATGGGTTTTCACAGTAGATCACGATCCTGCCAGGTGTGTATGGGGTTTTCAGAGATTATGAGGATTCTGCCAGGTGTGTATGGGGGTTTCACAGTTTATCAGCATTCTGCCAGGTGTGCATGGGGTTTTCACAGTGTATCAGGAACCTGCCAGGTGTGTATGGGGTATTCAAAGTGTATCAGGTTCCTGTCAAGTGTGTATGGGGTTTAGACAGTGGATCAGAATCCTGCCAGGTATGTATGGGGTTTTCAAAGTGGATCAGGATCCTGCCACGTGTGTGAGGGGTTTTCACAGTGTATCAGGATCCTGCCACGTGTGTATGGGGTTTCACAGCTTATCAGGATTCTGCCAGGTGTGTATGGGGTTTTCACAGTGCATCAGGATCCTGTCAGGTGTGCATGTGGGTTTCACAGTTTATCAGGATCCTGCCATGTGTGTATGGGGTTTTCACAGTGTATCAGTATCCTGCCAGGTGTGTACGGGGTTTTCACAGTGTATCAGGGTCCTGCCAGGTGTGTATGGGGTTTTCACAGTGTATCAGGATCCTGCCAGGTGTGTATGGTGTTTTCACCGTGTATCATGGTCCTGCCAGGTGTGTATGGGCTTTCACAGTGTATCAGGGTCCTGACAGGTGTGTCTGGGGATTTCACAGTGTATCAGGATCCTGCCAGAATTGTATGGGGTTTTCACATTGTATCAGGATCCTGCCAGGTGTGTATGGGGTTTTCACAGTGTATCAGGGACCTGCCAGGTGTGCATGGGGTTTTCACATTGCATCAGGATCCTGCCAGATGTGTCTGGGGTTTCACAGTGTACCTAGATCCTGCCAGGTTTGTATGGAGTTCACAATGTGTCAGGATTCCGCCAGATGTGCATTGGGGTTTCACAGTGTATCAGGATCCTGCCAGTTGTGTATGGGGTTTTCACAGTGTATCAGGATCCTGCCAGGAGTGTATGGGGTTTTCACAGTGGATCAGGATCCTGCCAGGTGTGTTTGGGGGTTTCACAGTGTATAAGTATCCTGCCAGGTGTGTATGGGGTTTCACAGTGGATCAGGATCCTGACAGGTGTCTATGGGGTTTCACAGTGTATCAGTGTCCTGCCAGGTGTGTATGGGGTTTCACAGTGTATCAGTATCCTGCCAGGTGTGTATGGGGTTTTCACAGCATATCAGGATCCTGCCAGGTGTGTATGGGGTTTACACAGTGTATCAGGATCCTGCCAGGTGTGTATGGGGTTTCGCTGTGCATCAGGATCCTGCCAGGTGTGTATAGGGTTTTCACAGTGTATCAGTGTCCTGCCAGGTGTGTGTGGTGTTTTCACAGTGTATCAGGATCCTGCCAGGAGTGCCAGGGGTTTTCACAGTGTACCAGGGTCCTGCCAGGTGTGTATGGGGTTTTCACAGTTTATCAGTGTCCTGCCAGGTGTGTATGGAGTTTTCACAGTGGTTCAGGATCCTGCCAGGTGTGTATGGGGGTTTCACAGTTTATGAGGATCCTGCCAGGTGTGTATGGGGTTTCACAGTGTATCAGGATCCTGCCAGGTGTGTATCGGGTTTTCACAGTGTATCAGTGCCCTACCAGTTGTGTATGGGTTTTTCACAGTGTTACGGGATACTGCCAGGTGTGTTTGGGGTTTTCAAAGTGTATCAGTATCCTGTCAAGTGTGTATGGGGTTTTCACACTGTATCAGGTTCCTGCCAGGTGTGTATGGGGCTTTCCCAGTGTATCAGGATCCTGCCTGGTTTACACGGGGTTTTCACAGTGCATCATGGTCCTGCCAGGTGTGTATGGGGTTTTCACAGTGTATCAGGGTCTTGCCAGGTGTGTATGGGGTTTTCACCGTGTATCAGGATCCTGCCAGGTGTGCATGGGGTTTTCACAGTGTATCAGTGTCCTGCCAGGTGTGTATGGGGTTTTCACAGTGTATCAGTCCTGCCAGGAGTGTATGGGGTTTCACAGTGTATCAGTGTACTGCCAGGTGTGTACGGGATTTTCAATGTGTAACAGGATCCTGCCAGGTGTGAATGGGGTTTTCACAGTGTATCAGGGTCCTGCCAGGTGTGTATGGGGTTTTCACATTATATCAGGGTCCTGCCGGATGTGTGTGAGGTTTTCACAGTGGATCAGGATCCTGCAGGTGTGTATGGGGTTTTCACAGTGTATCAGGATAGTGCCAGGTGTGTATGAGTTTTAACAATGTATCAGGATCCTGCCAGGATTGTATGGGGTTTTCACAGTGTATCAGGGTCCTGCCAGGTGTGTATGATGTTTTCACAGTGTATCAGGATCCTGCCAGGAGTGTATGGGGTTTTCACAGTGTATCAGGGTTCTGCCAGGTGTGCATGGTGATTTCACAGTTTATTAGGGTCCTGCCATGTGTGTATGGAGTTTTCGCAGTGGTTCAGGATCCTGCCAGGTGTGTATGGGGGTTTCACAGTGTATCAGGATCCTGCCAGGTGTGTCTGGGGTTTCACAGTGTATCAGGATCCTGCCAGGTGTATGTGGGGTTTCACAGTGTATCAGGATCCTGCCAGGTGTTTATGGGGTTTCACAGTGTATCAGGATCTATCCAGATGTTAATGGGTTTTCACTGTGCATCAGGATCCTGCAAGATGTGAATGGGGTTTCACTGTGCATCAGGATCCTGCCAGATGTGAATGGGGTTTCACTGTGCATCAGGATCCTGCCACATGTGTACGGGGTTTTCACAGTGTATCAGGAGCCTGCCAGGTGTGTATGGGTTTTCACAGTAGATCACGATCCTGCCAGGTGTGTATGGGGTTTTCAGAGTTTATCAGGATTCTGCCAGGTGTGGATGGGGGTTTCACAGTTTATCAGCATCCTGCCAGGTGTGTATGGGGGTTTTCACAGTGGATCAGGATCCTGCCAGGTGTGTATGGGGTATTCAAAGTATATCAGGATCCTGCCAGGTGTGTATGGGGTTTTCACAGTGGATCCGGCTCCTGCCACGTGTGTAAGGGGTTTTCACAGTGTATCAGGATCCTGCCAGGTGTGTAAGGGGTTTGCAGTTTATCAGGATTCTGCCAGGTGTGCATGGGTTTTCACAGTGCATCAGGATCCTGCCAGGTGTTTATGTGGATTTCTCAGTTTATCAGGTTCCTGCCAGTTGTGTGTGGTTTTTTCTCAGTTTATCAGGATCCTGCCAGGTGTGTATGGGGTTTTCACTGTGTATCAGTGTCCTGCCAGATGTGTATGGGGTTTTCACAGTGTATCAGTGTCCTGCCAGGTGTGTATGGAGTTTTCACCGTGTATCAGTGTCCTGCCAGGTGTGTATGGGGCTTTCCCAGTGTATCAGGATCATGCAGGTGTGTATGGGGTTTTCACAGTGTATCAGTGTCCTACCAGGTGTGCATGGGGTTTTCACAAGTGTATCAGTATCCTGCCAGGTGTGTATGGGGTTTTCACAGTGTATCAGTGTCCTGCCAGGTGTGTATCGTGTTTTCACAGTGCATCGGGATCCTGCCAGGTGTGTTTGGGTTTTCACAGTGTATCAGGATCCTGCCAGGTGTATATGGGGATTCACAGAGTATCAGGATCCTGCCAGGTGTGTATGGGGGTTTCACAGTGTATCAGGATCCTGCCAGGTGTGTATGGGGTTTTCACAGTGTATCAGGGTCCTGCCAGGTGTGCATGGGGTTTTCACATTGCATCAGGATCCTGCCAGATGTGTCTGGGGTTTCACAGTGTACCTAGATCCTGCCAGGTGTGTATGGAGTTCACAATGTGTCAGGATTCCGCCAGATGTGCATGGGGTTTTCACAGTGTATCAGGATCTTGCCAGTTGTGTATGGGGTTTTCACAGTGTATCAGGATCCTGCCAGGAGTGTATGGGGTTTTCACAGTGGATCAGGATCCTGCCAGGTGTGTTTGGGGGTTTCACAGTGTATAAGTATCCTGCCAGGTGTGTATGGGGTTTCACAGTGGATCAGGATCTTGCCAGGTGTCTATGGGGTTTCACAGTGTATCAGTGTCCTGCCAGATGTGTATGGGGTTTTCACAGTGTATCAGAAACCAGCCAGGTGTGTATGGGGTTTTCACAGCGTATCAGGATCCAGCCAGGTGTGTATGGGGTTTCACAGTGTATCAGTATCCTGCCAGGTGTGTATGGGGTTTTCACAGCATATCAGGATCCTGCCAGGTGTGTATGGGGTTTACACAGTGTATCAGGATCCTGCCAGGTGTATGTGGGGTTTCACAGTGTATCAGGATCCTGCCAGGTGTTTCTGGGGTTTCACAGTGTATCAGGATCTATCCAGATGTTAATGGGTTTTCACTGTGCATCAGGATCCTGCAAGATGTGAATGGGGTTTCACTGTGCATCAGGATCCTGCCAGATGTGAATGGGGTTTCACTGTGCATCAGGATCCTGCCACATGTGTACGGGGTTTTCACAGCGTATCAGGAGCCTGCCAGGTGTGTATGGGTTTTCACAGTAGATCACGATCCTGCCAGGTGTGTATGGGGTTTTCAGAGTTTATCAGGATTCTGCCAGGTGTGGATGGGGGTTTCACAGTTTATCAGCATCCTGCCAGGTGTGTATGGGGGTTTTCACAGTGGATCAGGATCCTGCCAGGTGTGTATGGGGTATTCAAAGTATATCAGGATCCTGCCAGGTGTGTATGGGGTTTTCACAGTGGATCCGGCTCCTGCCACGTGTGTAAGGGGTTTTCACAGTGTATCAGGATCCTGCCAGGTGTGTAAGGGGTTTGCAGTTTATCAGGATTCTGCCAGGTGTGCATGGGTTTTCACAGTGCATCAGGATCCTGCCAGGTGTTTATGTGGATTTCTCAGTTTATCAGGTTCCTGCCAGTTGTGTGTGGTTTTTTCACAGTTTATCAGGATCCTGCCAGGTGTGTATGGGGTTTTCACTGTGTATCAGTGTCCTGCCAGGTGTGTATGGGGTTTTCACAGTGTATCAGTGTCCTGCCAGGTGTGTATGGAGTTTTCACCGTGTATCAGTGTCCTGCCAGGTGTGTATGGGTCTTTCCCAGTGTATCAGGATCATGCAGGTGTGTATGGGGTTTTCACAGTGTATCAGTGTCCTGCCAGGTGTGCATGGGGTTTTCACAAGTGTATCAGGATCCTGCCAGGTGTGTATGGGGTTTTCACAGTGTATCAGTGTCCTGCCAGGTGTGTATCGTGTTTTCACAGTGCATCGGGATCCTGCCAGGTGTGTTTGGGTTTTCACAGTGTATCAGGATCCTGCCAGGTGTATATGGGGATTCACAGAGTATCAGGATCCTGCCAGGTGTGTATGGGGGTTTCACAGTGTATCAGGATCCTGCCAGGTGTGTATGGGGTTTTCACAGTGTATCAGGGTCCTGCCAGGTGTGCATGGGGTTTTCACATTGCATCAGGATCCTGCCAGATGTGTCTGGGGTTTCACAGTGTACCTAGATCCTGCCAGGTGTGTATGGTGTTCACAATGTGTCAGGATTCCGCCAGATGTGCATGGGGTTTTCACAGTGTATCAGGATCTTGCCAGTTGTGTATGGGGTTTTCACAGTGTATCAGGATCCTGCCAGGAGTGTATGGGGTTTTCACAGTGGATCAGGATCCTGCCAGGTGTGTTTGGGGGTTTCACAGTGTATAAGTATCCTGCCAGGTGTGTATGGGGTTTCACAGTGGATCAGGATCTTGCCAGGTGTCTATGGGTTTTCACAGTGTATCAGTGTCCTGCCAGATGTGTATGGGGTTTTCACAGTGTATCAGAAACCAGCCAGGTGTGTATGGGGTTTTCACAGCGTATCAGGATCCAGCCAGGTGTGTATGGGGTTTCACAGTGTATCAGTATCCTGCCAGGTGTGTATGGGGTTTTCACAGCATATCAGGATCCTGCCAGGTGTGTATGGGGTTTACACAGTGTATCAGGATCCTGCCAGGTGTGTATGGGGTTTCGCTGTGCATCAGGATCCTGCCAGGTGTGTATAGGGTTTTCACAGTGTATCAGTGTCCTGCCAGGTGTGTGTGGTGTTTTCAAAGTGTATCAGGATCCTGCCAGGAGTGCCAGGGGTTTTCACAGTGTATCAGGGTCCTGCCAGGTGTGTATGGGGTTTTCACAGTTTATCAGTGTCCTGCCAGGTGTGTATGGAGTTTTCACAGTGGTTCAGGATCCTGCCAGGTGTGTATGGGGATTCACAGTTTATGAGGATCCTGCCAGGTGTGTATGGGGTTTCACAGTGTGTCAGGATCCTGCCAGGTGTGTATCGGGTTTTCACAGTGTATCAGTGCCCTGCCAGTTGTGTATGGGGTTTTCACAGTGTAACGGGATACTGCCAGGTGTGTATGGGGCTTTCCCAGTGTATCAGGATCCTGCCTGGTTTACATGGGGTTTTCACAGTGCATCATGGTCCTGCCAGGTGTGTATGGGGTTTTCACAGTGTATCAGTGTCTTGCCAGGTGTGTATGGGGTTTTCACCGTGTATCAGGATCCTGCCAGGTGTGCATGGGGTTTTCACAGTGTATCAGGATCCTGCCAGTTGTGTATGGGATTTTCACAGTGTATCAGTCCTGCCAGGAGTGTATGGGGTTTCACAGTGTATCAGTGTACTGCCAGGTGTGTATGGGATTTTCAATGTGTAACAGGATCCTGCCAGGTGTGAATGGGGTTTTCACAGTGTATCAGAGTACTGCCAGGTGTGTATGGGGTTTTCACATTATATCAGGGTCCTGCCGGATGTGTGTGAGGTTTTCACAGTGGATCAGGATCCTGCAGGTGTGTATGGGGTTTTCACAGTGTATCAGGATAGTGCCAGGTGTGTATGAGTTTTAACAATTTATCAGGATCCTGCCAGGATTGTATGGGGTTTTCACAGTGTATCAGGGTCCTGCCAGGTGTGTATGATGTTTTCACAGAGTATCAGGATCCTGCCAGGAGTGTATGGGGTTTTCACAGTGTATCAGGGTTCTGCCAGGTGTGCATGGGGATTTCACAGATTATTAGGGTCCTGCCATGTGTGTATGGAGTTTTCACAGTGGTTCAGGATCCTGCCAGGTGTGTATGGGGGTTTCACAGTGTATCAGGATCCTGCCAGGTGTGTATGGGGTTTCACAGTGTATCAGGATCCTGCCATGTGTATATGGGGTTTCACAGTGTATCAGGATCCTGCCAGGTGTTTATGGGGTTTCACAGTGTATCAGGATCCATCCAGATGTTAATGGGTTTTCACTGTGCATCAGGATCCTGCAAGAGGTGAATGGGGTTTCACTGTGCATCAGGATCCTGCCAGATGTGAATGGGGTTTCACTGTGCATCAGGATCCTGCCACATGTGTACGGGGTTTTCACAGTGTATCAGGAGCCTGCCAGGTGTGTATGGGTTTTCACAGTAGATCACGATCCTGCCAGGTGTGTATGGGGTTTTCAGAGTTTATCAGGATTCTGCCAGGTGTGGATGGGGGTTTCACAGTTTATCAGCATCCTGCCAGGTGTGTATGGGGGTTTTCACAGTAGATCACGATCCTGCCAGGTGTGTATGGGGTATTCAAAGTGTATCTGGATCCTGCCAGGTGTGTATGGGGTTTTCACAGTGGATCCGGCTCCTGCCACGTGTGTAAGAGGTTTTCACAGTGTATCAGGATCCTGCCAGGTGTGTAAGGGGTTTGCAGTTTATCAGTTTCCTGCCAGTTGTGTGTGGTTTTTTCACAGTTTATCAGGATCCTGCCAGGTGTGTATGGGGTTGTCACTGTGTATCAGTGTCCTGCCAGGTGTGTATGGGGTTTTCACAGTGTATCAGGGTCCTGCCAGGTGTGTATGGAGTTTTCACCGTGTATCAGTGTCCTGCCAGGTGTGTATGGGGCTTTCCCAGTGTATCAGGATCATGCAGGTGTGTATGGGGTTTTCACAGTGTATCAGTGTCCTGCCAGGTGTGCATGGGGTTTTCACAAGTGTATCAGGATCCTGCCAGGTGTGTATGGGGTTTTCACAGTGTATCAGTGTCCTGCCAGGTGTGTATCGTGTTTTCACAGTGCATCGGGATCCTGCCAGGTGTGTTTGGGTTTTCACAGTGTATCACGATCCTGCCAGGTGTATATGGGGATTCACAGAGTATCAGGATCCTGCCAGGTGTGTATGGGGGTTTCACAGTGTATCAGGATCCTGCCAGATGTGAATGGGTTTTCACTGTGCATCAGGATCCTGCCAGATGTGAATGGGGTTTCACTGTGCATCAGGATCCTGCCAGATGTGAATGGGGTTTCACTGTGCATCATGATCCTGCCACATGTGTACGGGGTTTTCACAGTGTATCAGGCTTCTGCCAGGTGTGTATGCTGGTTTCACAGTGTATCAGGAGCCTGCCAGGTGTGTATGGGTTTTCACAGTCGATCACGATCCTGCCAGGTGTGTATGGGGTTTTCAGAGATTATGAGGATTCTGCCAGGTGTGTATGGGGGTTTCACAGTTTATCAGCATTCTGCCAGGTGTGCATGGGGTTTTCACAGTGTATCAGGAACCTGCCAGGTGTGTATGGGGTATTCAAAGTGTATCAGGTTCCTGTCAAGTGTGTATGGGGTTTAGACAGTGGATCAGAATCCTGCCAGGTATGTATGGGGTTTTCAAAGTGGATCAGGATCCTGCCACGTGTGTGAGGGGTTTTCACAGTGTATCAAGATCCTGCCACGTGTGTATGGGGTTTCACAGCTTATCAGGATTCTGCCAGGTGTTTCTGGGGTTTTCACAGTGCATCAGGATCCTGTCAGGTGTGCATGTGGGTTTCACAGTTTATCAGGATCCTGCCATGTGTGTATGGGGTTTTCACAGTGTATCAGTATCCTGCCAGGTGTGTACGGGGTTTTCACAGTGTATCAGGATCCTGCCAGGAGTGCCAGGGGTTTTCACAGTGTATCAGGGTCCTGCCAGGTGTGTATGGGGTTTTCACAGTTTATCAGTGTCCTGCCAGGTGTGTATGGAGTTTTGACAGTGGTTCAGGATCCTGCCAGGTGTGTATGGGGGTTTCACAGTTTATGAGGATCCTGCCAGGTGTGTATGGGGTTTCACAGTGTATCAGGAACCTGCCAGGTGTGTATCGGGTTTTCACAGTGTATCAGTGCCCTGCCAGTTGTGTATGGGGTTTTCACAGTGTAACGGGATACTGCCAGGTGTGTTTGGGGTTTTCAAAGTGTATCACTATCCTGTCAAGTGTGTATGGGGTTTTCACAGTGTATCAGGTTCCTGCCAGGTGTGCATGGGGCTTTCCCAGTGTATCAGGATCCTGACAGGTGTGTGTGGGGTTTTCACAGTGTATCAGGGACCTGTCAGTTGTGTGGGGTTTTCACAAGTGTATCAGGATCCTGCCAGGTGTGTATGGTGTTTTCACAGTGAATCAGGGTCCTGCCAGGTTTGTATGGGTTTTCACAGTGGATCATGATTCTGCCAATTGTGTACGCGGATTGACAGTGTATCAGGGTCCGGCCAAAGGTGTATGGGGTTTTCACAGTGTATCAGGATCCTGCCAGATGTGTCTGGGGTTTCACAGTGCATCAAGATCCTGCCAGGTGTGAATGGGGTTTCACAGTGTATCAGGATACTGCCAGATGTGTATGGGGGTATCACAATGGATCAGGATCCTGCCAGTTGTGTATGGGGTTTTCACAGTGTATCAGGATCCTGCCAGGTGTGTATGGGTTTTCACAGTGGATCAGGATTATGCCAGGTGTGCATGGGGTTTTCACAGTTTATCAGGGTCCTGCCAGGTGTGTATGGGGTTTTCACAGTTTATCAGGATCCTGCCAGGTGTGTGTGAGGTTTTCACAATGTGTCAGGATCCTGCCAGGTGTGTATGGGCTTTCACAGTGTCTCAGGATCCTGCCAGGAGTGTATGGGGTTTTTACAGTGTATCAGGATCCTGCCAGGAGTGTCTGGGGTTTTCACTGTGCATCAGGATCCTGCCAGATGTGAATGGGGTTTCACTGTGCATCAGGATCCTGCCAGATGTGAATGGGGTTTCACTGTGCATCATGATCCTGCCACATGTGTACGGGGTTTTCACAGTGTATCAGGCTTCTGCCAGGTGTGTATGCTGGTTTCACAGTGTATCAGGAGCCTGCCAGGTGTGTATGGGTTTTCACAGTCGATCACGATCCTGCCAGGTGTGTATGGGGTTTTCAGAGATTATGAGGATTCTGCCAGGTGTGTATGGGGGTTTCACAGTTTATCAGCATTCTGCCAGGTGTGCATGGGGTTTTCACAGTGTATCAGGAACCTGCCAGGTGTGTATGGGGTATTCAAAGTGTATCAGGTTCCTGTCAAGTGTGTATGGGGTTTAGACAGTGGATCAGAATCCTGCCAGGTATGTATGGGGTTTTCAAAGTGGATCAGGATCCTGCCACGTGTGTGAGGGGTTTTCACAGTGTATCAGGATCCTGCCACGTGTGTATGGGGTTTCACAGCTTATCAGGATTCTGCCAGGTGTTTATGGGGTTTTCACAGTGCATCAGGATCCTGTCAGGTGTGCATGTGGGTTTCACAGTTTATCAGGATCCTGCCATGTGTGTATGGGGTTTTCACAGTGTATCAGTATCCTGCCAGGTGTGTACGGGGTTTTCACAGTGTATCAGGGTCCTGCCAGGTGTGCATGGGGTTTTCACAGTGTATCAGGATCCTGCCAGGTGTGTATGGTGTTTTCACCGTGTATCATGGTCCTGCCAGGTGTGTATGGGATTTCACAGTGTATCAGGGTCCTGCCAGGTGTGTCTGGGGATTTCACAGTGTATCAGGATACTGCCAGAATTGTATGGGGTTTTCACATTGTATCAGGATCCTGCCAGGTGTGTATGGGGTTTTCACAGTGTATCAGGGTCCTGCCAGATCTGCATGGGGTTTTCACATTGCATCAGGATCCTGCCAGATGTGTCTGGGGTTTCACAGTGTACCTAGATCCTGCCAGGTGTGTATGGAGTTCACAATGTGTCAGGATTCCGCCAGATGTGCATTGGGGTTTCACAGTGTATCAGGATCCTGCCAGTTGTGTATGGGGTTTTCACAGTGTATCAGGATCCTGCCAGGAGTGTATGGGGGTTTCACAGTGTATAAGTATCCTGCCAGGTGTGTATGGGGTTTCACAGTGGATCAGGATCCTGCCAGGTGTCTATGGGGTTTCACAGTGTATCAGTGTCCTGCCAGATGTGTATGGGGTTTTCACAGTGTATCAGAAACCAGCCAGGTGTGTATGGGGTTTTCACAGTGTATCAGGGTCCAGCCAGGTGTGTATGGGGTTTCACAGTGTATCAGTATCCTGCCAGGTGTGTATGGGGTTTTAACAGCATATCAGGATCCTGCCAGGTGTGTATGGGGTTTACACAGAGTATCAGGATCCTGCCAGGTGTGTATGGGGTTTCGCTGTGGATCAGGATCCTGCCAGGTGTGTATAGGGTTTTCACAGTGTATCAGTGACCTGCCAGGTGTGTGTGGTGTTTTCACAGTGTATCAGGATCCTGCCAGGAGTGCCAGGGGTTTTCACAGTGTATCAGGGTCCTGCCAGGTGTGTATGGGGTTTTCACAGTTTATCAGTGTCCTGCCAGGTGTGTATGGAGTTTTGACAGTGGTTCAGGATCCTGCCAGTTGTGTATGGGGGTTTCACAGTTTATGAGGATCCTGCCAGGTGTGTATGGGGTTTCACAGTGTTTCAGGAACCTGCCAGGTGTGTATCGGGTTTTCACAGTGTATCAGTGCCCTGCCAGTTGTGTATGGGGTTTTCACAGTGTAACGGGATACTGCCAGGTGTGTTTGGGGTTTTCAAAGTGTATCACTATCCTGTCAAGTGTGTATGGGGTTTTCACAGTGTATCAGGTTCCTGCCAGGTGTGCATGGGGCTTTCCCAGTGTATCAGGATCCTGACAGGTGTGTGTGGGGTTTTCACAGTGTATCCGGGACCTGTCAGTTGTGTGGGGTTTTCACAAGTGTATCAGGATCCTGCCAGGTGTGTATGGTGTTTTCACAGTGAATCAGGGTCCTGCCAGGTTTGTATGGGTTTTCACAGTGGATCATGATTCTGCCAATTGTGTACGCGGATTGACAGTGTATCAGGGTCCGGCCAAAGGTGTATGGGGTTTTCACAGTGTATCAGGATCCTGCCAGATGTGTCTGGGGTTTCACAGTGCATCAAGATCCTGCCAGGTGTGAATGGGGTTTCACAGTGTATCAGGATACTGCCAGATGTGTATGGGGGTATCACAATGGATCAGGATCCTGCCAGTTGTGTATGGGGTTTTCACAGTGTATCAGGATCCTGCCAGGTGTGTATGGGTTTTCACAGTGGATCAGGATTCTGCCAGGTGTGCATGGGGTTTTCACAGTTTATCAGGGTCCTGCCAGGTGTGTATGGGGTTTTCACAGTTTATCAGGATCCTGCCAGGTGTGTGTGAGGTTTTCACAATGTGTCAGGATCCTGCCAGGTGTGTATGGGGTTTCACAGTGTCTCAGGATCCTGCCAGGAGTGTATGGGGTTTTTACAGTGTATCAGGATCCTGCCAGGAGTGTCTGGGGTTTTCACAGTGTATCAGTGTCCTGCCAGGTGTGTATGGGGTTTTCACAGTTTATCACTGTCCTGCCAGGTGTGTCAGGAGTTTTCACAGTGGTTCAGGATCCTGCCAGCTGTGGCTTGGGTTTTCACAGTGTATCAGGATCCTGTCAGATGTGTTTGGGGTTTCACAGTATATCAGGATGCTGCCGGGTGTGTATGGGTTTTTCACAGAGCATCAGGAACCTGCCAGATGTGTATGGGGCTTCACAGTGTATCAGGTTCCTGCCATGTGTGTATGGGGTTTACACAGTGCATCAGGATCCTGCCAGATGTGTATGGGGATTTCACATTGCATCCGCATCCTTCCAGGTGTGCATGTGGTTTCACAGTGTTTCAGGATCGTTCCAGGTGTGTAAGGGGTTTTCATAGTGTAACAGGATCCTGCCAGGTGTGTATGCGGTTTTCACAGTGTATCAGGGTCCTGCCAGGTGTGCATGGGGATTTCACAGTGCATCAGGCTCCTGCCAGGTGTGTTTCGGGATTTGCAGTGTATCAGTGTCCTGCCAGGTGTGTATGGGGTTTCACAGTGGATCATGATCCTGCAAGGTGTGCATGTGGTTTTCACAGTGTATCAGGATCCTGCCAGGTGTGTCCGGCGTTTCACAGTGATTAAGGCTCCTGCCTGAAGTGCATGGGGTTTTCACAGTGTATCAGGATCCTGCCAGGTGTGTATGGGGTTTCAAAGTGTATCAGGACACAGACAGGTGTGTACGGGGTTTTCACAGTGTATCATGGTCCTGCCAGGTGTGTATGGGGTTTCACAGTGTATCAGGATCCTGCCAGGTGTGTATCGGGTTTTCACAGTGTATCAGGTTCCTGCCAGGTGTGTATGGGGTTTTCACAGTATATCAGGATCTTCCCAGGTGTGTATGAGGGTTTCACAGTGCATCAGGATCCTGCCAGGTGTGTATGGGGTTTTCACAGTGTATCAGGCTCCTGCCATGTGTGTATGCGTTTTTCACAGTGTAACAAAATCCTGCCAGGTTTGAATGGGGTTTTCACAGGATATCAGGGTTTTGCCAGGTGTGTATGGGGTTTTCACAGTGTATCAGGATCCTGCCAGGTGTGTATGGGGTTTTCACAGTGTATCAGCGTCCTGCCAGGTGTCTATGCTTTTTTCACAGTGTATCAGGATCCTGCCAGGTGTCAATGGGGTTGTCAGAGTGTATCAGGATCCTCCCAGGTGTGTATGAGGTTCTCACAGTGTATCAGGGTCCCGCCAGGTGTGTATGGGATTTTCACAGTGTATCAGTGCCCTGCCAGGTGTTTATGGTGTTTTCACAGTGTACGGGATCCTGCCAGGTGTGTATGGGGTTTCGCAGTGTATCAGGGTCCTGCCAGGTGTGTATGGGGTTTTCACAGTGTATCAGGACCCTGCCAGGTATGTATGGGGTTTTCACAGTGTCTCAGGGTCCTGCCAGGTGTGTGTGGGGTTTTCACAAGTGTATCAGTATCCTGCCAGGTGTGTATGGGGTTTTCACTGTGTATCAGGGTCCTGCCAGGTGTGTATGGTGTTTTCACTGTGTATCGGGATCCTGCCTGGTGTGTATGCGGTTTCACAGTGTATGAGGGTCCTTACAGGTGTGTATGGGGTTTTCACAGTGTATCAGGATCATGCCTGGTGTGTACGGGGTTTTACAATGTATCAGGGTCCTGCCAGGTGTGCATGGGGATTTCACAGTGCATCAGGTTCCTGCCAGGTGTGTTTCGGGCTTTGCAGTGTATCAGTGTCCTGCCAGGTGTGTATGGGGTTTCACAGTGGATCATGATCCTGACAGGTGTGCATGTGGTTTTCACAGTGTATCAGGATCCTGCCAGGTGTGTACGGCGTTTCACAGTGGATCAGGCTCCTGCCTGGAGTGCATGGGGTTTTCACAGTGTATCAGGATCCTGCCAGGTGTGCATGGGGTTTCAAAGTGTATCAGGACACAGACAGGTGTGTACGGGGTTTTCACAGTGTATCATGGTCCTGCCAGGTGTGTATGGGATTTCACAGTGTATCAGGATCCTGCCAGGTGTGTATGGGGTTTTCACAGTGTATCAGGGTCCTGCCAGGTGTGTATGGGGTTTTCACAGTGTATCAGGATCCTACCAGGTGTGTATGAGGGTTTCACAGTGCATCAGGATTCTGCCAGGGATGTATGGGGTTTTCACAGTGTATCAGGCTCCTGCCATGTGTGTATGCGTTTTTCACAGTGTAACAAAATCCTGCCAGGTTTGAATGGGGTTTTCACAGTATATCAGGGTACTGGCAGGTGTGTATGGGGTTTTCACTGTGTATCAGGATCCTGCCAAGTGTGTATGGGGTTTTCACTGTGGATCAGGGTCCTGCCAGGTTTCTATGCGGTTTTCACAGTGTATCAGGATCCTGCCAGGTGTGAATGGGGTTGTCAGAGTATATCAGGATCCTCCCAGGTGTGTATGAGGTTCTCACAGTGTATCAGGGTCCCGCCAGGTGTGTATGGGGTTTTCACAGTGTATCAGTGCCCTGCCAGGTGTTTATGGTGTTTTCACAGTGTATCGGGATCCTGCCAGGTGTGTATGGGGTTTCACAGTGTATCAGGGCCCTGCCAGGTGTGTATGGGGTTTTCACAGTGTATCAGGACCCTGCCAGGTATGTATGGGGTTTTCACAGTGTCTCAGGGTCCTGCCAGGTGTGTGTGGGGTTTTCACAAGTGTATCAGTATCCTGCCAGGTGTGTATGGGGTTTTCACAGTTATCAGGGTCCTGCCAGGTGTGTATGGGGTTTTCACAGTGTATCAGGCTCCTGCCATGTGTGTATGCGTTTTTCACAGTGTAACAAAATCCTGCCAGGTTTGAATGGGGTTTTCACAGGATATCAGGGTTTTGCCAGGTGTGTATGGGGTTTTCACAGTGTATCAGGATCCTGCCAGGTGTGTATGGGGTTTTCACAGTGTATCAGCGTCCTGCCAGGTGTCTATGCTTTTTTCACAGTGTATCAGGTTCCTGCCAGGTGTGAATGGGGTTGTCAGAGTGTATCAGGATCCTCCCAGGTGTGTATGAGGTTCTCACAGTGTATCAGGGTCCCGCCAGGTGTGTATGGGATTTTCACAGTGTATCAGTGCCCTGCCAGGTGTTTATGGTGTTTTCACAGTGTACGGGATCCTGCCAGGTGTGTATGGGGTTTCGCAGTGTATCAGGGTCCTGCCAGGTGTGTATGGGGTTTTCACAGTGTATCAGGACCCTGCCAGGTATGTATGGGGTTTTCACAGTGTCTCAGGGTCCTGCCAGGTGTGTGTGGGGTTTTCACAAGTGTATCAGTATCCTGCCAGGTGTGTATGGGGTTTTCACTGTGTATCAGGGTCCTGCCAGGTGTGTATGGTGTTTTCACTGTGTATCGGGATCCTGCCTGGTGTGTATGCGGTTTCACAGTGTATGAGGGTCCTTACAGGTGTGTATGGGGTTTTCACAGTGTATCAGGATCATGCCTGGTGTGTACGGGGTTTTACAATGTATCAGGGTCCTGCCAGGTGTGCATGGGGATTTCACAGTGCATCAGGTTCCTGCCAGGTGTGTTTCGGGCTTTGCAGTGTATCAGTGTCCTGCCAGGTGTGTATGGGGTTTCACAGTGGATCATGATCCTGACAGGTGTGCATGTGGTTTTCACAGTGTATCAGGATCCTGCCAGGTGTGTACGGCGTTTCACAGTGGATCAGGCTCCTGCCTGGAGTGCATGGGGTTTTCACAGTGTATCAGGATCCTGCCAGGTGTGCATGGGGTTTCAAAGTGTATCAGGACACAGACAGGTGTGTACGGGGTTTTCACAGTGTATCATGGTCCTGCCAGGTGTGTATGGGATTTCACAGTGTATCAGGATCCTGCCAGGTGTGTATGGGGTTTTCACAGTGTATCAGGGTCCTGCCAGGTGTGTATGGGGTTTTCACAGTGTATCAGGATCCTACCAGGTGTGTATGAGGGTTTCACAGTGCATCAGGATTCTGCCAGGGATGTATGGGGTTTTCACAGTGTATCAGGCTCCTGCCATGTGTGTATGCGTTTTTCACAGTGTAACAAAATCCTGCCAGGTTTGAATGGGGTTTTCACAGTATATCAGGGTACTGGCAGGTGTGTATGGGGTTTTCACTGTGTATCAGGATCCTGCCAAGTGTGTATGGGGTTTTCACTGTGGATCAGGGTCCTGCCAGGTTTCTATGCGGTTTTCACAGTGTATCAGGATCCTGCCAGGTGTGAATGGGGTTGTCAGAGTATATCAGGATCCTCCCAGGTGTGTATGAGGTTCTCACAGTGTATCAGGGTCCCGCCAGGTGTGTATGGGGTTTTCAGAGTGTATCAGTGCCCTGCCAGGTGTTTATGGTGTTTTCACAGTGTATCGGGATCCTGCCAGGTGTGTATGGGGTTTCACAGTGTATCAGGGCCCTGCCAGGTGTGTATGGGGTTTTCACAGTGTATCAGGACCCTGCCAGGTATGTATGGGGTTTTCACAGTGTCTCAGGGTCCTGCCAGGTGTGTGTGGGGTTTTCACAAGTGTATCAGTATCCTGCCAGGTGTGTATGGGGTTTTCACAGTGTATCAGGGTCCTGCCAGGTGTGTATGGTGTTTTCACTGTGTATCGGGATCCTGCATGGTGTGTATGGGGTTTCACAGTGTATCAGGGTCCTTACAGGTGTGTATGGGGTTTTCACAGTGTATCAGGATCATGCCTGGTGTGTACGGGGTTTCACAATGTATCAGGGTCCTGCCAGGTGTGTATGGGGTTTTCACAGTGTATCAGGATCCTGCCAGGTGTGTATGGGGATTCACAGAGTATCAGGGTCCTGCCAGGTGTGCATGTGGTTTTCACAGTGTATCCGGATCCTGCCAGGTTTGCATGGGGTTTCAAAGTGTATCAGGACACAGACAGGTGTGTACGGGGTTTTCACAGTGTATCATGGTCCTGCCAGGTGTGTATGGGGTTTCACAGTGTATCAGGATCCTGCCAGGTGTGTATGGGGTTTTCACAGTGTATCAGGGTCCTGCCAGGTGTGTATGGGGTTTTCACAGTGTATCAGGATCCTACCAGGTGTGTATGAGGGTTTCACAGTGCATCAGGATTCTGCCAGGGAT
This sequence comes from Heterodontus francisci, assembly GCF_036365525.1. Classification (NCBI taxonomy): domain Eukaryota; kingdom Metazoa; phylum Chordata; class Chondrichthyes; order Heterodontiformes; family Heterodontidae; genus Heterodontus; species Heterodontus francisci. The sequence continues at coordinate 11,206,707 of NW_027140867.1, read as the reverse complement.
GTCTGGGGTTTTCACAGTGTATCAGGCTCCTGCCATGTGTGTATGCGTTTTTCACAGTGTAACAAAATCCTGCCAGGTTTGAATGGGGTTTTCACAGTATATCAGGGTACTGGCAGGTGTGTATGGGGTTTTCACTGTGTATCAGGATCCTGCCAAGTGTGTATGGGGTTTTCACTGTGGATCAGGGTCCTGCCAGGTTTCTATGCGGTTTTCACAGTGTATCAGGATCCTGCCAGGTGTGAATGGGGTTGTCAGAGTATATCAGGATCCTCCCAGGTGTGTATGAGGTTCTCACAGTGTATCAGGGTCCCGCCAGGTGTGTATGGGGTTTTCACAGTGTATCAGTGCCCTGCCAGGTGTTTATGGTGTTTTCACAGTGTATCGGGATCCTGCCAGGTGTGTATGGGGTTTCACAGTGTATCAGGGCCCTGCCAGGTGTGTATGGGGTTTTCACAGTGTATCAGGACCCTGCCAGGTATGTATGGGGTTTTCACAGTGTCTCAGGGTCCTGCCAGGTGTGTGTGGGGTTTTCACAAGTGTATCAGTATCCTGCCAGGTGTGTATGGGGTTTTCACAGTGTATCAGGGTCCTGCCAGGTGTGTATGGTGTTTTCACTGTGTATCGGGATCCTGCATGGTGTGTATGGGGTTTCACAATGTCTCAGGGTCCTTACAGGTGTGTATGGGGTTTTCACAGTGTATCAGGATCATGCCTGGTGTGTACGGGGTTTCACAATGTATCAGGGTCCTGCCAGGTGTGTATGGGGTTTTCACAGTGTATCAGGATCCTGCCAGGTGTGTATGGGGATTCACAGAGTATCAGGGTCCTGCCAGGTGTGTATGGGGTTTTCACAGTGTATCAGGATACTGCCAGGTGTGTAAGGGGATTCACAGTGTATCAGGATCCTGCCAGGTGCATAAGGGGATTCAAAGTGTATCTGAGTCCTGCCAGGTGTGTATGGGGTTTTCACAGTGTATCAGTATCCTGCCAGGTTTGTATGGGGTTTCACAGTGTATCAAGATCCTGCCAGGTGTGTATGGGGGTTTCACAGTGGATCAGGATCCTGCCAGGTGCATATGGGGATTGTACAGTGTATCAGGGCCCTGCAAGGTGTGTATGGGGTTTTCACAGTGCATCAGGATCCTGCCAGATGTGTCTGGGGTTTCACAGTGTATCAGGATCCTGCCAGGTGTGTATGGGGTTTCACAGTGTATCAGGATCCAGCCAGATGTGTATGGGGGTTTCACAGTGGATCAGGATCCTGCCAGTTGAGTATGGGGTTTTCACAGTGTATCAGGATGCTGCCAGGTGTGTATGTGGTTTCACAGTGGATCAGGATACTGCCAGGTGCGTATGGGGTTTCACACTGGATCAGGATCCTGCCAGGAGTGTATGGGGTTTTCACAGTGTATCAGGGTCCTGCCAGGTGTGTATGGGGTTTTCACAGTATATCAGGTTCCTGCCAGGAAGGTATGGGGTTGTCACAGTGTATCAGGGTCCTGCCAGGTTTGTATGGGGTTTTCACAGTGTATCGGTTTCCTGCCAGGAGGGTATGGGGTTTTTACAGTGTATCAGGGTCCTGCCAGTTGTGAATTGGGTTTTCAGAGTGTATCAGAATCCTGCCAGGTGTTTATGGAGTTTTCACAGTGGATCAGGATCCTGCCAGGTGTGTATGGGGGTTTCACAGTGTATCAGGATCCTGCCACGTGTGTATGGTGTTTCACAGTGCATCAGGATTCTGCCAGGTGTGTATGGGGTTTCACAGTGTATCAGGATCCTGCCAGGTGTGTATGGGGTTTCACAGTGTATCAGGATCCTGCCAGATGTGAATGGGGTTTGACTGTGCATCAGGATCCTGCCAGATGTGATTGGGGTTTCACTGTGCATCAGCAATCTGCCAGGTTTGTACGGGGTTTTCACAGTGTATCAGTATCCTGCCAGGTGTGTATGGGTTTTCACAGTATATCAGGATACTGCCAGGTGTGTATGGGGGTTTCACAGTTTATCAGCATCCTGCCAGGTGTGTATGGGTGTTTCACAGTTTATCAGCATCCTGCCAGGTGTGCATGCGGTTTTCAAAGTGGATCAGGATCCTGCCAGGTGTGTATGGGGTTTTCACAGTGGATCAGGGTCCTGCCAGGTGTGTATGGGGTTTCCACAGTGTATCAGGATGCTGCCACGTGTGTATGGGGTTTCACAGTTTATTAGGTTCCTGCCACGTGTGTATGGGGTTTTCACAGAGTATCATGATCCTGCCAGGTGTGTATGTTGGTTTCACAGTGTATCAGAATCCTGCCAGGTGTGTATGTGGGTTTCACTGTTTATCAGGATCCTGCCTGGTCTGTATGGGGTTTCACATTGGATCAGGATCCTGCCACGTGTGTGTGGGGTCTTCACAGTGTATCAGGATCCTTCCTGATGTGCATGGGGGTTTCACACTTCATCAGGATCCTGCCACGTGTGTATGGGGTTTTCACAGTGTACCAGGATCCTGTAAGGTGTGTTTGGGCGTTTCACAATTTATCAGAATCCTGCCAGATGTGTATGGGGTTTCACAGTGTATCAGGATCCTGCCAGGTGTGTATCGGCTTTTCACAGCATATCCGGATCCTGCCAGGTGTGTATGGTGTTTTCACAGTGTATCAGTGTCCTGCCAGGTCTGTATGGGGTTTTCACAGTGTAACATTATCCTGCCATTTGTGAATGGGCTTTTCACAGTGCATCAGGGTCCTGCCAGGTGTGTATGGGGTTTTCACAGTATATCAGGCTCCTGCCAGGTGTGTATGGCGTTTTCAAAGTGTATCAGTATCCTTCCAGGTGTGTATGGGGTTTTCACAGTGTATCAGGTTCCTGCCAGGTGTGTATGGGGTGTTCCCGGTGTATCAGAATCCTGACAGGTGTGCATGGGGTTTCACAGTGTATCAGTTTCCTGACAGGTGTGTATGGGGTTTTCACAAGTGTATCAGGATCCTGCCAGGTGTGGATGGTGTTTTCACAGTGTATCAAGGTCCTGCCAGGTTTGTATGGGGTTTTCACAGTGTATCAGGATTCTGCCAGGAGTGTACGCGGTATTCACAGTGTATCAGGATCCTGCCAGATGTGTCTGGGGTTTCACAGTGAATCAAGATCCTGCCACGTGTGCATGTGGTTTTTCAGTGTATCAGGATACTGCCAGATGTGTATGGGGGTTTCACAGTGTATCAGGATCCTGCCAGTTGTGTATGGGGTTTTCACAGTGTATCAGGATCCTACCAGGTGTATATGTGTTTTCACAGTGGATCAGGATTCTGCCAGGTTTGCTTGGGGTTTTTACAGTTTATCGGGGTCCTGCCAGGTGTGTATGGGGTTTTCACAGTGGATCTGGATCTTGCCAGGTGTGTATGGGGTTTTCACAGTGTATCAGGATCCTGCCAGGTGTGTATGGGGTTTTCACAGTGTACCAGGATCCTGCCAGGTGTGTTTGGGCGTTTCACAATTTATCAGAATCCTGCCAGATGTGTATGGGGTTTCACAGTGTATCAGGATCCTGCCAGGTGTGTATCGGCTTTTCACAGCATATCCGGATCCTGCCAGGTGTGTATGGTGTTTTCACAGTGTATCAGTGTCCTGCCAGGTCTGTATGGGGTTTTCACAGTGTAACATTATCCTGCCATTTGTGAATGGGCTTTTCACAGTGCATCAGGGTCCTGCCAGGTGTGTATGGGGTTTTCACAGTGTATCAGGATCCTGCCAGGTGTGTATGGGGTTTTCACAGTGTATCAGGGCCCTGCCAATTGTGTATGGGGTTTTCTCAGTGTATCAGGCTCCTGCCAGGTGTGTATGGCGTTTTCAAAGTGTATCAGTATCCTTCCAGGTGTGTATGGGGTTTTCACAGTGTATCAGGTTCCTGCCAGGTGTGTATGGGGTGTTCCCGGTGTATCAGGATCCTGACAGGTGTGCATGGGGTTTCACAGTGTATCAGTTTCCTGACAGGTGTGTATGGGGTTTTCACAAGTGTATCAGGATCCTGCCAGGTGTGTATGGTGTTTTCACAGTGTATCAAGGTCCTGCCAGGTTTGTATGGGGTTTTCACAGTGTATCAGGATTCTGCCAGGAGTGTACGCGGTATTCACAGTGTATCAGGATCCTGCCAGATGTGTCTGGGGTTTCACAGTGAATCAAGATCCTGCCACGTGTGTATGTGTTTTTTCAGTGTATCAGGATACTGCCAGATGTGTATGGGGGTTTCACAGTGTATCAGGATCCTGCCAGTTGTGTATGGGGTTTTCACAGTGTATCAGGATCCTACCAGGTGTATATGTGTTTTCACAGTGGATCAGGATTCTGCCAGGTGTGCTTGAGGTTTTTACAGTTTATCAGGGTCCTGCCAGGTGTGTATGGGGTTTTCACAGTGGATCTGGATCTTGCCAGGTGTGTATGGGGTTTTCACAGTGTATCAGGATCCTGCCAGGTGTGTATGGGGTTTCACAGTGTATCAGGATCCTGCCAGGAGTGTATGGGGTTTTCACAGTGTATCAGAATCCTGTCGGGAGTGTATGGGGTATTCAGAGTGTATCAGGGTCCTGCCACGTGTGTCTGGGGTTTTCACAGTTTATAAGTGTCCTGCCAGGTGTGTAAGGAGTTTTCACAGTGGTTCAGGATCCTGCCAGGTGTGTATGGGGGTTTCTCAGTTTATCAGGATCCTGTCAGATGTGTTTGGGGCTTCACAGTGTATCAGGATCCTGCCACGTGTGTATGGGGTTTTCACAGAGCATCAGGATCCTGCCAGATGTGTATGGGGTTTCACAGTGTATCAGGATCCTGCCACGTGTGCATGGAGTTTTAACAGAGTATCAGGGCCCTGCAAGGTGTGTATGGGGTTTTCACAGTGTATCAGTATCCTGCCAGGTGTGTGTGGGGTTTCACAGTGTATCAAGATCCTGCCAGGTGTGTATGGGGGTTTCACAGTGGATCAGGATCCTGCCAGGTGCATCTGGGGATTTCACAGTGTATCAGCGCCCTGCAAGCTTTGCATGGGGTTTTCACAGTGCATCAGGATCCTGCCAGATGTGTCTGGGGTTTCACAGTGGATCAGGATCCTGCGAGGTGTGTATGGGCTTTCACAGTGTATCAGGATCCTGCCAGATGTGTATGGGGGTTTCATAGTGGATCAGGATCCTGCCAGGTGTGTATGGGGTTTTCACAGTGTATCAGGATCCTACCAGTTGTGTATGAGGGTTTCACAGTGCTTCAGGATCCTGCCAGGTGTGTATGGGGTTTTCACAGTGTATCAGGGTCCTGCCAGGTGTGTATGCGTTTTTCACAGTGTAACAAATCCTGCCAGGTTTGAATGGGGTTTTCACAGTATATCAGGGTACTGCCAGGTGTGTATGGGGTTTTCTCAGTGTATCAGGATCCTGCCAGTTGTGTATGGGGTTTTCACAGTGTATCAGGGTCCTGCCAGGTGTCTATGCGGTTTTCACAGTGTATCAGGATCCTGCCAGGTGTGAATGGGGTTTTCAGAGTGTATCAGGGTCCTGCCAGGTGTGTATGGTGTTTTCACAGTGTATCAGTGCCCTGCCACGTGTTTATGGTGTTTTCACAGTGTATCGGGATCCTGCCAGGTGTGTATGTGGTTTCACAGTGTATCAGGGTCCTTCCAGGTGTGTATGGGGTTTTCACAGTGTATCAGGACCCTGCCAGGTGTGTATGGGGTTTTCACAGTGTCTCAGGGTCCTGCCAGGTGTGTATGGGGTTTTCACAAGTGTATCAGTAACCTGCCAGGTGTGTATGGGGTTTTCACAGTGTATCAGGGTCCTGCCAGGTGTGTATGGTGTTTTCACGGTGTACCGGAATCCTGCCTGGTGTGTATGCGGTTTCACAGTGTATCAGGGTCCTGCCAGGTGTGTATGGGGTTTTCACAGTGGATCTGGATCTTGCCAGGTGTGTATGGGGTTTTCACAGTGTATCAGGATCCTGCCAGTTGTGTATGGGGTTTCACAGTGTATCAGGATCCTGCCAGGAGTGTATGGGGTTTTCACAGTGTATCAGAATCCTGTCGGGAGTGTATGGGGTATTCAGAGTGTATCAGGGTCCTGCCACGTGTGTCTGGGGTTTTCACAGTTTATTAGTGTCCTGCCAGGTGTGTAAGGAGTTTTCACAGTGGTTCAGGATCCTGCCAGGTGTGTATGGGGGTTTCTCAGTTTATCAGGATCCTGTCAGATGTGTTTGGGGCTTCACAGTGTATCAGGATCCTGCCACGTGTGTATGGGGTTTTCACAGTGTATCAGGGTCCTGCCAGGTGTGTATGGGGTTTTCACAGTGTATCAGGTTCCTACCAGGAGTGTATGGGGTTTTCACAGTGTATCAGGGTCCTGGCAGGTGTGTATGGGGTTTTCACAGTGTATCGGCATCCTGCCAAGTGTGGATGGGGTTTCACAGTGTCTCAGGGTCCTGCCAGGTGATTATTGGGTTTTCGCAGTGTATCAGGCTCCTGCCAGGTGTGGACGGGGATTCACAGTGTATCACTGTCCTGCCAGGTGTGTGTGGGGTTTTGACAGTGTGTCAGGATCCTGCCAGGTGTGTATGGGTTTTCACAGTATATCAGGATCCTGCCAGGTGTGTATGGGGTTTTCAGAGTTTATCAGAATCCTGCCAGGTGTGTATGGGGTTTTCACAGTGGATCAGGATCCTGCCTGGTGTGTATGGGGTTTTCACAGTGTATCTGGATCCTGCCAGGTATGTATGGGGATTTCACATTGCATCAGGATCCTTCCAGATGTGTTTGGGGGTTGCACAGTGTATCAGAATCCTGCCAGGAGTGTATGGGGTTTCAGAGTGTATCAGGATCCTGCTAGGTGTATATGGGGTTTTCACAGTGTATCAGGATCCTGCCAGGTGTGTATGGGGATTTCACATTGCATCAGGATCCTTCCAGATGTGTATGGGGGTTGCACAGTGTATCAGAATCCGGCCAGGAGTGTATGGGGTTTCAGAGTGTATCAGGATCCTGCCAGATGTGTATGGGGTTTTCACAGTGGATCAGGATCCTTCCAGGAGTGTTTGGGTTTTCACAGTGTATCAGGATCCTGCCAGATGTGTATGGTGTTTCACAGTGGATCAGGATCCTGCCAGGTGTGTATGTGGTATTCACAGTGTATCAGGATCCTGCCAGGTGTGTATGGGGTTTCACAGTCTATCAGGATCCTGCCATGTGTGCATGGGGGTTTCACAGCGGATCAGGATACTGCCAGTTGTGTATGGGGTTTTCACAGTGTATCAGGATCCTGACAGGTGTGTATGGGGTTTTCACAGTGTATCGGGTTCCTGCCAGGTGTGTATGGGGATTCACAGTGGATCATGATCCTGCCAGGAGTGCATGTGGTTTTTACAGTGTATCAGGATCCTGCCAGGTGTATATGGGGTTATAACAGTGTAAAAGGTGATCAGGATCCTGCCAGGTGTGTATGTGGTATTCACAGTGTATCAGGATCCTGCCAGGTGTGTATGGGGTTTCACAGTCTATCAGGATCCTGCCATGTGTGCATGGGGGTTTCACAGCGGATCAGGATACTGCCAGTTGTGTATGGGGTTTTCACAGTGTATCAGGATCCTGACAGGTGTGTATGGGGTTTTCACAGTGTATCAGGATTCTACCAGGTGTGTATGAGGGTTTCACAGTGCATCAGGATCCTGCCAGGTGTGTATGGGGATTTCGCAGTGTATCAGTGTCCTGTCAGGTGTGTATGGGCTTTTCACACTGTAACAGGTTCCTGCCAGGTATGAATGGGGTTTTCACTGTTTATCAGGATCCTGCCTGGTGTGTATGGTGTTTTCACAGTGTATCAGGATCCTGACAGGTGTGTATGTGGGTGTCACTGTTTATCAGGATCCTGCCTGGTGTGCTTGGGGTTTTCACAGTGTATCAGGATCCTGCCAGGTGAGTATGTGGGTTTCACAGTGTATCAGGATCCTGCCAGGTGTGTATGTGGGTTTCGCAGTTTATCAGGATCCTGCCTGGTCTTTATGGGGTTTCACAGTGGATCAGGATCCTGCCACGTGTGTGTGGGGATTTCACAGTGTATCAGGATCCTGCCAGGTGTGTATGGGGATTTCACATTGCATCAGTATCCTTCCAGATGTGTATGGGGGTTGCACAGTGTATCAGAATCCGGCCAGGAGTGTATGGGGTTTCAGAGTGTATCAGGATCCTGCCAGATGTGTATGGGGTTTTCACAGTGGATCAGGATCCTTCCAGGAGTGTTTGGGTTTTCACAGTGTATCATGAACCTGCCAGATGTGTATGGGGTTTCACAGTGGATCAGGATCCTGCCAGGTGTGTATGTGGTTTTCACAGTGTATCAGGATCCTGCCAGGTGTGTATGGGGTTTCACAGTCTATCAGGATCCTGCCAGGTGTGCATGGGGGTTTCACAGCGGATCAGGATCCTGCCAGTTGTGTATGGGGTTTTCACAGTGTATCAGGATCCTGACAGGTGTGTATGGGGTTTTCACATTGTATTCGGTTTCCTGCCAGGTGTGTATGGGGTTATAACAGTGTAAAAGGTTCCTGCCAGGTGTGTATGGGGTTTTCACAGTGAATCAGGGCCCTGCCAGGTGTGTATGGTGATTTCACAGTGGATCATGATCCTGCCAGGAGTGCATGTGGTTTTCACAGTGTATCAGGATCCTGCCAGGTGTGTATGGCGTTTCACTGTGGATCAGGATCCTGCCTGGAGTGCATGGGGTTTTCACAGTGTATCAGGATCCTGCCAGGTGTGTATGGGGTTTCACAGTGTATCAGGACACAGACAGGTGTGTACGGGGTTTTCACAGTGTATCAGGGTCCTGCCAGGTTTGTATGGGGTTCCACAGTGTATCAGGATCCTGCCAGATTTGCATGGGGTTTTCGCAGTGTATCAGTGTCCTGTCAGGTGTGTATGGGCTTTACACACTGTAACAGGATCCTGCCAGGTATGAATGGGGTTTTCACTGTTTATCAGGATTCTGCCTGGTGTGTATGGTGTTTTCACAGTGTATTTGGATCCTGACAGGTGTGTATGTGGGTGTCACTGTTTATCAGGATCCTGCCTGGTGTGCTTGGGGTTTTCACAGTGTATCAGGATCCTGCCAGGTGAGTATGTGGGTTTCACAGTGTATCAGGATCCTGCAAGTAGTGTATGTGGGTTTCGCAGTTTATCAGGATCCTGCCTGGTCTGTATGGGGTTTCACAGTGGATCAGGATCCTGCCACGTGTGTGTGGGGATTTCACAGTGTATCAGGGTCCTGCCAGGTGTGTATGGGGATTTCACATTGCATCAGGATCCTTCCAGATGTGTATGGGGGTTGCACAGTGTATCAGAATCCGGCCAGGAGTGTATGGGGTTTCAGAGTGTATCAGGATCCTGCCAGATGTGTATGGGGTTTTCACAGTGGATCAGGATCCTTCCAGGAGTGTTTGGGTTTTCACAGTGTATCATGAACCTGCCAGATGTGTATGGGGTTTCACAGTGGATCAGGATCCTGCCAGGTGTGTATGTGGTTTTCACAGTGTATCAGGATCCTGCCAGGTGTGTATGGGGTTTCACAGTCTATCAGGATCCTGCCAGGTGTGCATGGGGGTTTCTCAGCGGATCAGGATCCTGCCAGTTGTGTATGGGGTTTTCACAGTGTATCAGGATCCTGACAGGTGTGTATGGGGTTTTCACAGTGTATCGGGTTCCTGCCAGGTGTGTATGGGGTTTCACAGTGGATCAGGATCCTGCCAGGAGTGCATGTGGTTTTCACAGTGTAAAAGGTTCCTGCCAGGTGTGTATGGGGTTTTCACAGTGAATCAGGGCCCTGCCAGGTGTGTATGGTGATTTCACAGTGTATCAGGGTCCTGCCAGGTGTGTATGGGGTTTCACAGTGGATCATGATCCTGCCAGGAGTGCATGTGGTCTTCACAGTGTATCAGTATCCTGCCAGGCGTGTATGGCGTTTCACAGTGGATCAGGATCCTGCCTGGAGTGCATGGTGTTTTCACAGTGTATCAGGATCCTGCCAGGTGTGTATGGGGTTTCACAGCGTATCAGGATGCTGCCAGATGTGTATTGGGCTTTCACAGCGTATCAGGGTTCTGCCAGGTGTGTATGGGGTTCCACAGCGTATCAGGATGCTGCCAGATGTGTGTTGGGTTTTCACAGCGTATCAGGGTCCTGCCAGGTGTGTATGGGGTTTTCACAGTGTATCAGGATTCTACCAGGTGTGTATGAGGGTTTCACAGTGCATCAGGATCCTGCCAGGTGTGTATAGGGATTTCGCAGTGTATCAGGGTCCTGCCAGGTGTGTGTGGGCTTTTCACACTGCAACAGTAACCTGCCAGGTGTGAATGGGGTTTTCACAGTATATCAGGGTCCTGACAGGTGTGCATGGGGTTTTCACCGTGTATCAGGGTCCTGCCAGTATTGTATGGGGTTTTCACAGTGTATCAGGATCCTGCCAGGTGTGAATTGGGTATTTAGAGTGTATCAGGATCCTGCCAGGTGTGTATAGGCTTTACACAGTGTGTCAGTGTCCCGCCAGGTGTTTATGGGGTTTTCCCAGTGTATCAGGATCCTGCCAGGTGTGTATGGTGTTTCACAGTGTATCAGGATCCTGCCAGGTGTGCATGGGGGTTTCACAGTGGATCAGGACCCTGCCAGTTGTGTATGGGGTTTTCACAGTGTATCAGGATCCTGACAGGTGTGTATGGGGTTTTCACAGTGTATCGGGTTCCGGCCAGGTATGTATGGGGTTTCACAGTGGATCATGATCCTGCCAGGAGTGCATGTGGTTTTCACAGTGTATCAGGATCCTGCCTGGTGTGCATGGGGTTATAACAGTGTAACAGGATCCTGCCTGGTGTGTCTGGGGTTTTCACAGTGTATCCGGGCCCTGCCAGGTGTGTATGGTGATTTCACACTGCATCAGGATCCTGCCAGGTGGGTATGGGGTCTCACAGTGTTTCAGGGTCCTGCCAGGTGTGTATGGGGTTTCACAGTGGATCATGATCCTGCCAGGAGTGCATGTGGTTTTCACAGTATATCAGGATCCTGCCAGGTGTGTATGGGGTTTTCACAGTGTAACAGGATCCTGCCAGGTGTGCATGAGGTTTTCACAGTGTATCAGGGCCCTGCCACGTGTGTATGGTGATTTCATAGTGGATCATGATCCTGCCAGGAGTGCATGTGGTTTTCACAGTGTATCAGGATCCTGCCAGGTGTGTATGGCGTTTCACTGTGGATCAGGATCCTGCCTGGAGTGCATGGGGTTTTCACAGTGTATCAGGATCCTGCCAGGTGCGTATGGGGTTTCACAGTGTATCAGGACACAGACAGGTGTGTACGGGGTTTTCACAGTGTATCAGGGTCCTGCCAGGTGTGTATGGGGTTCCACAGAGTATCAGGATCCTGCCAGATTTGCATGGGGTTTTCACAGCGTATCAGGTTCCTGCCAGGTGTGTATGGGGTTTTCACAGTGTATCAGGATTCTACCAGGTGTGTATGAGGGTTTCACAGTGCATCAGGATCCTGCCAGGTGTGTATGGGGATTTCGCAGTGTATCAGTGTCCTGTCAGGTGTGTATGGGCTTTTCACACTGTAACAGGATCCTGCCAGGTATGAATGGGGTTTTCACTGTTTATCAGGATCCTGCCAGGTGTGTATGGTGTTTTCACAGTGTATCAGGATCCTGACAGGTGTGTATGTGGGTGTCACTGTTTATCAGGATCCTGCCTGGTGTGCTTGGGGTTTTCACAGTGTATCAGGATCCTGCCAGGTGAGTATGTGGGTTTCACAGTGTATCAGGATCCTGCCAGGTGTGTATGTGGGTTTCGCAGATTATCAGGATCCTGCCTGGTCTGTATGGGGTTTCACAGTGGATCAGGATCCTGCC